>NC_058375.1:161230439-161530439 GCF_018350175.1 Felis catus
TGTCTTTACAGAACGATTTTTCTTTAGGGAAAAAAACTGTTCTTTTAACCGAGCATGCAAATCTAAAAGACAAAGGAGTAAATGGACATCCACCTACCAGACAGATTAACCAAATCAACCTGGTATCAGTGGAGTACTATGTTTCTACTTGATCTCCTACACAACAGTTATTCTACCCACTTAGCAATGAAGTGTTTGTTCTTTGGTCCTCTATGACTTTCTCTTCATACTTTTACTGTCCACTTTACTTCCTAGCATTATGTGCAGTGTTGGGGTGGATTACTCAGTAATGGTCAAGTCTTAAAGGATTGAGTAGAAAGTCCATAGCCAGTGACTGTCAAATGGTGGGCACTCAATTTATATTTACTGAATAAACAATCGTAAACACTTACATGTTGATTTAACCAAAATTAACATTACAAAGAAAATCCAATGGAAAAACACCAAGTGAAGTAGACTTTTCCTTCTCCTTTCTCAGGGTGTTTCTCAGGGAAACTATCTTGAGATGCCTGGGTATCCCTAGTGTAGCCTCCTTATAGTTGAGAGGTCCACAAGGAGCTCCAAAGAGTTTTAAAGGATTTTCCCCAGGCCATCATGCAAGGCAGTTGGCAGAGTCAGACCAGCCTTGGTATTTCCCCATTGCTGGCCCAGTTCTGCCTGTTTAGCAGAAATCTCTGAACAGGAGTTACAAGAACATGTGATAATTGGATTAACTGGGTTTCCAAAACTATTTTGAGGATCTGTTGAGAGTCACGGACCCTCTCCTTCAAAAAACTGCATACATATAAAACTTTGTATATAATTTCAGGCATGAACTTAATGAATCTCATCCAATGACAACCATCTAGGATTCATGATCCCCATTTCAAGAAGTCCTGGTACAGGTGGCACTTGACAGGAAACACTCTGCCTATTTCTGAGACCTCCTATACTCTAATTACACTTGAGTAATTACAAGACCATACAATGTGGGTAGTTACTACCAGTTCTCAAAATGCCCATTTAGAATTTAATTATTAACGAGGGAACAATTCCGAAAGCAGACATCCAAATCTACACGTTGGCTGAACACACACCCGCACATCCACACCCACTTCTGAACATAAACTATTAATTTAAAAAACATCTACTTTACTCAATATAAAGGCAGTTTAATGACTTGAAATTTTAGATTTCCTATAACTACCTAATCCTCCATTTAAAATTTTGTGGTGTCCCTCTCTTCCTATCATTTTTTATATTAATCACCTGCCATAGTGTGTGTCATTTATTAAGTGCCTCCTGTGTGCATTTTACTCTAGAGGCTAGAAAATTAGTTATGCAGCAAGTATATATAGACCATCTGCTATGTGTAAGACATTCCGAGAGATGATGGGAATGGGTACCCTAGAAGATACAGCATGGTCTTTTTTCTCATGGTCTTGGGTCTTTATTGAGTGCTACTCAAGCTGTAAGCAAGAGAGACAGAGACAAAAATCACTTTTAGATGAGGTTAACAACATGAAGGACGTGGGGGACTATACTGGGCTTTGGAAGGTAGGTGAGATTTGAGAAGGCCAAAAAGAGGGGGACGGTATTTTAGTCTAGTCCAGTTATCTATTGTTACATAACAAACTATCCTAAAGTTAGTCATTGAAAACAACCACACTCTTTTATTTTGCTCACAAATCTGCAGTTTGGATAGGACATGGCAGGGGGTAGGGGTGAGAGAGAACAGCTTATCTCTGTTCCACTTGGGATCATTTGGGGGCAACTCAGAGGACAGCTAGGGGCTGGAATCAGCTGAAGCCTCCCTGCTGGCATGTCTGTTGGTTGATGCTGGTTGTCAGCTGGTCCCAGCTCAAGCTAGTGACCAGAACACTACATGTGGCCTTTGCACATGGCTGCTTAGCTTCCTCCCAGCAACGAGGCTAGGTAACAAGAACCAGTGTCCCAAGAGAAACAGGCAGAAGCTCCTTAAATCTGTAAGTCATCCATTGCCACTTTATTTTGATCATAATTACAGATGCGTTCAGACTGAAGGAGAGAGAACATAGGTCCAACCTTTAACGCATTAAAGTCACATTGTAGAAAGACCATATGGGATAGGAGATAGTGTTATGACCTTTCTGCAAAACACAGTCTGCCACACAGGCCATGGAGTTATAGCAGTGATATTACAGAGGTGGTGAAGTTAAAGGTGCTGGGAAATCAGTTGGAGAATTTGTGGATAGGAGCCTGGGGAAAATGGGTAGGAATCTAAGCCAAAGAATGTGGACTTGGATCTGCTGATATTGGCAAGTCTTTAGAGTTTTCCCTGTAATCATAGTGATAATTAACAAGAACGATCTGGCTGTAGAATGCTCCATAGTATGAGGGGGAGGTTGAAGGTGGCACAGTAGCTGGGCATTTATCACGGTAGTCTAGATATGCTGTGATGAGGCCATGCCTAGGGTGAATATAGGCCAGAAAAAGGAGGTGAGTATGTGAGATGTTGGTTGGGAATACAGGATCCAAAGTAATTGGATAAGAAGAGTAAAGGAAAAGAATAAGGGGTAATGTCACTCTTTAGAGCTAAGTAGAAATGTAGACAGACTCTTATCTAGTCTTAAGGACATGAGGTTATTTATGATCTCTATCCCATTTGTGAATATTCATATTCATATATATCATTGCAGCCATTTTGATTTTGACTTTGTGTTTGATTTTGAGATTGTGGGTTTGAATCCCCATTTATAGAAGAGAAAATTAAGTAATTACCCAAGTGTCCCATACTAGAATCTCTTCTCTGTAAAGACCAATCTGTGAAGGCCTTCTCTGTGACTGCCACTAAATCTTGAAATCTGTGCACATTTAATATTCACAGAAATAGATCTTGCTCTGACACCAGGTGGTTGGTTAGCTTATATCCGAACAGCTGCTAGTACTTTTACCATGAAGTTGTTAAGGCTCTTAAGGCAGGGTTCATGTAGTATTTGTGTTATTTGCCTTAGATATAGAAGAAGCTTGAGGTGAATAGATGGCTCAGTTGGTTAAATGTCTGATTCTTGGTTTTGGCTCAGGTCGTGATACCATGGTTCATGAGTTTGAGGCCCGTGTTGGGTTCTGTGCTATGAGCGTGGAGCTTGCTTGGGATTCTCTCTCTCCCATTCTCTCTGCCCTGCCCTTGCTCGTACTTTCTCTCTCTCTCAAAAATAAATAAATAAACTTAAAAATATATATAAGATCTCTCCCTCTAAATAAATAAATAAGCTTTAAAAGTATATAAAAAAGAAGCTTAATCTTTGAGGTTAAATGCAATTGATATATATATATATATATATATATATATATATATATATATGTATATATATATGGCAAAAACTCTTCTTGTACATACAAGTTAGGCTGTATTTTATGCTTGGTTAGCATACACCACTGAGTAAGTCTGTATGCTCTGTCTTGCCCAGCACCCAGGGAGACTTGGAGCAGGCACAGCCTCCCAAGGGCAGAATGGCTATGATCTCACCCTGTCCTCTCTTGGAAATCTCATCTCAACGACCTAGGTTGGGCTTAGAAGACCTGGGGCAGAAGCTGGGGTTTAGTCTCTAATGCCTGTTGATAGTTTTCAGGTGCCACCTGGGAGAATGGGCCTGGAGAATAAGGACACACTTCCATCTCAGGCTTTTCTACTGTGAAGGCAGTCTCTGCTTTTCATGGAGTGAAAATTACTTCTGGACTTCTCACCTCCTCTCATTTGCCTCCTTCCTGTCCGACACCCCATGGTGAATCAGCTGTATGCTCTCAAGCATGAGATTCAATTACTTTTATTGTTAGGCTTGGCTATGATTGTCTTTAATAGTCAGAAAATTATCCAGCATCTAAAAAGCACAATTAGAAAATTCAGCCACAGTGTGTCCCTGTGAGTTTTGGCTGGCAGCAAAGAAGTAATTCTTCGGAGGAGTTCTTGTAGACATTTGGCATTTAGTACTAGCTCTCTGAATTTTATTTCACAAATGGAAACCTGAGGGTTTTTTTGTTTTCACACTCCATTCAGTAGCATATTTTAGCCAATCTCAAAATGAAAGTATCAGTTTAATGTCATCCTTGAGGTAGAAAATATTTTATAGCTGATAATCCTTACTTTCTATGTACAACACCAGTCAAATATATGAATACTAAACATGTTCAGACTGGTTCTAGGCCTAAATATATTGGCATCCTTGGGAAATTTACTTAATTCATAAGCAACTTGTTTTCTTATTGGGAAGAAGCAAAGAAAGATTGTCTGATAGGAATACTAACTAGTACAAATGATAATGGTGAAAAGAAGTACTCTAGGAATTATTGTAGATGATAGCGACCTAGGGCATTTGCAATAAGGATCACGTGGAAGTGATTCTAGGCCAGGCTGGAGAGGTTTTGGATTATATGGGAACAGGGAGTCTTAGAGCTTTATGGACCTAAAGTATTTTTTTTTTAACGTTTATTTATTTTTGAGACAGAGAGAGACAGAGCGTGAGCAGGGGAGGGGCAGAGAGAGAGGGAGACACAGAATCTGAAACAGGCTGCAGGCTCTGAGCGGTCAGCACAGAGCCCGACGCGGGGCTCGAACTTACAGGCCGTGAGATCATGACCTGAGCCGAAGTCGGACGCTTAACCGATCAAGCCACCCAGGCGCCCCTGGACCTAAAGTATTTTTGACAAACAGCAAGTGTTTCCTAATATGCCATGGCTAAATCTGTGACAGGAGAAGTCATTGCCTCCTACACTTTCGGGGAGCAGGAAGCCATGACAGCAACACTTAATGAATGGCCTTGACAGTTCAGGGAACGTCCCTGCGTGAGTTGTTTTGAATGATGCCAACCGGTTTCAAGTGGGCAGGATTAAAATGCAAACCAAGCCCAGATTTTTTTTTTTTAAATTAATATCTGATGTTTGCCAATCAGAGGAAAGGTGATAGAGTACAGCACACAAATTTCTGAGAGCTGTGTTGTCACCTGGACTAAGACATCCTTCTGTGAGATGGCCAGGGACAGCAGCTGGCCCTTCTGTGGCTACCAGGGAATGGATTTGACAGATGAGAGGAAAATGTGAAAATATTCCTCAGACGTGGCCACAACTTTTGGTAAAGTGCATAAATGTAAAACTTACCGTTTTTGTCATTTTAAGTGTACAATTCAGTGGCGTTAAGTGCATTCAAAATGTTTTGCAAACATTACCACCATTTGATTCCAGAAATTTTTCATCACTTCATAAGGAAACCACATACCCATTCAGCAGTCACTCCCCGTTCCCCTCTCCCTCCAGCCCTGGCAACCATTAAGCAGGCTTTTTAGGAAGGGCCCTGAGGTTGGGAATTAGGAGATGGGAGTCTTTTCAAATCTGGACTTCTGTCTTTGTGTTTTCCAACAACATAGCAGCCTCCTCATAACAGTGTGATGGCAAACCTATAATTTATGACTCCCTTCACAAAACTTTTAAAACAACTTTAGTGAAGTGCATTTATATATCATAAAATTCACCCATTTCAAGAGTGTGATTCAATGGGAACCTGTACAAGGTGGTGTAACTATCACCACAGTCCAGTATTAGAACCGTTTCATCCTCCTGCTTACGTCCCTCATGCTGTTTATAGTTAAACCCATCCCACCCCCAGCCCCGGGCAACCACAGATCTACCTTCTGTCTCTATAAATTTGCCTTTTCTGGACGTTTCATTTCAGTGTGATCATGTGATGTGTGGTCTCCATTTCTGGCTCCTTTCACAGAATATAACATTTCTGGAATTCATCCACAGTGTAGTATATGTCAGTAGTTCTTTTTTTCATTGCAGTATTCCATTGATTGGATGTACCACATTTTACCTATGCACTCACTTGCAAACATTTAAGGGCCCGGCATACTTTCTTTGTGCAATTCCACTACACTGTGCAAACATTTTCGAGGAAGTTTCTTGTCTGCAACTTCTAGAGGGTTATGTTTGGATGTGCTCTAATATGCTCACTCACTAAGGTTCGTCCAACATGAGTCCCAGGAGCAGATCCACATTCTTAGATCATTCATTTATTTAGCAAATATTTGTTGAGTGCTCACGGCATACTGTGCTCTCTGCTAGACACAAAGGATATGTTCTAGCACTCTTGGGATTTCTGCTGTAATGCAGAGATTCTTCGCACCATGCACAGCTCCCCTTCTGGTGGGTTGAAGGAGCAGGCACATTCTATTGGGACTGATACTCAGTCACAGGCAGCTTTCTCTTTGTTTCCTTCCCTGAACTTCTCACTCTTGAAATACTCAATGCTCCTCTGAGATGCTCCCATTTCATCCTGAGTCTCCAGCAAATTCTGTCTGATGTCTCTTCTACCTCTGGAATGTGATAAAACTTGGGGATGGAATGGTCTCATTGTATGCCTTGAATGTGTAAATGAATGATAAATGAATGACTCCCACTGATGAATGAATAAAGGAATGAATGGGCAAATAGAAAAATTAGGGGCACTGACCTCTTCAGATCTTGACTTCTAGACATACTTGTTCCCTCTCTTGTTAGAGTCAGGGGTTGCATGATTCCCTCTCTAGAATGAAGGCAAAAGTACATAAGAGGAAATACAGTAATCTGATGTTCCCTCTGCTCCTTGGAACAGAGGCTTGACATCAACTTCTTATCACTGTCATTGATATTTTAATGGTATCCCTAGGGTCACTCTCCAGGCAGACTATTTAGGGAAACAATATGAAAATGGTCTTGCATGGCTGGGTGACCTGGCCCAGATGCCAAAGGTAGTGACTTACAATGGCTTCTCCAGGCCCCTCCCTGCTCCATTCTGCCACCACCCGGCTCATGATGCTCTTAGCTTCCTCTTTGACTCCTGCCCTGGGTCATCCTGCCTGACCAGAAAGCCAGAAGCAAAGGGGACAGGACACACACTGTGTATTCCTGTGGGACACTGGGCAGAAGGTGGAAGAGGGAAGACCCAGGAGGCTAAACCAGGCAAGGTGCTTCATGTGGAGAAGAAAACAGGTGGTTCTGTGAGGGCTTTACTGCTTGCATTCTGGTGGCTGGGGTGTAATCAGAGCCTCATTAAAACTACTGGGACAAAACATTAAAAGGGGAAGAGACATGGACATGTCTAGTTTCAGAGATTACTTAAGGTTACTTGAAGCTTTAAAAATAGATAATAATATTTTTAAGATTATGTTATTTTATAGGACTAAATACATATGTGTTATCTACTTTAATGAGACCATGTTTTAGCCTTGTCCATCTATGGATAATTCTGGAGATTTTCCTTTATTTCTATGGTCACTGGTTGGGGCCCATTGGTTTGGTCCATCATACAAATGTACTTCATGGATGGTGGACATCATACTCCTGTTGAGGGTCTACTATGGCTTACTATGTCCGTCCACCCCTTACAGAAGGTCTCTTCATCCTTGGATGAGCCATAGCCTGCTGGGTTCCATTTCTTATTGGCAGAGAAATAGTGAGATGCTAGTTGAATAGAAATTACCTTGGGTTTGGGTTGATTCCGTTTTTGCTTAGCATCTTTACCATTTAAAATGTGCTCATTTTGAGGTACCTCAAATACATTTTATCTATTCTAAATTCATATACAGAGATAACTTCTCTCTGAGCCAGCTCCAACAAAAATACAGTGACACCTGGTACTAATCTTGTGAATCAAAAGTCGAGTGTACATTCTTTTCTTTGTTTCCTTCTTGACACTTTGCTTTTAATTTATACTAGATCCTTTCTGTTGAGTTAGTAATTTCATTTTAAGTATAGAAATCAAGTTTAATTAAAGCTTTCTTGCCATTTAAAATAATAATTTGTTTATTTAGCATTCTTAATTACCTTGGGTAAATTGCCTATAGAGGCTCACCTAATTCATTTGTTTGTTCAAATTATTACTGTCATTTGCATATTTTGAAAGACACCACTTTAATGAAACAGTGAGGTGAAGTCAGGGCAGATGATTCCTCTCTGTGGCAAATGCTAAAGTGATGGTCTTTCTGCTTTAGTCTGTTTGTTCAGCTGGAAGGTGTGCATCATCCTACTGAGTTTTCACAAAAGATCAAAGTTTTAAAAAGCTTCAGTATTGGAAAATCATTAGTAATGAAGTGTCTGGGAGGGGTGGCAATATGATGAATTGAACAGCATTCAATTCAATTGAACAGTCCAACCAGGGACTGCCACTTACACAACCTCCTTTAGCTTCTTAGAATGAATGCAAGCATGCCTCTCCTTAACCCCAAGATAGTCTTTGCAGACTTGTGGCTATAGATAACATTTCTAATGCCTTTGAAGAACTTAAAATAATTTGTTGAAAGACTTTGTTATTAGTGGGAAAATGTGATGTTGCACAAAGGCAACAATTTTATTCTGAGGGTATTATAACCATTTATCGGTGTTAATACATAACCACCTGTAAGAGAGGAGTTTAGAGAACTTAAAATGATAAATAAGTGAGAATGATTTCTTATTTGCTTATCAATTATTTTAAGTGTGGGTTTTAGCTCATAATCTTTGGGAGTGCTATTTTGACTGTTCTTTGGGAGCTTTTCTTTTTTTTTTTATTATGGAGGAATGAGGGATTTCTTCATAGTTCTTGACAAGTTTGCAGGATAACTTGGTTGAATCTGTTTCTGATTTATTGATTTTAAGTCAATCCCAAGCCTCCTAAACTTTAGAAACTGATTCATAGTTCCCACTATTAAAAAGAAACCCAATTTGATAGAGCATAATAGAACACATTGCATTAAGTATCTCCAGGTTTCCTATTGCCTATAACGAAAATGTGGAAAACATTCTAACAAGAGCCCTTCATTAGTGTTAGTTATATACTAAAAGCATCTCTGAATGATGTGGCCCCAAGGCATATCTCAAATAGGAAACATTCTCCTTTTTATACTAATGGATTATTTGTAGAGAAAGCGTATATGCATCTTATGAAACACTAGTAATGAAAGTAAATGAATGCCAGAGCCAGTTTTTGATGTTTGCACTCCAATTTAAAGTCTATGATAAAGGCAGGAAGTCTGCTCCTGTCTGAGCCTGGTTGAGCCTGGATCCTTCTCTTCTCTCTTTGTTCATGAAGGCACAGCCCCTTGTCCAGCATTAATAGGGCATGCACTTTTAGACCTTCCCTCTGTTGTAGCAGAAAAGATGCTATCCTGACACTCAAGAATCCTGCCATGATGATGTAGTAACCCTGTGACCTTGGGCAAGTTACTTCCATGGACTCATTTCTTTACCTGGGAAGTGGTTGTCTGTAGATGAATTAGACATTTTAAAAGGTCATTTTAATTAAAGTCTGTGCTTCCAGTGGTAATAGATTGTCTCTGATCTATATTCCTCCCCATGGTCTCCACACATGCAGGGGTGGGAGTTGGGGAAGCTAATTCCTGGAGTCGAGGTACAGTGAGAAGGTATGAATTAGAGAAGAGCAGGCCGGCTCACAGGTACATCAAGCTCACTGCCTTATCATGCTCTCAGTTCTGATGAGCCTCCTGTGACCATACGCTGAATCTTTGATCTGACCTGGGTTTGTAACTCTCCCATTCCCCATTAGGGGTAGAGGGAGGTGGGGGCACTGGGAAGGATCTTAGAGAGGCAGATATCTGGAATATGCTCTTGATGTCTAACATAAAACTCTACCTTTGTTTAAAAAACACAAAAGAATTCATTTTCTCTTGTTTGACTTAGAAAATAAAAGGAAGGACTCTAAACATTGTGACTTTCAAATTTTGATTTTTTTTTGCATTAGTAAGGGATTTTATTTTACCTTTTAAACTACAAAAATATCAATAAATATTAAAAATTCAAACTATAGGGGGGCCTGGGTGGCTCAGTCTGTTGACTGTGCAACTTCAGCTCAGATCACGATCTTGCAACTCTTGAGTTCAGGCCCCATGTCTGTTGGGCTCTGTGCTGACAGCGCAGAGCCTGGAGCCTGCTTTGGATTCTGTGTCTCCCTCTCTCTCTCTCACTCCCCTACTCATGCTCTGTTTCTCTCCTTCAAAAATAAATAAACATTAAACATTTTTTTAAAAAAATTCAAACTATATGCAAAGGATATTAAGCAAAAAATGAAAGTCCTTTTTTTAATTAAAAAATATTTTTTAAATGTTTATTTTATTTTGAGAGAGAGAGAAAGTGGGAGGGGCGGGGGGGGGGGCGGGGAGGAATAGAATACTAAGCAGGCTCCATGCTATCAACAGAGCCCAATGTGGGGCTCTATCCCATAAACTGTGAGATCAGCCTGAGCTGATATAAAAAGTTGGACGCTTAAATGACTGAGTCACCCAGGCACCCCAAAAATGAAAGTCCTTTCTACTCCCATTATCTAGAGCTATCTGCTATTAGCACTTTCATTTGGATATTTCAGACATTTTCCTGTGCACATATCAATGCAATTATCATATATGCATATCTTTTTGCCTTAAAAATTGAATTGTACTGTAACTACAGTTATACCAACTTCTTTTTTTTTTACTTAAACGTCTTTCATAGATACTCTGCTGTGAGAGTACTTACAGATCACAGCAAGATATGTATTCATTAAAAACAACTGGACTTGTTTATGTGACTATGTAGACATAATAAATCATACATAAAAGCAGTAACACTGTAGACAGTGTCAAACTATAACACACTTCATCTTTCTGTTTTTGGAATGTTAGTGAGAATTAGCCATTCTGGTGTTCCTTGCCCTGAACTTTTTCATAATCTGGGCCCCAGAATGAGGGTAACTTTATTCCTTGAAGTAGCTCTCTATTAGCTATTCTGATGAATAAATACTCATCGTCAGTAAGCTAATATGTAACCCTTCCTGATTTTATATTTAGGTATATGTAGTTTTAAATTTTGCTTAATGCTTACATAGTGTGTGTCAGGCACAGTTCTAAACACATTTCAAACTGAAACTCACTTGATTCTTTTAACAACTATATGAGGTAGCTACCATTATCCCATTTTCATTTCTTTGTGGTTTTTCTATCTACACAATTAGGTTATCTGACAAAAGTGGGCGTCTTATTTTTTTCTTTCTAACCTTTATGCCTTTTATTTATCTTTCCTGCCTTGTACTGTTGAGGACCTCCAGCACAGGGTGAATAGAATTGGTGAGAGTGGACATCCTTTCCTTGTTACTGATCTTGGGGAAAAGCATTCAATATGTCACCACTAAATGAGATAACTACAGATTGAGGAGATCCCCCTTCTGTTTTTAGATTGCTGAAAGTTTTGGTCATGAATTGGTATTGAATTTTGTCAGACTCTTTTCTGAGTATATTAACATTCTATATGGTTTTTCTCTTTTATTCTGGTAATAGTATCAATTATAATAATTGGTTTTTAAATGTTAAAACTGTATTACATTCCTGAGATAAACCCTACTTGGTCATGATGTAAAACAGGATGATTATCTTTATATATTACTCGATTTTATTTGCTAATATTTGCTAAGAATTTTTGTGTCTATATTTGTAGACACTGAGCCATAATTTTCTTTTCTTATAGTATCTTTTTCAGATTTGGTATCAGGATTATGCTGGCCTCATACAATGAGTTGGGCAGGGTTCCATCCTGCTCAGTTTTCTCAAAAAAGTTTGTGTAAGATTAACATTCTCTCTTCCTTGAATATGAAACCATTTGTGCTAGAGTTTTCTTTATGTGAAGGATGTTGGTAGTATATTCAATTACTTTAATAAGGATTGAGCTGTTAAGACTTTTAATTTCATTTTGTGTTGCTTTTGGTAAATTCTATTTTTTGAATGTGTCCATTTTATCTAAATTCCCAAGTTCACTGGCACAAAGTTGTTTATCATACTTATTATCCCTCAATATAGTCGGGTCTGTAGAGACATCTTTTTCATTCTTGATACTGGTAGTTTGTATTCCCTCATTTTAGTTTTATTTCAGTCTAGCTAGGAATTTGTCAAATTTGTTGATCTTGCAATGAACCAACTTTCAGTTTTCTTGATTTTCTCTATTGCTTTTCTGTTTTTCTATTTCATTGATTATGCTCTTTTAAAAAACAATTTTCTTTTTTCTATTTCCTTTGGATTTGTTTTTTATTCTACCTTCTCAGAAACCTGGGTCATTGCTTTTATACCTTCATCCTTTTCTTTTTATTTTTTTGTGTGGGTTTTTTTTTTTTTTTTTTTGAGAGAGAGAGAGAGAGAGCAGGGGAGGGACAGAGGAAAGAGGGAGAGGGAGAGAGAGAATCTTAAGCAGGCTTCCTGCCCAGCACAGAGCCTGACATGGAGCCAGACATGGGGCTGGATCTCATGATGGTGAGATCATGACCTGAGCTGAAATCAAGAGTTGGGTGCTTAATTGACTTAGCCACCCAGGAGCCCCTACCTTTATCCTTTTCTACTATAAGCATTTACAGCTATAAATCTCCCTCTAATTACTGAACTATGGCACACGGATTTTGATATATTGTGTGCTCATTATCATTTACTTCAAAATATCTTTGCTGCAATTTCTTCTTTATTTTCTTTTTCAAAAAAATTTTTTTACTGTTTGTTTATTTTTGAGAGAGGGAGAGACAGAGTGTGAGCAAGGGAGGGGCAGAGAGAAGGAAACACAGAATCAGAAGCAGGCTGCAGGCTCCGAGCTGTCTGCACAGAGCCTGAAATGGCACTTGAATCCACAAACCGCAAGATCATGACCTGAGCTGAAGTTGGACGCTTAAACAGACTGAGCCACCCAAGCGCCCCAGACTTCTTTGAAGTTGTTATCAATTTCTAAATATTTGGGGTTTTCTGGATATATTATTGTTACTATTTTTAGTTTAATTTAATTATAGTCAGAAAACATATTTGGTAGAATTTCATTCATTTGAAATTTATTGAGACTTGTTTATAGCACACCAAATTGTCTATCTTGGTGAATGTACCATGTACACTTGAAAAGAATGTGTATTCTGCAGTTGTTGGGTGCAGTGTTGTGTAAATGTCAATTAGGTTAGTGTAGTTGATAGTGATATTCAAGTCTTCCCTGTTCTCATTGTTTTTTGTTTTGTTTTGTTTTTGTCTTGTTCTATTAATTACCAAGAAAACAGTCTTAAAATCTCCAACTACGATTTTGGATTTGTCTATTTATTCACTAATTCTGTCAATTTTGTTTCAAAATGCTCTATTTTTAGGCACATATCCACTTACTATTTTCTTCTTTCAGATGCCTTTTTTATCATTATCAAGTGTCTCTTTTTATGTCCAGTAATACTCTTCACCTTGAAATCTAGTTTATATGATATAAATATAGTCACTCCAGCTTTCTTATGCTTTCTCTTTTTCCATGCATTTATTTTCAGACTATCTGTTCCATGTATTTAAAGGTTACGGAGAACATACTTATGAGTTTTAATTTTTTATGCATTCTAGCAATTTCCATTTTTAATTGGAGTGTCTAGTCTGTTTACATTTAATATAATTGTTTATATGATTGGGTTTAGATTTACAAGTTCTCTATTTTTTTCCTCTTTGTCCCATCTACTTTTTTGTTCCTCTCTCTTCCTTTCCTGACTTACTTTGGATTAACTGAATATCTTTTAGAATTCTGCATTAGTTTGGTTTTTCAGAAAGCAGGTGCCAAGGTGAAGTTACAAGTGCTAGAGATTTACAGGGTGCAATGCCATCAAAAGATAAAGAGGAGAGAGAGCAGGTATCTGACATCTGTGAAAGGAGGGAACAAGAAAGGAGGATAGGGTAGAAAGAACCTTAAACTGCACTGTGATTTTGAGAAAGTTTCTGCCAGCCTGATAGAGGATTTTGATCAAAGATTGCTGATAGATGAATATTGCACTGGGCAGAATCGGCCAAGTGCTCATATCCCTGTCATGTTCAGTTATTGGCTAACTGCAAAGAACATAGCTTTGATTCACTCACGGTGGATCCCTAAGGTGCTGCCATTAGATGCTGTCAGCTAACCACACTCTTCACAACTGTCAAGTTTATTCTAGAAGGGAGATCCAGGTGAGGCAGGTATCTTCATGGCTGCCTCAATTTCCATTTTAATTTTTTTATTGACTTTTTAATTGTATCTCTTTGCATTAATTTTTAGTGGTTGCTCTAGAGAGTACCATATATATTTTTAGCTTTTCACATTCTGCTTAGAGGTAATATTGTACTGCTTCATGTCAAGCACTGGAACATTGCAACAGCATAGTTTCATTTACTGGCTCCTTCATCTTTTGTGCTATATTGTCATCATGCTTATGTTATAAGCCCCACAATATAGTGTTATAATAACACTATAGTTTTTATAATTTATAGAAAATAGTTTTATGTCTTTTAAAGAATTTCAAAGGAGTGTGTGTGTTTGTGTGTGTGTGTTTTACACTTACTCACATATTTACCATTTACCATTTTCAGTGGTCTTCATTCCTTTCTCTTTCTGTAGGTCCAAATAACCTTTTGTAGAATTTATTTTTATCCTGTAGAACTTTCTTCAACATTGCAAATAGTTGAAATCTGCTGGCTATTAAGTCTTTGAGGTTTTGTTTTTCTGAAAGTGTCTTCACTTAACCTTCATTGTCTAAGAATATTTTTGCCAGATATAGAATTCTAGCTTGACTGTTGTTGCTCCTGTTGGCACTACAAAGATGTCATTCTTTTATCTCTGAGCCTACATTATGTTTGATGAAAAATTAGTGTGGTTTTATCCTGTGTATGATATGCCATTTCCCCTGGTTGCTTTCAAGATTTTCTCTTTATCTTTGAATTTTAGCACTTCCAATATGTGCCCTGGCATGGGTTTATATTTTGTTTTATTTTTATTTATCCTGTTTGGAGTTGGCAGAGAGTTTTGAATTTGTAAATTTATGTCTGTTTTTACAAATTTGGATTATTATTTTTTCAGAATTCTTTTCTCGCCTATTCTCTCTTCACCCTTCCTTCTGGGATTTCAATTACACATGTGTTAGACATGCTATTATATCCCCCTGGACCTTGAGGCCTTGTTCATTCTTAAAGTTCTTTTCTCTATTTCTCAAATTGGATAATTTATATTGTTCTATCTTTAAGTTCACTGGTAACTTTTTATTATTTTTTTCTCTAATCTGTTGTTAGGTCATCCAGTAAATTTTCTTTTCAAATTTTTCTTTGGGTTTAGAATTTCCAATTGGTTCTTTTTATAATTTCTCCTTCTCTGCTGAAATTTCTTTTATATCCTTTAGCATAGTTACAGTAACTGCTTTAAAAATCCTTGTCTACTAATTCCAATATCTTCATAATCTGGGAGTACATCTCTGTGGATTCTCTTTTCTTTTGAGAATGGGTTTTCCTGTTTCTTTGCATATCTAGTAATTTTGGAATGTACCTTAGACATTGTGAGTGACATAGAGATTCTAAATTCTGTCATATACCTTTAAAGAGAATTGATTTTCTATTTTAGCAGGCAGTTAATTTAATGGAAGTCAGATTCCAACTTGGTCTTCCCTGTGATGGACATTAGCAGAAATATTTTAGTTCTTGTCATCTTTGCTGGGATACTTGAGGTCTGCTCCACATATGTATAGTATTGGGAGTAGTAAGAGATTTTCTCAGATTTTATGTACTGAATTTGAGGCTTCTCCTCTGTGGTTGTCTTCTCTCTGGGATTTCCTCCCACATTTCATAGTTGCTGTCATCTCTGATTTCTTAGCTACAACATGCCAGAGATCTAGCTACCATGTGGAACTGACTAGGTGTCCCATTACACAAAAAGCTATAAAACATGAGTAATTTATCAAAAGCCATTTTTTCAAGTGTTATCTTCCCCTTTCACTCCTGCCTGCTCTTGGTCACTCTCCAGTGCCTTCAGATAGCTGTGTTTTTTGTTTTTCTTTTTTTTAATTAAAAAAACTTTTTTTCAATGTTTTTATTTATTTTTGGGACAGAGAGAGACAGAGCATGAACGGGGGAGGGGCAGAGAGAGAGGGAGACACAGAATCGGAAACAGGCTCCAGGCTCTGAGCCATCAGCCCAGAGCCTGACGCGGGGCTCGAACTCCCGGACCGCGAGATCGTGACCTGGCTGAAGTCGGACACTTAACCGACTGCGCCACCCAGGCGCCCCCAGATAGCTGTGTTTTTAAAGGTTTTTTTTTTTTTTTTTAGTTTATTTATTTTGAGACAGAGGGTGGGGGGGGGGAGAACATGAGTGGGGAGGTGCAGAGAGAAAAGGAGAGAGAGAATACCAAGCAGACTTTGCCCTGTTAGCACAGAGCCCAGCATGGGGCTTAATCTTGCAAACTGTGAGACCATGACCTGAGCCAAAATCAAGAGTCAGCTGTTTAGCCAACTGAGCCACCCAGGCGCCCCTGTTTTTTAATATGTTAATCCAGAGTTCATGATTGTTATCTGTGAAAAGGTTGGTCTGATAGGAGTTATTTTTATGACCAAAAGCAGAAGTCTGTTATCCCCCTTTATAGATTAATTTAAAGACACTCACACTACATTAAGCTTACGTACATTACCCAAGGTCATACAATTGGTAAGTGGCAGGGCTGTGATTTGAACACAAGTAGTTTGGTTCTAGAGTCTTAGGATTTGGTCCAAGGGTACACTTCAATGATATGAATTTTTAAGACAATGGCAGGAAGAATAGGAAATATTCTTGGACTCATGGAGCCTTCTGGTGTTAAGTCCTTATGCATTAGACCGTTCTCAAGATCTCATTACTCAGTGGATACTTCTCATATCTTTGGGTGTGTACATTATTTCATGTACAAAGCTTACACACAAGTTGTATTAAAGGATTATGTTGTTTTTGGTTAATTGGAAAGTAGATCTTTAGTTATGAGAAATTTCATATTTTCAGGGTTCTGTGATGTACTCCTTGGGCCGCCTTACTTAGAAACTGGTGTAGTTTATCATGTCGTTCTTTTAGTGATTAAAATAAAGAGAACTTTTGAAGGAAAGTAATATCAACAGTAATATAATGAATGTTTAAAAATTATTTATTGATGAAATTCAAAACCACAGTTATGGGATAGTTGACTTTTAAGAAGGTAAGTTTAAGATAGATTTAGCTGATGTGAACCATAGACCTTGGAAGCATAACAGTAAGACCAAACTTGGGGCACCTTGATGGCTTAGTCAGTTAAGCGTCCAACTCTTGGTTTCAGCTCAGATCATGATCTCATGGTTTCATGGGTTCAAGTTCTGCATCAGGTTCTGCACTGGCAGCACAAAGTCTCCTTGGATTCTCTCTCCCTCTCTCTGCCCCTCCCCAACTCATGCTGTCTCTGTCTCTCTCAAAATAAATGAATAAACTTAAAAATAAAAAAAAAAAAAACTTGAGCAGTACTATTCCTTCTTGATTGTTTCCCTTTTTCTCCTCTGGACTAAGTAGTTTCAGTTAACATTCATGAAATGATTCGTTTCATCTTATCCCTGTAGCCCTTGATTTTATCTTCACTTTGCATTTTAGAGCCTGGCTGGCTTCATGTTGATTTCACCATAGTTTGTAAGCTGATTTGTAGTGAAATCTTATTCACGTATGTTACTTTCAAACTAAAGGGAAGGGCCTATGTATTTGATTTTGGAATTCTCTCGGCATCCCACACCAGTGCTCGGATACTGCAGTCAAGCTGATTGGCCAGTAAAGAGCAGGGGTTCAATACTTGATTGATTGATGGTTCTGAATTCCAGCCACTCAGTTCTGGGAAGGTGGGCTTATCTTCTGAGTTTAATAAAACTGAGTCCTTGAAGGCCGTGATAAAGATTTTGGCTTTCATCCTAAGAGTAACGGGAAGCAATGCAGAGTTTTAAGCAGTTGAGCGACAAGCCCAGATTGGAATTTTTAAAATAATTACTCTGGATGTATGTGGAGCAGTTTAATATAACCCAGTTCTAGAGTGTAGAAATTAATGTAAATGATTAAATTTTAACCCAGAGATATAATCTAGAAGAACTAAACCCCAGATAGTCTTCAAGCAGAACCCCCAAGTGTTATTTCTCTCAACCACAATTTTGAAGAATATTGAGAAGCAGAAAGTTTGAGACTGACTTTTTCTTTGGCAGGGGGGTGTGTGGGGGAGAGTCAAGGGCCTAGAATGTGAGTATTTTGCATTTCTGAAAAGAGACTTTATTTTTACAATGAAATATTAAAGCAATATGAATATCAAGGAATTAGGGAATTGAATATCAAAAAGCTACTAAAAATGACAAGTCTATATTTTATGCCTTTATGGAAAATATATGTCATAATTTATTAATTTGAAAAAGCAAAATTAAAAACGTAATATAGTTATGAAAACAATCATGCTTTCTCTTAACAAAAATACACAAAAATAGAGATGAAACTTGTTATACTTTGTTATCCACCAAATCCTGTTGCTTAACAGCTGTTAAAAAGTTATGTTGCTTAAAATGAGAAAACAAACCTAATATTTCAGTAATCATTGGAAATCTGAGTTAAAAGCGTTGAGATGCTGCTAAGAGAGCAAAATTTTCGAGAGATAAAAATGTACTCTGACATGTTTCTTCTTCCCAAACATTTGTGGAGATTGAAAAAATTCCAAATGTGTCTTGAAGAAAGGAATTGACAACTCCTGAATTAAATACAGTGTTTGGCTCCTGCTTCAGACAGTATTTATTGGTAGGTTATAACAAGGTTAATAACAATTTGTTTGCTTGATTCCCCCAAAGTTTTGTAGGATTTTGTATTTCTTGTATATAACTTGCCAAATCATAGCACTCATATTCCTCATTAAAATTAACATTAAATTATGCATATGTAAAACAAACCTGGGTGGAAAAAGAAAGATTTGTCAGTAAAAAAAAGTCAGCAGAAGGTGCCCTAACAGTGGGCAATGAGTGGGGTATCAAGTTACTCTGTTTTTTGTAAACAGTGTCAATTCTGTATTCTGGGCTGAAAAACCTGGCAAATGACAGCTCTCCCTCGTATTTCCTGAGGTCATTTCGTACCATTTTAAAGGATAAATCATAAATAGACCTTTGAACTAAGACAGTCTCGCTGGACCTATCCTTTTGCGACTAACTTCCAGTCTCAATGGGATATTGAAGGGGAGGCTCGATAGAATACACAGTGGAATCCTTGTCCGGGAATGACTGCCTGGCAATTGTTTCATGGAAAACAGGGAGGGGTGGGGGACAACAACCCTGCTCTGTTCACTGGCTCTTTAATTTAGATTACCAATGATAAAGCCGGGGCTACGGCTAAAGAAAGGTAGGATGCATACGCAGAAACATTAGTGCTAATATGCTGCAGAAAGACAAGATAAATCAGCCCAGCTCTCATACATCACTGAGGGAGAAGCTGATTGCAACTTGACCATGTGCCTGAGTAGTCCCATCAGTGAGAAGAGCAGAACATGGATTAAAAAAAACTAGAATGTACCCTTAGGGCTACTGCCGTGCTGGACCTGGGAGAAGTGTCTGGTGTAAGTTTCAGCTTGTTTTATCCACGTATTTACCAGTGTGTTCCCATGCGGGGAGCTTGTTTCTCTTTCTGTGTTTTCATGGAAGCTTCAAGCATGTTTATTTACAGTCGTAGACTTCATTTTCTATGGATATAATATCAACCTAATAAAGTTCTTCATAGAGGACAGTTTAGCCCCGTGTTTATCCAGGAGAGAAATGTGAGAAAGTGATGGTTATCCTTACTGTCCATAGGAAGCCTGTGGGTGAGTTTTGTTTTTTGTTTTGCTTTTTGTTTCGTGGGGAGGTGAGGGTTACAAAGGTGGATTTTAAACTAAAAATTCAGTTCTTTTGCCATTCACTTAAAAAAAAAAATGCAGTGGTAACCCAGCATTTCTTTCCTCCTGTGGTCTTTTGTTTTGAAAAACTGTGTTTGAATATGTAAGCCAGACTGCTTGGAATGCATTATATTTTATGACTGGGATGTTTGTATTGTTTCATATCTGTTATTAGACAAAATAATCATAAAGGGTGTTTTCTATGGACCTTTTTATATTCCAAAATTAAGTACAGATGGCAATTTCCAACAGTTTTAAAAATTTGTCAATTATTTAATTTAGCATCACTTAAGCATCTGCACAGGGAGAAAGCTGAGATGGTACAGAAGCTGAATAAGCATTGATTGCTCGTCTGAATTGCATCTTTAAAGTTTTTGCCTCAAATCTCTGATTTCACAGTTTATTTTTACCAAATTAGATTATCATATTTCATTATCAAGACTGCAAATGGGTGGAACTCTCTCAGATATCCTACATTTCCCGTTAGAACAGCGCGTAAAGCGCCTGCTGATTGTTACTCTGAGGGAAATTCTCATGCCGGCTCCCCGAGAAGATGGCTTAAATAATGCATGGGTAAGAGTGAAGCAAGATGGAATTTATGGCCCGGACACTGAGTTCGGGCTTTTGTTCAGACGAAAGACTACATAAGTGTGAGCGTATTAACATACTCTGAGGCTCCAGGGGAAGGGCGTAACTGAATGAAATTAGTGGCCACATGGTACTGTCCACGTTATTTCAAAACAAGCTTTAAAACAGTCCACCAAGCCTAAAGTGTGGTTTGAGGAGCTGAGGAAGGGGAAACTTGAAGTGTCAGTTGCAAACAGGATTCCCTGACTGAAAATTCCATGGGATAGACATAGGAAGTGAGTGTTCTGTAGGGGGAGGGTGGCCCTAGAGAGAATGGATGAGTGACTGATGAAAAGCAGCATGGTGGTCTTGTTAGGAAGGAATAAACCTTGACCAGACTGCAGCATTCTATATATTATGTCTTCCATCTTGTCCTAATTAGAGGAATATGTCTGCTGAATCCTAATCTCTTTAATTGTTGATAGAGCAGGCATGCGATTTGCTATAAATACACATGAGCATTCATTTCTGAAATAATGGCTGTTGCCAAATATATTAGACCAACAGGAGTGCTGGACTAGGGAAGGCTGTGCTGAATAGTTGAGTTTTGGAGGTAATGGACCAGTTGAGAATCATTGCACAGCTGGGCCAGCAGCTGCACCCAGTGCTCTGTCAAGTTTGGCCTCCAATTTCCTTGAACTTGTCCTTGTTTGCCAAAATGATGAACATAGCAAGAGCTCGTTTCAAATGAGCCTGCTGCAAGCAAAAAAGACCCTTTCCAAGGAGTCTTTGTCAAGGTATGTAGTCAACAGTAGCAGTGGCCAAATGAGGTATTGATTAGGGAATGGGAAGTTTGAATAGTCATAAAAATAAAAACCGAAGGCAAAGTGGTAGAATGAGGTAAGCTGGCAGAAGACCAGAGTACATTAAAAGGCTGTATTGGGTCATCACTGTCCTAACTAAAGGACATATGGAAAAATCCCATAATAATATCTAGCAATAATTATCTTGTAGTTAGGAAAAATAAATAGGCCTGTGGGTTGGAAGGCAGCCCAGTAATCTCAACGCCTTTTTTCCTAACATTGTATTGTTCTGATATTCCTTGGGACTGGGTCAAGAGGAAGTGTCGTAGAGAGCATTTTATATTAAGAAGCAGTGACTAAACAATGCGATTAGTGGCAAGCCAAAATAAGAATAGCAAGGACTTTCCTTCAATTTCTTGGTCCTGGCTTGAGCAAGTATTTATTTAGCATGTACTAATTACCCAGCATGTTCTAGATACATACTCTAACCAAGTAGATTATAAACTTTTTGAGAGCAGACATGTGGATTTATACTTCTTCTGTATAAATCCCATTTCTTGAAAACCATTGTCTTGTTATGGTAATCATTGCAAGTCTGTCTACTTTCTTGACTTTGAAGAGGTTAAATATCAAATCTTTGCTATGCGAAGGCTTTATTTTCCCCTTCCAACAAAGGTGACTCTCCTCTCTTAAGATTTGAGAGCTTGTGACTTGACCACTCACAAGTTAGGTGATTTGTGACAAAATACCCCCCAGGAGAGTCTGTTTCCTCTTGTGTGAAATGAAGAAAGTAACCCTCATCCTGCAGGACTGTGAGAAGGAGACGTGCCTAGTGCACAGGCAGTGCTTTCCTCCTTCATAGAAGATAAGCAGGATAAGTCACCGTACGGACTGAGTGCGTGCTGGCCATGGAGGTGGAGGTAGATGTGGGGAGGGAATGAGGAGGGTAGTGGGAAAGCTGGCTCAGAATCTGGAGCAGAACCTTT
Organism: Felis catus; assembly: GCF_018350175.1. Classification (NCBI taxonomy): domain Eukaryota; kingdom Metazoa; phylum Chordata; class Mammalia; order Carnivora; family Felidae; genus Felis; species Felis catus. The sequence continues at coordinate 161,252,470 of NC_058375.1, forward strand.
GATGAGAATATGACCTGAGGCAGGATGGTGCCAGTGGAAATGCAGAGGAAAGGATGAATCTGAAATATATTTTAAAGGGAAAATTGACAGAATGTGGCAGCTGCTTATATTAAAGTAAAGTGAAGAAGAAGATTATAAAGAGGGAACAACCATGAGGGCTGAGAGCCAAGATTATGGGTTTGTGATAATGGCAGGTTCGGGTGTGTGTGTGTGTGTGTGTGTGTGTGTGTGTGTGTGTGTGTAGTTTGTTCTCCAAACCCCCCAAAGCTGAAACAATACAGTTCTTCAGGGACTTATAAACCAAGAAAACATAAGAAGGGAGAAGAGGAAATTGGAGTGCCTAGTTAACTTATGTAAAAGAAGAGGGAAAAAAATCAATAATAAACCAATAATATAGGACTAACGCTGACAATAGAGTGAGAATTCAAAGGAATTGCCTAAAATGGCAAATCTATGTTTGGAGTTTTTCCCAGACAAGACCCACAATCTGCAAATAATAAGGCTCTTCTGCAATCTTGGAACTTATTTAAGTTTTCCTGAGTTAAAAAAAAAATGCCACTGAAAGGATACAAATAGTGTCAGGATTGGGAAGAAAAAGAGCATGAGGAATGGAAATTCTCAAAATAGCTTGGTTTTGAAGAGGAGATGGAAGCCAAAAGATAGCTGGTTGACCTTTCAGAACTTAACCATTCATTATGACTTGTCAGAAAGTTTGACAACTGTTATTCCTTAAATAATTTATTGTGATTTTTCAGGAAATTGAAGCCAAACCACCAACTGGCAAATAGGTTGTGGTCAAATGCTCATTTGCAAATCCTTTATCAGAACAGTGTTGTAAACATCCTTGGGTTACTTTGCAAAAGTCTACACAACTCATCCTACAGTAGAAATCATGTACATTTGCAATAAAAAATTAATAGCAAAAAGACTTTTATGTTAATAATTAAAACATAAGCAGTAAGAATAAGAATGGAAAATGTTTTGAATGCCGGTACTTGGAGAAGTGCAGCTTAATTACAAGATGGTATGGGATGTGGCTATTTTAAAATTGATGCCACTTTCACTGACTTTAAGAGACTTTGATTTCTTTAATCTTGAAATGTAGGGATTTCCTTGTCCTCCTTGAACTTTACCTTTTTTAAAAAAAATTTTTTTAACGTTTATTTATTTTTGAGACAGAGAGAGACAGAGCATGAACAGGGGAGGGGCAGAGAGAGAGGAAGACACAGAATCTGAAACAGGCTCCAGGCTCTGAGCTGTCAGCACAGAGCCCGACACGGGGCTCGAACTCACGGACCGTGAGATCGTGACCTGAGCCGAAGTTGGACGCTTAACCGACCAAGCCACCCAGGCGCCCCTACTGAACTTTACCTTTAATAATACCTGCCATGACCAGGATTGTTTTCACACATTGAAAAAGGAAAGGGAATATGGATAAGATTAAAAGGGGAAGAAGGAAGGAGGGATACCGAAGGTAACTGGAACAAAAGTTAAAAGAAAGAGGAGAAAGAGCAGGTTTGAAGAAAGAGTGAGAAAGATATTGCATGAAGGGAAGTTGAGGGAGTCCTGGCATTGAAAAGAGGAGTATGTTGCTCTTAAGGAGTAAGAAAATAAAGGAGACCACTGGGCCTAATAGCTTGCTGGATCAGCCACTAGGGGGTGCTTAAGACTCAGACAAGTTGTTTCTTGAGTTGCGATGCCACTCATGTGATGGGTAGACCTGGGGATGGGAACTTTTGGTCCTCTTAAGTTTCCCCTTTTAGCCCCCTCTTGTCATCTTTGCCTTCCCTATTCAGTGTGGATACCGTGGCCTATCATTTCAACCACCCTCTTACCAATATTTTCAGTTCTCTCGTTCATCCATTTAATAAAGATGTGTTGAATAATTCCTGTCTGTCAGGCATTGTAGTATTAGATACTTAGAAATGAATAAAACAGATATATGCCAGTCCTTGGCACCTACCAGGCCAAATAAATACCAACCTTTAATCAAAGCAGTTGTGTTCTTTCTCCAGCCTCCAACCAGATGGCTAAACACTGCTTGAGGAAATCATGTTACTGTCCAGATTGATGCTGTGATCACTTTATGACCTCCAATCTCAGTTGGACCTCACTATAGCCCAGCAATCCTTATATAGTTTTCTAATATATTCCTGACATTCTCTTCCCGACACCTATTTGAAGACTTTTCAACTTTTCTCCAATCTTTGACCAAATCACATCAGTAGATAGCCTTACCTCTTGGCATTCAGGATTTCAACTTCTTGCCACCAAATTTATTACCTGCATAACCCCAATTAAACCAATTGCCTTGCGTACAGTTCAACATGGTGAAAGTCAAATCTGACTCCCCAAAGCCTTGGAAGGCAATGAAAGTCTTTACTGAAAATTTCTTGAGGAGTCAGCCATGAACAAGAGGGGGAACTAATCCCAGAACACATAGCCAGATTTCCTAAAAATTGTTTTTATATGTCTTTCTCCCCAAAGTCTGGCTTCTCATGGCAGCCATCAATTTACAGATGCTCCTGACTTAGGGTGGTTCACCTTAATGATTTTGTGACTTTACAATCACGTGAAAGCAATATGCATTCAGTAGAAACCAAACGTTGAATTTTGACTTTTGATCGTTTCCCAGGCTAGGGATAGGCAGTACCATATTCTGTTGTGATGCTGGGCTCCCAGTTGCCATGTGATCACAAGGGTAAATAACCAATATACTTACACCCATTCTGTGTTTCACTTTCAGTAAAGTAGGCAATAAATTATATGAGATATTCAACACTATATTATAAAACAGGCTTTGTATTAGATGATTTTGCCCAACTGTAAGCTAATGTAAGTGTTCTGAGAACGTTTAAGGTAGGCTAAGCTAAGCTATGATGCTCAGTAGGTTAGATGTATTAAATGCAGTTTCAACTTCCATTGGGTGTATTAACCTGTTGATAACTTACGATAACCCTATCATAAGTTGAGGAAGATATATATACTCTTTTTCTGTCCTCCTTCTCTGCCTCTTCCCCTGCCCCCATGTGAATTCACCTTATCTTACTCCTGTCTGTCTGATCTCATTCCTTCGTAGGTAGAACAAACTAGTCCATCTTGATGTCTGTCATTTTCCTCCCACCCCTTACCTCAGTCAGCACAAGTCATAGTTCAGCAGGGAAATCATTCTGAGTGAGAGGAAGGCATTGCAAATATTGGTGACTTAATACATACATATTTTTTAAATTCTCCATTTGTGTACATCCCTTCCACCTTTCCACAGGTTAAAATAGAAGAGTTTTTTGCCTCCCCTGATTTCTCCACCTGTGTTCTACACCTCATTCACCTCCATCTTTATGGGTTGCTTGCTTTATCCACACTTTATTCTATTTGCTATAACTTTCACCTTTTCATCTCTAGTGGATCCTGTTCATCAGAGTGTACTGGGACTCTACCTGCTCCAATCTTAAAAGAAAAAAAAAAAGATACAATAAAACCTTTATCTTCCCTACATACTCTTTAATCTCCCTAACTTTTTCTCCCCTTTTATAGCTAAACTTCCCAAAGCGATAGCCTACATTTCTTGGGTCCTTCCTTCCCCAAACACTCCTCAACCACTATGGTTTAAATTCTACCTCAGCCACTTCATGAAAGCCCCTCTAGCTAAAGTTGTCCACTGTCTACTTGTTCTGAATGTGAAGGGGATTCTGAGTCCTTAATCTTTCTACAGCACCGTAGAACACCATCTTCTTTGAAATATAGTTTTCTTGTAGCTTCTTGGTGCTCTCCTACATTGCGGTCTCTGTGAGTTTATCTTTCTTTTTACTTTTATTAAAATACAGGTGATATTCAGGGGCACTGTTCTTTTCTGACTTTGGGAGGAATAGGGTGGGAGTTCCATCCATTCCTGAGCCTTCTGTTAATATTTATATGCTATTGACTTCCACGCTTGGGTCACACCAGGCCTCACCTAAGGAAGTAAGATAGGGATTTCTGCTTGGAAATCTCCTCCAAACTCAAGTGGGACTTGACCCCAGAATTGGGCATTCAGGAGAGAGGCCTCTTTCTCTGACCCACCACATTAATTTGCTAATAAATTACTCTCTCTCCCAAGCACTTCCCTCAAAGACACCTCACCATCATTATCTATTCTGTTATATTGATCTCCTTTGGGGCTGAAACACTAACTCTAAAATCTTCTTACATTCTTTCTTACTCTATTATTTATAGATAAACTTGATGGAAATTATCCCTCTAATTAAACCAAAGATTTGGAACTCAAAGCCTTTTTTGTCCCATAACTGGTTATTAAAATAAAAAGTGCTTCACCTTTCTGTGTTTTGAATTAAAAAAAAAATTCTACTTAGCCACTCAGTTGGCTTCTTTGTTTCCTCCAGGTCTTTTTGTGTCCTTGAGGTAATCGAGTGATCCTGGAGCAGTGCAGGGGGTCAGCAGGGCTAGTGGGGCAAGGAGACACAGAACCTTTAATATTTTAACTTACACTGGAAAGCAAAAGGTAAATGAGTCAGTTTTACTTGTGGTCTGAGGAGTCATCCAAGAGAAAAGACTTTTAAGCCTAAACACAAACGTTCACAGAAGTACCCCTTTGCTTATATAAACAGATTCCTCATCATCTGAAACTGTACCTATGTCACTTTAAAACCAGAAATGATGGGAAGAGTCTAATTTTTTTTTTAGCACTGTGGGAGTAAAATAGATTTGCAACTGAGGACATGGCCATGTGCAAGTTGTGGTCAAAAAGAGAACTAAATCTGCTAGCCTTGTTCAGTTTTACCCTGATCAAATGGGCACAGACTAATGTTCATCCAGGCCAGCCTATAAAGGCAAAGGGGTAAATATTTAAGAAATTCTTGTGAACCTTTGAATTCTAACTATATTTTGGGAAGGTTTCATGTGACATGGAAGAAGTCTAGTGGCTTAGGACAGAAAAATAAATATTTACATTGCTTATTTAACATATTTAAAGCTATTTTGTTGAAGAATATAGGATATATGTTAACTGTAATGAGAAAAAGAAAGCGGAACACCTTTCATAAATTCACATCGGGTCGTACCTAAGTTAATCCGAATTTTAACTGTTAATCGATGACCGAGAAACTGGAGAAGGTGGGGCATGCTTCAGTTGTTGGGCTCTTATCATCCAGGCATACAATTGCATTTTGAACAGATTGGAATCAAATGAGCAGGTTATTGGGCCACCTAACAAAACGGGCATCCCAGTAATCAATATCTGAAATAACAAAAACATGAATTAAATGTTTTTTGATCAATATTATTCACACAACTCATATCCTTAATGATAATGCTCAACTGAAAGACAGACCTTTGCTTCAAGGTTCATTTGCAATCCTCAGAGAACTCTAAATTTGTTTTGACATCCCAGTGCTTCTGGAAACTATGAGTCCTGTATTTCATTTTGTGGAATTAGAGTGGACTGCATAATAACGTGCTCTTACATAACACAGACCATCTCTACTTTTTCATTCTAAGTTTTAAAAAGAGAAGTGGGGAGGGGCACGCAGAGTGGGAGGAGCCTTGGAGCGGAGCGAGGAGCTAAGTGTATAATTCTGTCCTGTCAGTGGTGCTCGTACTTTCTTTTACATAGATATGTGTATTTATTTTGAGGGAGAGAAAGAGTGAGCATGAGTGGGGGAGGGGCAGAGAGATAGGGAAAGAGAGAATCAAAAGCAGGCTCTGCACTGTAAGCGCAGAGCCCGACTCGGGACTCGATCCCACAAACCGTAAGATTATGAATTTAGCCAAAATCAATAGTCTGACCCTTAACCGACTGAACCACTCAGGTGTCCCGTGCTCATACCTTGCTTAAAGCATTAATTTGTGCAGAGATCTGAACACTGCAGGCAGCTATTTGTCTGAAGCTGACATTTTTGTTCATTTAGAGGACAGAATTATGGTCCAGCTTCATCATAACTAAGTGAAGTCCTATAGTTTTACCTAATCTAAAAGGAGAATGTAGGAAGGACTTCAAACTCTTTAAAAAGACAACTAAATTCTAAAATTCGGTGTTGGAACAAGTATAAGCTTATATTAAGTCACATTTGGAGCACTGCAGAAGGAAAGACCTGTGGATGTGGTCTTCCCAAAATACTAGCATCAGGGCAAATCTGTCAGCGTCCTCAGCTCATTCTGCAGCAGAGAGGCATGTGGAGCTACAAAGACAGACGACTCGTCTCTCCCTTGCAAAATGAGTCCTACGTTTTTCAGGCCATTCTAGGCCTCTGGGGAGGACGGCAGTTCGTCCAGAGACCCAGACAATGCTGCAATCATCCACGTATGTCATTTTGCCTTAGAACTAATGGTGATCTTCCACAGGAGCTCCTGATGTTTGTTCAGAAATCAGAGCATAGGTGGCTGGAGAACCATTTTGACTACAACAGTTGAGAGCTGGTCCAAAGTTGGAATAAGACAGAGGCTACCTTATACTGCCCCTGATCAACTACCATTCACAGCATAAAATCAAGATTTTATTTTATTTTGTCATTTTTGAGACATGACAAACACTGCATTCCCCAGCTAATAGCATTAGCCAACTAAATTCTTTCAGGAGTGAGAAGAGGTTCTATAATATTTGTTCTTTGAGATGTTCCTCAGTCTTGGAGGGACTGGCATTTTACCCCGTGTCCCTTTAAGCTATCTGTGTGCTTGTTTCCATTCATTCATGGACTCTTATTGTGTACCAGGCATTATTCTAGGCATAATCTGTAGAGCGGTGAGCAAGACAGATTTATGAGAATGGTAAAGTGTTCACCCAAGAAAGCCTCTTCAAAAGGCACTTTTATTAGCACAGGAGCTTAGTATCATCACTTTATATTGTCCATAGCTCATGTGGAAAAGGAAAATTTTCTTTGTCTAAATCATAGGAGGTTTTGAGTCCTTTGTTTTTAAAGTCCCAGGAACACTTCTTCAACTTGAGACTACCCAAGGCCATTTAAGTGACACAACCTAGGTCTCATCTTTGTTACTTATTCTTTAATGTGAATGGCACTTGAAAGGGCTTAAAGTAGCCTACGTGAAGAAGAAGGGCTCTTCAGATAATTTTTTTCTAAAAGCAGAGATATCTACTCTTGACCCAGATGAATGTCCTGACTTCTAAGTTTTTGCACACTTCAGAAAGGCTTGACTTCCTGCTAAATAAAGTGTTTGCCAAAAAATGAAAAATAACACAAGGAAAAACAGCCAGTCAAGGGCCTGGCATCTGGTAGGTGCTTAGTAAGTGTTTATGGTACCAAATCTGAAGCCAACCAAAAACTTACTCGGAAGCCAAAGGTTAAGTTAAAAAACAAAACTGGCTTTCTTCTCCTCTATGAGAATCTCTAGAATGATTCATTTCCTTTTCTGTAAAGTGTGAATACTAATCCTTAGCTCATGGATTTTTAGGGAGCCTAAGTGAGATAAAACGGGAAAGCTCTTCATAAACAATTAAATTCTTTTCAAATAGAAAGTTTATTATGAAAAAAAAAAAACAAGCCTGAAGCCTTGATAAATTCATTTATGTACTGTGTTCTCGTGAATAGCAACAAGTTAAAAAACAAACAACTAATATGTGCTATTTTGACCCTCCCCAATGAAAATATTAGAAATCTTTTTGTTGGAGCACCTGGGTGGCTCATTCGATTCAGCATCTGACTTCAGCTCGGGTCATGATCTCACGGTTCGGTTTGTGAGTTTGAGCCCACATCAGGCTCTCTGCTGTCAGCGTGGAGCCCACTTCAGATCCTTTGTCCCCCTCCCTCTGCCCCAACCCCTATGGAAATCATAGGAAATCAACCCCGCTCATGCGTGTTCTCTCTCTCTCTCCCTCAAAAATAAACATTTAAAAATATATATATATTTTAAAAGTTCTTTCCCTATGGGTAATTTTATACCTGTATATTTTGAGGAAAATAGTAGAAAGCAAAGGAAGGCCAACATCTTGAAAAGAGTTAATGCTAGATTTTGTGTATTGAAAATCACAGAAAATTGGTCTCTGGTATTTAGATATCTTCACCCATGTCACTGTGTGGGGTATATAGGACTAGAGAGTGTGTTCAGAACAACTCGACTCAATCTTCAAGTTGTAAGCCCAGTCACTAAGCCATTTGATCCCTCACTGCATCTGGTGACTTTTACTAAGTTGAGCCATACAAAATTGCTAATATTCAACCACTTTGGGCCTGCAAAAGTGGCAATTGCATATATTCAGCCTAATGTCATTATATTTCTGTTCTTGCATGGGGATTCTTTTGTTTATCTGTTCAGTCTGATATAGACAGCTAGAGGGTAGGGATTATGTCCAATATCTAAATTGAAGCCTGGAAGCCTGAGCTCACACAATATAAAATATGAAAAGAATCCATAAAATATCTTTTCACCTGAGCTGTAGATACTATTTCTGACACCCTTCATGGAGACATTGCAGTGGAAATCATAGGTGTTTAATAGCTGGGGACGCCCTGAAGGTGAACTCCTCGCTCCCAGGGAATGATCAGCTCAAACTAGGAGCCATCCTGGAAACTCTGGTACCCCGGGGGTACTGCACTCCCCTGGAATCACCTCCTCATCTCTTATTCCCACTTCTTTCCCACCTAGCCTCCCTATGCTGTCACGGCTGCTTTTGCCTGAGCTTACCAATTAGAGGGATTGAGGGTATCTGCTGCACTGCTTTTTAAGCCTTTTCTATGGTGTCCCCTAGAATGGCAGCCCAAAGTAGGAATGCATTTTACATCAGGACCCTGTACACTATGCTGTATTACACATGATGTACTTATATCTATATCTTGTATATGTATTACCAAGCCAGTTCCCAATTTTGAGAAGCTGTCCAGAATATCTTTTTTGAAATTAGGGTCCAGTTAAACTTGTGGAGACTTTAAAGCTTCATGGGAGAGGGAAAAAAAATGCCAGCTCAGTCTTTAAGCTTTTTATCCCCCTTAAGCAGCTGTGGCCTGTATCGGTTTATGTCAGGATTTGTTTTCCTATTCCTGTTTTTGAGCAGCCACAACCTTGGAGACGAGCTCTCAGATGGGGCTATGGCTTCAGTTACAAAGTTCTGAACCCCATATAATTAATTCTAGATGGTAATGGCTCATTTCAGTTGCTGTGGAATGTCTTAGAGTGACCAGGAATATCACCAGCATTCTGCTTTTATACGCATGGATATAGCCGGTGAGGTTATTTATCTTTTGCCTGTTTTTTATTCCTAAAATGATTTTATGATTTTATCCTATCTATAAGTTGATATTTAAGTCTATAAAAATCCTGTGTAAAGCCATCACACTGAATGTCTATTAAGGATTATGCTATTTGGATGAGCAGCTTGGGAATATTTAGGTTTTGATCAAAACCTTTGAAATGTTTTCAAAAGAGCTGTAGCACCTTTTGTTCAATTTAAAAATTTGGTATAAAACTTGTATATTTATTTCTATTAGAATAAGAAAAATAAACGCCACTTGCCAGCCTTGGGATTCAGATAACTTACCTAAATGTGGCTTGGCCAATGGCCCACTGCTTTTAATTCATAAAAAGCCACATATATTTTCTTTTTAAAAAATTTTTTAATGTGTATTTATTTTAGAGAGAGAGCACGAGTGGGGGAGGGACAGAGAGAGAGAGAGAGAGAGAGAGAGAGAGAGAGAAAATCCGAAGCAGGCTCCAAGCTCTGAGCTGTCAGCACAGAGTCTGACACAGGGCTCGAACTCACAAGCGGTGAGATCATGACCTGAGCTGAAGTCTGACACTTAACCGACTGAGCCACCCAGGCGCCCCTCACATATATCTTCTAAGGCGAAAAAAAGAGACAGTTACTTCTCCCTATAAGGTTCCATCATTATCAAACCAGGCTGTATCATATCTGAAACTCTGCTAATTTGCAGGAATTAGAGACATCAATAAGACTTTTCTTATTCGAGTTTCAGAATGTCGCTCAAAAGGGAAACTTATGAATTCACTCGCCTTCCATTTTTCCTGATTTTTGAGGTGTGGAGGCTCTCAGCAGAGTGTTTTGATGGGTATTGGCATGCCGTCTGCCGGAGAGAGAGCTGACTCAAGTGAAATGTGGCAATCACAGGACATTGCTTTTCAAGAACTTGGAGAAATGCCTCCCAGAGTCCAGGGTTAGATGGAGTGTTGTGGAGGGTGAGGCACAAAATCTAGATGATTTATCTCAGCTTCTGACCCATTTTATATCCTTGAGTAAATCACTTAACCCTTCTGTGCCTAGGCTTTCAGTTGTAAAATGGAAATAAGGTCCCCATTTCCTAGACCTCATTTGAAGGGATATTATACATTCTGACAAAAAGAGGAAACAAATTGCTCTTGGCACTGAAGGAAATTCCACAGGGGAGTTGCAACTTTTTTTTGAGATGGTAGCATTATGGAGATAAGCAAATGATCATCCAAGGCAAATATATATTAAAACGAGGGTAAGTCCTTCGGATCCAAAAAACATTTCTTGTGAAGGTAGTATATTCCAGGCACTTTCCCATTTACTCTTCCATGGTTCTTTAATCCTCCCAGTCAGGAAGGCCGGGCGGCAGTTGGTTAGGGTCCTGTTACTGGTTTTATAAATAAAGAAACTGAAGCTTAGAGAAGTTAATCAGCCTGTTTGAGCCATACAACAGGAGAGAAGCAGAGCCCAGGAGCAAGCCTTCTGGTGCTGGGTCCCATATCCTTCTCATGACACACCACCTACCTTTGAGGTGACATGAAAAGATGTGAGAACTAAAATCACATAAATCTAAAATCCAATTTCTGAGACACCTGGGTAATTCAAATACCTGTATTTAGTTTCTAAATTGTAACTTAGTTTCTACAGTCCTTCTCTCCTGGAATCAACTATACCTCTCTAATGTATAGATTATCACCTTGTTTCAGCTTTATTGTTTCTACCAAGTATATGTTAACTGTTAAATGGTTTTTACTGGTACTTTTAGTCCCAGTTAACACAACTCTTCAGAGGCATATATGGGCAAAGCTAGGATTCTTTCTGAAAATATATGACTGACTGGCTTCTGGTGAGCAATCGCAGCAGCATTGTTATGCCTGTCTTTACAATTTACAACTTTTAGGTTAAGGAACTTTTTAAGCCATCTGGATGGTCTGCTAGTTGCCAAGCCCTGGTTGTGTATTTCTTATAGTATAGGATTTAATACTCATGGGGGTTCTGTTGCAGTCATACTGTCCTGCACAAAAAAAGTAAAAGCTGTTGTGTCACCAAACATGCCCTCTCTTTGCCTTGAGTTAGAGATTATGTTTTCGAAATCTTGTCCGAGAGGCTGAACAGCTGAGCAAATTCTTGCTTTTCTTTCCAGCTTCCCAAGCAGCAGCGGTGTTGCCAACCCCACCTCACTTAGGCTCTCGTTGTCTATGAACAGTTCAGGCTGACTGGAACACGTTTATTGAATGCCCATTCCTTGGGTGCATTAGTCAAATGCAATTGATTGTTATAATACACCACCAGCTCGGGGAAGGTAATGGGGCTCTTTAATTGGAGATGCTACTTTAGAGGACAGAGTGTAAATCATTGAATACAAAGTCCAATGATTTTTTCCACAGTGACTACAACGTGTCCATGATTGTCCTCAATATAGTCAGACAAAAGAGGAATGGCTGATATTCACGACTAGGCATTGGGAGACTCCTAAGAACTCTAAGATTCGTCCTATTTTCATCTTGTCTTGAAATATTCTCATGTGTCCTACTGAAACCTTGGTTCAGAGGGATGCTACTGTGTGTATGCATACATGTACATTTAAGATGACAATTAAAATTTAAAAGAATTTGTTAAAGAATACTCTGGAAGCCAAGACATCTCAACTGTCTTCCATTCGTTACAAATACGGTCCTGGGACCGTATTTTTTAGAAAATATCAGAGTGGCTCCAGGTCTTTCCTCCTTAGCCCTTCAGCTGCTACCTTTTCTTTCCTAATTCAACAGTCACACAGCTGAAGATATGTACAAGAGCGAGGATATAAATCTTCATTTATAAAGATTTCCTTGCTGCCATTGAGTTTAAAGAGAAGAGTTTAAAGTCCAGTCCAAGACCCAGATGACAAGCCACTCCCTACTCCAGACAAACCTTCCTCTTCCAGGCTTTCTTTATACCTTGTCAGGCTATGACACCAATTAGACCCAGCCCTCTTGCACACTTTGGTGTGCCTCTCAGAGTAAAGACCTCTCCCTCTGCCCTTGCTGCCTGCATCCTGGAATACACCTAGCCAAGGGCTGGTCTGAATCTCTTTCTTTGTGACTGTTCTTAAGACCCTGGGGAGCATTAGGTATGAAGGACCTTCTGTCTTGGGAGAGCAGTGACTCTACTAACTGTTGTGAAGATAGTGCTGTTTAATTCCAAACATATTAAAAACCTGCAGTGTGAATAGATCCTCATTATTTTTTGTTCTCTTGCTCTAAGAAGATCCCTAAGAATAGAGGCAAATAGACTGAGAAACCTTGTCTGTGACCCCTCCGTGACTCAGCCAGCATTGCAAATTGGCTGTGGGAGTTGGGCTTTGAATTTGTTAAAACAAATTACTGAAGTTGGTGCTCTTTGCATTAGAATCTGCACTTGGCAATGAATCAATTCCACACCCACCTTGTGTGAAAAAACAAAGCATAAGGTTAGAGAGGCAGGGACACATAACTAGAGATGGAGAGGTGACGCTCGGGCTCTGATCCCACAATCATTTTTGTCTAGGTTCTTCCCTCCCAGTTTCCCTCAGTCATTTTCTTTTCTCTTTGTCCTGCTTGTGCCCAAAGTGAGGATGAATGGTTGCTGATGGGCCCATTCACATTCTCATCTTTTCCTTACATCAAGACATTCTAGTGTCCGTGTGAGGTTGGATCCAGAAGGATTCTGTGTGTGGCAGCTGCGGGACACCTATTTCTACTTCATCCATTTCCAAGAAGGACCAAAACCGCAGCTGGGGCACATAGCGACTTTCCATCTTTTAACTTTTTTTTTACAATGAGAATGTATTATTTGTGAAGTTCATTAAATATATATATAAATATAGGAAAGTTGCAGCTAAGTTTTCTGGGAAGAGCACACTGAATTGCTTCCCAAAGAGAGTGTTCAGGAAACCAAAGGTGGGCGTAATGGAAGTTTTTCTTTTTTTGTTTTGGTAGTGGTTGGTCTATTTTTATGATGGATCAGGAGAGAGGTTTTTTTCCATACTTTTCGGGAAACATACCTGCTCAGCCTGCAGATGAGCCAGGCATTGTACATAGCTGGCCAGGGCGGCCACCTACCTGCAGATTGAATAGAGTGGGGGAATCTCATGCCCATTTGCTGACTGGAACCAGAGAGTCCATCATTAAAGATGGGTGAACATAACATGTTACTCAGGTGCTACTGTCCACACCCCTTCCCTGCTGCCTCCAGAGCTTTGGTGGACTTAGAGCTCAGGGTAGCTTAGGGAGGTGCAGAGGTCAGGGCTATTCTTAGTTTTCATGAGAGCCTGTGCACTATAAAGAGTGCTTCTCTAGGCTACCAGCCACCAGACATGGCATCGCATCTTCCTTGACCTGAGAGTGACCGCCCATAAATGCACATTGTATGGTAGTTAATTGTTTCTATGTCCGTCTTCCTTTTATCTGTTAGTTCATTCGGGGCGGGAGTCGTGTTTTGTCCATCTCTATTTCTAGCACCCAATACAGCTCCTGACAGTTGATGCTCAAGAAATGACTGTTGTATGAATGATGTAAGGTCTGAACTTCAAACAATTGATTTATAAATGCGCTTTTGAGAACTGGGGTTTTCCTATGGTTGGATATTAGGGAAAGGCCTAGAAACGCAACCGTTAAAAACGGGTACGGCTAAATCCAGTGTTTTGACTTTGGAACAAACAGCCTATGTTCAAATCCTGGCACTTCTACTCACTAGCTGATGACTTGAGCAAGTTCCTTAACCTCCCTCTTCCTCAGTTTCCTCATTTGTAACCTACAGATACCAAAATTATCTACCTCCTGGTCTGGTGGTTAGGATTCAGTGAGACAATTAATGCAAAGCTTTAACAGCAGGACACACAGACAAGTTCATTTCATTGTTCATTCTTAGCCGTTGTTATTATTCAGAACCTTTAAGATGGGAATCATTCTAGTTGGTCAAGTTTTCTGAAAACCCTTTATATACCATAGTGTTTCTTATTTAACTAATTTAGAGATATAGCTTTTAAAAATGGCTTCTACTTCCCAAAACAGTATAATGAACATCCTAATCTTTAACTCCGGAACGTTATCATAAGCAATCATTATTATCCCGTGCCTAACGCAGGAATAAGTGCCCCAGCTTGTAGGTACGTGTATGGTTGGCAGGCTTTTCTGCTCTGCTTTTTGAGTTCTTCTGTCTGACCTTCCTCAATGGTCAGCTCTCAACGGCCTACTTTTAGTACCTTCTCTCACCGTTAGAATTTTCTTTTCTAATATGCTGTACTCTGGGGAATCAAAGCATATTTTAATTATATATAAATAAGAGTGACTTGATGAGGCTCTTAATGAGCTCTCTCATGACAAAAGTGAGTGATTTTTGCAGTTTCCAAATCGGTTATCTCCTATTTGTCATCAATATTCCGTATATTTATGACAGATGAAGTCTTGCCAGACACGAAAAAGTTATTGTTCTATTTTCTGTCCTACAGTTTTAACTGGAATTCAACATAATGCCCTTGGGCTGGGGCTCTTAGCACTTCCTCTAAACAGAAGGAAGCAGCCTGTGCTCCCGGGTGCAAGTCCTAGATCAGCACTTGATTTCTTTTCTAACAAGGACAATAAGACAGAATCTCCCTTGTCAGTAGGGCTTAAATGAGATAGTACTTTCTCTTATGTTAACATATACTTGGTTACTGCAAAATGCGAAAATTGTATTATTAGCATTAGTGGTAGTCCAACATGTTTGCAGGGTTTTTTATGTATTTCCATGGATCTGCATGGAGAGAGAATACTATGCATGCCTTATCGGAGAAATTCATCAGTGGCCTTTAAATGAAGTACCTTCATTTAAAACATTTTATGAAACCATTGTGAAGCTCCTGTCTGGTGGATGATGGAGGAAGGTGGGGGAATGGGTAATGAAAATGCCACCCTGTGGTGTTCAGTAAGCTGAGACGAGCCGGAGAAATCCCTTTTTCTCATGGATTTTGCCCGTAAGCTCTTTTGTACATACAGATGGGAAAGTGTTAAAATACGTATGTGGTGTGTTCATAGATTTTAATAAGGAGCCGTTGATAAGTAGATCTGGTAATTTTTTGTAAACTTATATTAAATTTCTCAAATTAAATTTATTAAGTTTATTTCTGGGCTAATCTTCTGTCCCGGTGTGCACAGTATGAAGTGCTTTGAGATTATTTAACTAATGTTCTTTTTCTCAATTTTGAATTTATTTTGCTATCTCTCTCTGTCTCATATTCATTTCCTAATCTCTTTAAACCTCTGTGGGTATCCACCTGGAATGAATTCCTCTTTGGAGTCCCATGTTCTCTGTGGGTAGCTAACCCCATGGTTGCCTTCAGAATGGGCCCAGTTTTGCCTTTATTATTCAGTTAATGGGCCCCACTTACGGCATGTTTTACTCTGTTGCTTAACAGAGTGCAGGAACTTTAGAGAGATGACTAGGACAAAAATTCATGTTATCTGAAAGACAAGGAGACCTAATTTAAGCCACAAAGAATTTCAAAAAGTACCTTGTGAAGCTACCGGAGGAGGAGAAGGGTGGAGGCCATGTGTTATGAGAGAAGCATATGGAATTCAGAATCTCAAGACCTGCATTTATACGTTGGTCCTGCAGTTCTTAACTGTGTGAGTCACTTCATCTCAGAGACTCTGTTTCTCCATCGACAAATGTGAGGATAGGATAATATCTGTTATATCTATATTCTAAAGCTGAATAAAGTTTAAGTGAGATGCAGCACCACTGTTAGGAAGCCAGACGCTAGATCCAGGAATTCTGAAGGGCTGTCTTCTTGGAGCATTAGGGCCATTTTCCTACATTCAGTTGCTTCAGGTCAAATTATTGTGCTTCCTCATGTTACATCATTAAATTTTAAACTTGCCTTTTGATTGTCCACTGATTTGGAAGGATGGAGAGGGGCAGGGAAGCAGATGACCTAGCACATGGGGAGACATCAGGACTAGGTTTGTTTTAAAGCAGTGAGTTTTATCTGTAAAAAGAAGCTACCCCAACCTCAAGGACCCTGAGGCCACGCCTGTTCTGCTAAAAGGTAAAAAACATTCAAATCAGAGATGGAGGAAGACTGTGAAAAGAAAGATCAGCTCCTTGGTCAGACATACATCAGAAGAAGGAAAATAGGGCCTGTCATTAAGAAGAAGTCTGCTGGGTAAATACCTGGTGAAGTTTTTACCCAGATGTTTTCACTCTCCTAGAAGATGTCTTTAGAAAAGGTGGGTTTGGTTAGAAGCCTGCTGCAGTTAGCGGTATCTAAGGGAGGACTTCAGCCACAGAATCAATGCTCACGTGGTTGTTAGGACCAGAGAAAGCCCAACCCAAATCTAACTTCAGGCAGCATGAAAATGAGATGCAAAATATGGTATGGAAGAAGGCCAGAGTGTCCAGTCCTTCCTTAACTTGTATTGAGGTGAGTGAAAAGAACAAGCCATGTGTAAGAGTCAGTTTTGAGTAGAGGAGGGGAGTGATATATACAGTCAGCAAAATAATTGGACGCGTGGTGTTGGGACAACAGCTGGTACCAGACCAATTTTTGTCTTCATCGATCAGGCTTCTTCTAGCAACTAAACTGCCACCACAGCAATTTTGTTACAACAGTGACCTGTGATCACAGTGTTTAAATTCTACTCTACCCATGTAACTCCACCCCAGGACCAGGGAGCCAGCAGTGAGCTGTTAAAATGTATAAAGCCGTTCCTTGCTGGGAGGCCACTACGATAACAGTGTCTCCAAGTTGGAAGCCACGAAAATGGTTTGAAATATTTTACCTTCAGATACAAGACCTTAATCTCACGTTGACCTTGGACTGTAATTTGGATAACTAGCACTTGTATTCCCCATTTGCAGCAGGGAGGCAGATTGGTTAGAAAACCTGTGTTTGCAGTCAGTAGATAGTGTTCATGCATTGGAATTCCTGTCTTGGATTCATGTTTGTAATGTCAATGCTGAGTTTGCCCAGAAGACAGGCTTTTTCTTGAAGGAACTCATCCAAGATCCCTCTGGCTTCCTCATGCCACTGGGTCAGGCCGCACTTTCTTTTTCAAGCTTTACCTAGCTGCAGATCCAAAATCAATTCCCTCTTACATAAAAACTCTACATTTGCATTTGAGCTTTCCCTGTTCCATTCCTACCTTACTCTGGGAGCATTTTTAGAAAATATGGCAGCAGTGGTGTTCAGTGGGTCCACACCTAAAGGCCCCGAAAGAATTTGCAAGGGATCACGGCCCATTCGGAATGGTCAGTGCCTTTGCTGTTCCATTTGTTAAATATTTTGAATATGGTCCCCATGATGTGCCATCAGTTTTATCCGCTAAAATACACATGCAACATACATCAGCTTAGCAGGCTTCAGTTTTTGATAAAAACTGAGAAATTTATTTAGGAAATGTTGATGGAATTTGAAAATCATTTGCATTTTTCTTGCTTTACCTACTTTCTAGTGAAACTGAGCAGTAATTTGTAGCAAACCCTGTTGTTGCCCAATTCCATATACTTTGGCCTATTTCTGAATTCATCTGCAGCAGCAGTGGACATCTGCCCTTGGGCGTCTTCCTACCTCGAGCATCTGTGTCTCTCTGCTTTTGTCTGTTGAGGGATCATCATAGCCAACAAACTAACCAAAAATTATCAAGGATTTGATGCCTCTGGGGTAGCATTCAACAGATAAGGGGTGAGGGTTGGTGGATAAATGCCCCAGCTTCCTCATCCCTCCCCAAGACCTTGTTGAGGTTTGTTCTACTCACTTCTTCAGTGGGTCCCCAGTGAGACGGAACCCCAGTTCCCCGCAGCAGTAATCCACTCATTAATATGCCCATTATTCCCATTATTGGCTTTTCTCTCTTCCCTGCCTCACTTTCCCCACTTTCTTACATGTGCTTCCTGAGATCACCCCCCGAATACACTCTCTGAACCCAAGACCTTGTCTCAGGGTCTGTCTCAGTGGAAGCCAATGTAAGATACAATTTTTTCGTGGCATACCAGTCCTGGTTTCCAGCCTCTTGCCACCAGCACCTCTAAATCTGTTAGAAATGCAAATCGATCAAGTTCTGCCTGAGTTCCAAACCTTAAATGGTTTTCTCTTGCCTCAGAATAGAATCTAAGGTAGCTGTTGCAGCTTAGCGCCCTTGAGTGGCCTGGCTGCTTCTTCACTCCAGCTACATCTGAGATGTATGATGTGAAGTGTTTTCCAGATGCTTCTACGGGGGGCTACTCTTCGTTTCTCATCTCTACCTCTGTCCCCCCAACCCCGACCTCATCTCTGCTTCCTTGCACTGCTGTTCCTCTGTCTGGGCTGTTCTTTCCCACTGTCTTATTTACCCACTCCTTCACATCCTCAGCTTCACAGGAACCTTCTTGGACCTTTCCAGCCTAGTCCAGTCTCTCCAACATGTGTTCTAGACTGTGCTTCTCCTTCAAGAGCTTTGCATATTTGCAATGATGTGACTTATTTTCAATGATGTATTTAATGTCTTTCTTTCTCTAGGCTAGGGATCTGCAACCAATTTTGGAACACAGCCACACCCATTTGTTTTCCTGTTACGTATGGGTGCTTTGGGGCTACAATCAGAAAGTTGAACATTTGCAGCAGAGACCCTACTGATCAGCAACATTCTCAAGTATTTGCCATGTAGACCTTTGCAAAAATGTTTACCAATGCCTCCTCCAGGCTATGAACTCTGAGAGTGAAGTCTCTTGCTCACTTTTGTGACCTGGCACTCGACACAGTCCCTGACATGAACCAGCCATAAATAATTTTTTTTTTTTTTTTTTACTATGTGACTTGAAATAAAGTTTCTATGAATGTTGCCTTTTTTCCTTCCTTACTGTTTCCCCCTTCTTTTGTTAATTCTGCTTGTGCATGCGGCAATGCTACTCATAGCAGGTGAAACATTTCCAGACCTACAGATGATTATGTAGTACAACCTTGTAGCCCTTTATCAGACAGAAGTCAGATTCCTGTCTCCATTGTGATGTCTACTAGTTTTATAGGCAATGCTTTTTACTAAAGAGGTAAAGATATTATTTCCCTTTTCTTTCTTTCTTTCTTTCTTTCTTCTTTCTTTCTTTCTTTCTTTCTTTCTTTCTTTCTTTCTTTCTTTCTTCTTTCTTTCTTCTTTCTTTCTTTCTTTCTTTCTTTCTTTCTTTCTTTCTTGCCAGGTGTTTCAGACCAAGTGGGGCATGATGTATACTATATAAAGTGTTTTCCAGATGCTTACTTGGTTGAAAAGAATCCCACTCCTAAGTTTTCTTGGGAAAGCATGCTCTAGCTAGATTTAATTTTAGAATATCAGTGTATAATGAAGTAAAGAAATACCATAGCTTTTATTTTAATGATACTGGGTGCAAAAACGTACATGTTCCATGCTGCTGTTATCATTTTTCACATACAAATGTTATCATCTCACCCTTTTCTTAAAAAAATAAAAGGTAGTATTTCCCCCAAGCATCTCTGTGATGCCTAGAGAGACTTCTTGAATCTGGTTTATGAACTTTCCTTTATAATCTTATCTCCTGATGTTCTAGGATAGAGGATGTAAAACCAAGGCCTGTAGGCCACATTGAGACTGCTGCTTGTTTTTGTAAATAAAGTTCTGTTGGAACACATCTGCACTCATTTACTCACATATTATCTATGGCTGCTTTTAGGTATAATGGCAGAAGTGAGTGGTTGTGACTGAAACTGTATGGCTTGTAAAGCCTCCTGTATTTACTTGCTGCCCCTTCACAGAAGAAAATTTGCTGTTCCTTGCTTTAGGAAACTCCTTATGCAGACCATGACCATCTGCTCTCACCATTTCCTGTGCTTGTCAAACTTTGTTGTGTCTCTGAGCCTTTGCACAGACTGTGCCCTCTGTCTGGAAAAGCAGCCTCCTTTTTCCTGCTTAGAAAACTCATGCAAGCTATCAATTCCCTGCTTGGTTTTCATCTCCTTCGTAAAACTTCTGTATTCCCCCAAATGCATTTTTTTCTTTTCTGAGTTCCCATAGCACTTTGTACAGATGTGTATCAGGAGTACTTATCATTGCTATTTGTATCATAATTTCTAGTTTTTTCTTTATCTCCTACTAGAGTATAAGCTGTAGAGGATCAGGTTCTGTATCTTTATTCAGTGTATCCCCAGGTGCTTAGCAACAAATAGATACTGAGAAGTGGCTGATTAATATCAGAAGGTTGCCTGCTATTAACCAGTGCACAGGAAAGGTATGGTGTTAATCAGAGACACACAGAACAGTCGGAGGAATTAAAGAATTTTTAACTTTAAAGTGTTTAAGAATTGTTTTGGGGAGTGCCTTAGTTGGTTAAATGTCCGACTTTGGCTCAGGTCATGATCTCATAGTCCATGGGTTTGAGCCCTGAACTGACAGCTCAAAGTCTGGAGCCTGCTTCAAATTCTGTGTCTCCCTCTCTTGCTCTCTGCCCCTCCCCCACTCGTTCTCTCTCTCTCTCTCTCTCTCTCTCTCTCTCTCAAAAATAAATAAACATTAAAAAAAAAAAGAACTGTTTTTTTCTACTTTTCCCCTTCCTGCCCTTACAGATGGGAAAAAAAAAAAAAGGAAGGGACTTGCCCAAGCTGACTGAGCAGCACCACCTCACAGAGACCCTATGGGGGGGTTGACTAGACAGTGTGTTAATTGAGAGTTAACTGCTTAGTGAAATCATTAGTACTTATTTCCATGGTGAAGGAAGCAGGGAATTTGTTGGTGGGCAGGAAGTAGATCGGAGACTTTTAGTATTAGCTCCATCTTTCATTTGCAGACAAATAAGTTGATTTTCTACCTCCCTCAGTTTTTACCTTTGGTAAATAAGGGTGATTCTGATTTCCTGATATTGTTTCTACCTTTATATGTAAGTGTTGAAAACTTGTTCTGAACCCACCATGGCCTTTGCAATAGCAGCTTTATGACCTGGCTTGCTATGACCAACTTAATATTTTTCTTCTCTTCTATGAAAGGTCGAATTCAAAATGGAAAGCAGCCTTTTTAAAGAGTTTCCCTCATGTGTCTGAGTAATGGTGATTTCATGTTGCTAGAGCCAGTTAACTGCTGGATGCTTCATACTCTCCAAGTGCCTAATGGGGGGAATTTGATCTGGCGAAGAGCCCAGTCGTCCATCTTCCTGAGGCTGGAAACCACTTATGGGGTGATAAGGATGAACTTTAATTGACTTCCTAGGCACCCCTTCCTTGAGGGAAAGAAGAGGAGAAAAGGAAAGGAAAGAGTGCGTGCTGACAAACAATTTCTGAGATTGATAGTTTGGACCTAATTTTAAATACCAGTAAAATCATATTTGTCATGTCAAAGATGTATTTGAATGAAAACTCACAAACTAAAATCTGTTTTTTAATATTTATAAAGTTGTAAGAGTTGTGGCACTGATTTTTTTTCCTTGAAGAGATCACATGGCACTGTCCACTTTTAAGTTAATGGGCTTTTAACATCTTTGGGGGCATGTTTCATAACGAAAGAAATCCATTTTTTGCTGGATTTCCATTGTTAAGGTTTTGGCAATAATACTTATGCATGGTAATAATGTCAGTAAAGAGGTCTTGTTTGCTTACAAACAGATTTCAATTGTTGAGAGACCAAATTATATCCTGTTGCTATAAACATGGGCAGTATTTGGTCTCTATTCATCAAGCTACTTTGTAATTAGGATTGCATCCAAATAACAAGTGCCTCTTCTCCCATGGAGGTCATTTCAACTTGCAATTTTCACTGATGGAACAAGGTTTCGTAAGAGGACATGTCTATGCACAAGCATGAGTTTTAATCAAATCTATATGTATACATATATTCAGGCTAACCAGTGCATCTGTGATTATGTCTAGCTTATTACTTTTTAGTGTCAGTCAGCAATAAAAATTTTTAAATATGGATTGACATTTTGTAAAATTCAGGTCAAAGCCAATATTTAAACTTCTAGATAATAAATGGATTCTCTTAGCAGATTTTGTGAAGGAAAACCTACTATAGCTTGCAAAACTGTTTAAGGTTGTTTGTATATATCTGGAGCTCTATCCACCAGGTTTTTGGAGAATGACCCAGGGAACATTGAGTATTTTTCTGTAGCCCTAAAAGAAAGAAGAAGGTATGCATTAATATTTTACAGCTGTCAAGCTAAAAAGCCACTAGGGCCAGCTCCTGCAGGATCGAGAGCAAGGCTTGAACAACCATCACAGCGGTAAACAGTGAACAGAGGTCATGGAAGGAAGGAACTGAAAGTAATTTAGAGGGTTTTTATTTTGGCAGCTGAGGTTCTGACGCCAAATCCCTGATTTTGTCCTAGGAAAGCTGGTGGTGACATTTGTAGTGGCTCTATTTAAGGAGAGGAAGTTTGATGACTGATACGAGCCAAGGCTCAGAGTCAAGAATTGGATGACTGGCGACAGCCATTTCCACAGTTGTCCTTGGGGACCACTGGGAGACCTTTTTGTTGCTTCTTCTGCCCTCTCTTAGGAAAGTCGATTTCTAGTCAGGCTGCACTATGGGAGACTCTCCACGCATTTTCTTCATAGTGAAGTTAGGCTTTGTATAAGTGAATCTTACGTTGAAGCATGGTCAGTGGTTATTTTTTGAGGTATGATTTCCTCACTTCTGCGAATAAGGAAACCAGGGAGGGGGTTTAGAATATCATGCATTTAGGACTTCATCCATGAGATTTCCTATTTTCAGGGCTAATCTACCCCACCTGTCAGTTCACTGGATGCATGTGACAAGGCACATGGAAATCTGAAATTCCGAGCATCTTCAAACCGAAAGAGACCACTTCACATGAATTAGTGAGAAGCAGGGAGTGAGTGCTTTGGGAATACCTCTGCAAATACTTTTCTTGTTCGGCTTTAGCCTGCAAGGGAACAATCTTATTTCACATTTCCTATTCTTTTACTCAGGACCGGATACATAATTTGTCTGGCGTGAAATGAAAATATGGGGCCTTTGTTTAAAACTTATGAAGAGTTCCAAGATGATAGCAGAGCATTAAACTAAGCACAGGGCTCTTCTGGGGCTCAGGGTGGCTGTGTGGGTCACACATCCCTGAAGCCAGACTAGATTTATATCTTTTCTTATCTTTCTTATTTGAGATCTTACCTGCACTTTCAAAACATTGCCCTATGACATCTGATAGATACTGTATTTCAGGCACGTGTCTCTTGGTGTTTTCTGATTTCACTCAGTCTCTTGATGTATATTTTGTGTCCCTTTCCTTCCTATTCCTTCTCCTCCTCTTTTTCCCTCTATTAATTTTTAAAAATTGACTTTATTTTTTAGGGCAGTTTTTGCTTCACAGAAAAATTGAGGGGAAAGTTCAGAGATGTCTCATATGCCCTCTGCCCCAACACATGCACAGCATTCCCCTTCCCCCCCCACCCCCGCCCCGTTATCAACATTCCCCTCCGTGGTGGTAACATTTGTTGCCACTGATGAACCCCCACTGACCCATCATCCCCCAGAGTCCCTAGTTTATATCAGAGTTCACTCTTGCTGTTGTGCGTCCCATGAACTTGGACAAATGTATTCACCATTATGGTGTCATACAGAATATTTTCACAGCCCTAAACATCCTCTCTGCTCCTCCATAAAAGACCTTTCTTTAGAAGCTAGCCTTGATTTCTGATTTTATGTCCCTTTTCCTCATCTCACTGCCATGACATCTGTGTATCTCAAAATTCTGGGCCAGTATGAAGCTAAAAGGCGCATGTTGGAAAAGTGAGACTGATTGCAAGAAACAAAGGGCCAAATTTATTGACAGTTGTTCTGCGTGGTGGGAGCAGAGCAGATGGGGTGCATCCATGGAGGGTGCACGTGCATAGAGGAGGGGTGGGGCGGGTGCGTGACGTCATCTCTACCGAGTAAAGAACAGTGTAGTACAGAAGTTCAGGTAAAAAATAACAAAAACTCTGCAGTTCGTCTCTCCTTTTTCCCATCGGCATAGAAAATTCCAGTGATAATGAATACAAGAAGCTTTATCAAATATACTTGGAGAAAGCTAAGTAGTAGAAGTTTGCTGTCATTTGTAGTAGACTCCCCCACCATGGAAGGTGGATAGGAATTCCTCCTAATCAATTATCAGAGCCCCAGAGAGGAGAGGGGAAGAAGCCATCTGTAAATGCTTGAACTTATTCAGATCAGCAAGTCCCTTCTCTCCTCTTTGCTGTTGCCTTCACTTGTTTTTATAAAATGACCACCAAGACCAATTTACATGGTGAAAAGAAATCATAGCACGTGAGAAAAGATGTATGGCAATTCTCAACCCTTTGTTTGTCCTGTGAATGGTGGGGGATGGAAGGGAAGGTAGAGGGTGGGAATCAGGGCTGGTTGGGAGCCTGAATGAGATGTATAAATCTCAGATAGCAATGTCACCTGGTCCCCTGGGAACTCTATCCCCAAGGTCTAGCTAGGACATCCACATCATCCCATGAAGCACTTTCTTTTTATGGATTAATGGATTGTGTTTTGGAATCAAGTTATTTATTTAGCTGCATAGTCCTGGAAAAGATGATGCAAGACCTTATTTAGTTCCTTTATACTTAAATGTGTGCCTGGCCTACCTTCCATTTCAGCTGCAGCTGGGATGGATAGCTCCTGCGCAGTCAACACCCCACCTAAACTGTTCCCTGCCTTGGCGCCTCAGGACTTTCCCCTAAACCACAAGAGCTTGCACAACCTAAACTCAGGATAGTTGGAAAGTTTGGAGGGGGGTAGTTAGTGCTCGGGAGGTACTCCTCAAATAATGGGGAATGAGAGTCTGTAGATAAATCCCCAGACTCCTGTGCTTTGGAGACAGAAATCTGGGATGCGTTCTACAAGGGTCCCCAGTAAGAAAACCAGCTCAGTAACACAGCCTTTCTGGTCTTAACCTTCCTTCCTTGCCTCGGTTTTCCTGCCCTTCACTCTTGCTTCCTGGATTCACCTCCCAAATAAGCTACATACAAGTCCCAGTTTCAAGCTCTCTTTAGAGGAATGCAAATTAAAAGATGCCCGTAAAACGAATAGGACACAGTGTTGGCCAGGCTAGCATGCATTTATGCCAGCCTTCTGTGTGTTGTGGTTCAGCTGTGGCATTCTTGCATGTACAGGTCTTCAAACTTTGAACCTATAAATGAAAGAGAAAAACAGAAAATTAAAAATACCTTTATATTGAAAAATGCCCCATATATTGATAGCAACTCATTACATATTCATCTGTGCAGTCAACTTTATCAAGGTCCCACTCTTGGTCAGGCACCATGGGACAGGCTGGGGCTAGAAAGAGAAGTAAGGTGTGGTTCCTGTCAAATAGGAGTGTATGGTCTACCAGAGAGAGATGATGCTAGAAATCTGCACAGGGTATTATGAGAGCATGATGGGAGCAGTCAGTTGTTCATCCATGGTTAGGAGTTGTGAAGAATGAGCATGACCAGACAGGGGGAAGCTGAGCAAAGACACACTTGCCTAGAGGTGCAAGTCTCTCAGTCCTGGGGGGAGAACTGCAGGGGTTAGGGCACAGTCTGAGGTTCACTTAGAACCAAGAGATGAAAGCATCCACCTGATGTCCTGTGGGAAAGACAACGGAAGTTGGGGAGGGCTCAGGAGCATTCCTGAGCCATCATGAAACAGTAGTACTTTGCAAAGCACCTCCCCAGATTGCTTGCTGCTTCTAACCATGGCAGTGGAGCACAAGGCTTTGTGACTCAGGATTCCAAGCTCTTTTTCTTTCTTCTTAATGTAATGACAACTTTATTTCTATTTTTTCAAAATGAGTTTCTTGATTTAGTTAGGTCCTCAGGGGCACAGGGTATTAGCCACTGTCCTGTTCTATATGATGCAGTTGGTCAGGGCAACCTTAACTTTCTTTGCCTTCTTCGGAAGAAAGGGCTCCAGGATTGCCTGAAAGGCTTGAAGCAACGTGAAGCCAAAGCACCTTTACTGAGACTGGAGTCCTTTCAGGCACGGTTGCTAAATCCCGTCAGCGTGCTTTTCACTTCCAAATGCACCTCCAGTGTCAGCCCCCACTCATTGAAACATTGACATTTACAATGCTACAGTCTGATCTTTCAGGTCCAAGCCAACAGGAGATTCCACCCAGATCCTTGGTAAAGATGCTATTTGAGAATCCCTGCTTTACTTCATTATTACAAATACCTCTTTCACATTCTTGAATTTAAAGATACGAGAAATCAGAGAAAATGTTTCTGCCCCCAAAGATGCATGGTGGGCTGGACCTGTCACAGTTGTCAGTTCTACGTAATTTCCAGCGTAATCAATCCATAGCCTCACCCATACACAGCTGCACCACCTTTTTTTTTTTTTCACTTTGTCCTCTGTTTCCAGGAATCTGCTCACTGTGTATTTGGTGTGGAGTAGTCTGTAGAGAACATTAGAGTCTGAAGCATTCCTATACAGATTTGTATAAAGACCTAAGTTCATTTACAACTTTATCCTGGATGGTTTCATGTAAAAATAGTCACCTCACAGTGGTACGTGTCTAGCCCGCGATTCCGGGTTCTTCGCACTTTGCAATATTGCTTTCTTGTAATGACTTCCAAATTTTAAGCTCCCTTTTATTGCAAGGCTTACAGTACACTATCAGAGCTAAGCCTTATAAAAGTTCCAATTCTAATTCTTACACTTTTCCTTCTTTCTCTTTTTATTCCAGGGAAAAGGGTTTAGTGGGAGAGAGTAAAAAAGTTACTTCATTAAAAAAAAAAAAGTTTATTTTGGAAGCACATATAAGTGACTCTGTCCGGACAAATAGGAAAAACATGATACATTCATTTCAATCTGAATAGGAATTTAGTCTTCCACGAGCTGTTAAGACTGGCTGCAAGAATGAGGATTTAATGAGAAGAGAAAACTCATCTGTGACTTTGTGATGAGCAGGTGCTGAAATCTGTCATTGCTTTGAGGGGGCATTTCAGAGAAATCCAGAATAATGGTATCAGTGTCTTGCCATCTGTTTTCTTCTTCCACTTTGTACCAAACTTTTAAAACACATTCACTCTTGGGGCGGCTGGATGGCTCAGTCAGTTCGAGCTCTTGATTTCGGCTCAGGTCGTTATCCCATGGTTGTGAGATCAAGCCCTATGTTGGACTCCATGCTCAGCATGGAGCCTGCTTGGGATTCTCTCTCTCCCTCTCCCTCTGCCCTTCTTCCCCGCTTTCACTCTCATTCTGTCTCTCTCAATTAAAAAAACATTTTTTTTTTAAACACTCATTCTTACACAGGCATCTGCACACACTATTTTGGCCTTTGAAGTGGGCAATGAATATTGCATAACAATTATCATAATATTGGACTTGAACTTTCTGCGTGTTCATTGGCTGATTGGTGCTTCGTACATTGAGTAGTCTTCAAAGAATCCCAAACAGAAGAACTGTGTTTTGAATTTTCTCTAAAGAGCTCCCTATAGCTTCTGGTATGTGAGGGAAGGTGGGAGAGAAGAATGATTTGTTGCTACTTTCTGGGTCTGTTTTAAATGCTCTCTGGTAGCATCCCTGCAGCCCTTTGTGTTCATGTTTTCTATTCTTTGTTTTTAATCTTTCTGAGACAATAGCTGGATTCTGCTTTTAGTGATTATTCTTGATTCCCGTCCTGTTATGAGCCATTCTGGTGGTGTGTGGTGTTTGGGGCCGTTGTTCTTTTTTTGTTGGTTTTTGTTGTTGTTGTTGTTGTTGTTGTTGTTGTTGTTGTTGTTGTTGTTTTAGGCATGTGGCATGCTACTTTTCCATAGTATTTAATTAAAAGTTTGGCTTTTTGGAACTTGCCATTGGCAAACTGCTAGACAACTGAGCTAGTGGGTATTTGCAAGGAGTCTAAGATCCTGTTTGATCCTTGCAGTCTCCCTGTCCAAGGAGTGCTTTCTACCAACTCTGCTTTTGGGGAGAGTTCACGGTGCACCCTTCACTTGAGATAAACTGCATGTGTTGATTTGTAACTCACATGAACAGGCCAAAAAAGACATATTTCCTGAGTTTTTGTTCACAATTTTATGTGATTTTAATTATTACTAAAATGGTTTAATTTTAAACACAGCAGATCTACTTCTAACTTGGTTCTCTGAGATTGCCAATTTTGAATTTTATCCTGACATAATTTGTCCCAGAATTTATATGCTTGGGTCACCAAGGGCATTCAGAGATGATTATCTTATTTTTGTATATGGAAGGAAATGGTTGGGGAGAGGAGGAATAAAAATAACACTCCCCCCCCCTCCACAAAAAAGAAAAACAAAACCAACAAGAATTTCCTTTAAAGTCATTCAGAATGATTGGCTTGTCCAGATAATGAATTTATATGATATGCTATGTATTTATGACAGTTTAAAAAAATTAATCCACTTTGGTCAAATTTCTCACATTTCCCATTGCCATGGTATTCTCTTCTATCAGATTTATTTTAGAAAATTATAGTGAAAATAGAGCCTTTTCTGGGAAATAACTCAGCACTGAGAAAGACACACCATTAAGACATTTTCTGAGAAATCAAAGTTTTAAACTTCTTTTTTAAATCCTCCATTTTTATGCCAGATTGTGTGAACTGCTGAACTTCATACAGAACTTAACGAACAGTAAGTAAGAGAACAGAATCTAAGGAAGCTGTCAAGATTTATTAACCTTCTTCTTGAGGTCTTTGATTCAAAATGTCCTCATTGAGATAGCACAGAATGAAATTACCCAGTGAATGAAGCATTTTAGGATTTGTGAGAAAAGTTGTCTTAATCAGTTTTTAATTTTTTTTTAAGATAACGTATTTTCAGGATAAATCGTTATGGAACACTGAATTATAATCTACAAATTAGAATATAATTGTGCAATTTGTGTTTAATTCTCTTGTTCACATTTTATATTAGGCTTATTTCTTTGCAGTCTTACAGTATTGTGAGTTTTTTGTAAACAGCTATTTAAAGGCATTCACATCATCAAAATAATATTTATAGATATTCAAAAAATGATTAATCTCAGGATTGTGGCAAAGCAGAAAACCTTACCACATGGGTTTGCCACCCTCCCCCAACAAAAAATTCAAGTTCTGGTTAAGTTCCCTGAATGAGCGTAGTGAAAATTAGTTTCCTTTGGAAAGATCATACAATTGAAAGACTAATTTAAATTAGGAGGGCACACCGGGCTTGGCAGAGGGCATTGTGAGAAAGCAAAGCGTAATTTTCTCCCAAACAAAGACAAGCTTGTTGGAGAGCATGCTTTATTGCCTGGAAATTCTATATATATGCAAAGTTGCTCATCAATTCACTGTTGGGTTTTATGTGCTCGGTTTCTCCTTTTGTTTGGAAAAATCAAATGCTGAAGAAAGTAGGCGTAACTCTGCATGCTATAGGCACAGAGAAGCCTACGCACACCAGTTCTCCTGGTGTTCCATGCTCCTGTGTGGGGAGCTGCCTGCGGGAGGGATGGTCAGAGTTGGCTTCATGCAGGTAAAATCAGGGTGTATGCTTCAGCAGAGCGT
Source organism: Felis catus (assembly GCF_018350175.1). Taxonomy (NCBI): domain Eukaryota; kingdom Metazoa; phylum Chordata; class Mammalia; order Carnivora; family Felidae; genus Felis; species Felis catus. The sequence goes on from NC_058375.1 coordinate 161,282,090, forward strand.
ACCCAGAAGTTCCAGAAAATGACTTTTCCGCATCTTTTTTCTGATCCCTCCTTCTGGCAGCCAGGTGGATATATTCAGTAGGTTAGGTGCACATCCTGAAGTCCACATGGTGTTTTCTCTTTTTTAAACAGCTTTATTGAGACATAATTCACATACCATACAATTTGCCCACTTAAAGTGTACAACTCAATAGCTTTTAGCAGGTTGTGTAACCACCACCACAATCAATTTTAGAACATTTTTATCACCCCAAAAAGACAAACCACACCCCGGTTAGTGGTCTCTTGAGAACCAGATTGGGATACATTAATTCAGCCAAACAAAGGTGAACACTCATTTCAATGGGAGGCTTTTAAATGAGAGTTATCTTTGGAATTTCCTTCTTCGCTGCATGTCTTAGCTTCCTGGCGTAGCAACTACATTCAATGCTTATAAATAGCGTGTGTACAGAACTTTGCAGTGTGCAAAGTGTCGTGTGTCATACTTCAGGTGAGAGGCTTGACTGGCAGCATGACAAGACTGAGGGTGAGAGGCCCCCAGGTGGCTGACCTCAGGGAGAGGAGCTGTGTTATTTGGCAAAATTAGAGGGCCAGGCCTACAGGCTGGAACCAGGACATCTGAACAACCTGCACATAAGCGTGTCGGGTCTGGTCTGGGAAAGTAGATGCAAGCTGAGAAGAGGGATGTGGGTCCCAGGAGGATTCCAATCCAGGAGTTGTGGGTTTGAGGGCCAAGCATCAAGGTGGAAGATCCTCAAAGCAGGAGGCAAAGAACTGAAAGGGAGGTGGAGATCATGGTAAACATCAAGATGGGGATTAGGTCCGCTCCTGAGGAAGGAGGAGCTGGCATGGACACAGGAGAGCCAGGAAGAAGTGTCATGGAGCTGCCGAATCCTGCACCCTGTGAACGCATCCTGCTGGCCAGCGCTGGTATCACCCAGACCAGCACCCCTTTGCTCTATTGGAATAGTGCTGGTTCTTCCTTTCTTCTCTGCAACATCTCTCCCACCCCCTTCCCTTCCTCGGGCCTGCCTCACTCTGTGGGCCCATTTAGACAGTCTCTGGTCAAGACTCAAATCCTTCCCTTTGGCCAGCTCCTTCCTTACACCCACAGATGAGATGAGGGGTTGGGGGGTGGGTGGAGAAGGGTTAGACAAGATCCGCCTGGGAGCTGGGGTCCAGATTTAGAGTCACTCACCTGGCTGCTTCCCTCCTGGGCTGTCCCCATGTCTGTCCTTAATGGTGTCGTTTTCAGCTTGACACTTTCACTGAAGGAAGGAGAATCCTTTTTGTCTGGATTAGCTGCATACCGTCCAGGAAAGCAGTTGGCAATATTGCCTTCCCCTGTGAGGCTGCTAAAAAAAATTTTAATAAGGTACTCCTCTACTCCCTCAAGTTTTCTCTTCTCAACATTGTTCTACCTCTCTGATGCAATATGCTATAATTTCCCCCCGAAGTTTAAACACAAAGTTTAAACAAAGTTTAATCACTATATTCAATAGATGTGATACTTAAGCTATAGATGTATTGATTTGGAGGAAAAGGTAATATTATTTTTAAAACATCAGGAATTTTATTTAAACCTGCAATAAAATCAAGACTATCTCTGTGTGTTACAAATATTGGAAAGCACACATTTGTGTTTTATGGTTTGGGTTTTCATAATCATTGTACACTTGTATCATCTTGTTTAGATTTTTGTGTTGACTGATAGAAAGGTTGTTTCTTTCCTTCTAGCACCATAGAGATCATTTATAGCAAAGTCCAATGTAGGCATATTCTGACTGCAGAATTGACATTTGAAGTTGAGTTTCTAGATTGCAGAAAATTCTGTTTTGGTGTGTGATCAAAGGTTAATCTGAATGGAGCAGTTAGACTGTTCAGCTCTGTTAACATTGGAGATGGGACATCCAGTGTCCTTGGTCCTCATGGAAGCCAGAATGCACTTCCCAGAAAACCTGGTTACAAAAGCTGTAAGGGCAGTGGCCAACAATCACAATGACTACTAAAAGGGCTTAGAAAATTCCAGTTTGATAGAGGATGGCATTGAGACCCAAGGGATCCTCTGGTCTGGTGAGTGGGGCCTGGGGAAAGTTTTGCCAACAGTGAGAGTGAAAAATATTTGTCACAGCAGGCAGTATTTCAGGCCAGAATTAGCAGTGGAAAGGACAAGAGGTAGCCCTTAGGGAAGACAGGCAGACAAGGGCAAGGCAGGCTGTGGACTGCATTGAGGGCCAGCAAAATACAAACAAACAAACATATACTCATTGAGGAGTAAAGGCCAAAGCCCAGGTATGGGGGCCATGTGAGGTGGGATTAGGGGAAGGCTGTGGCTTTGTAGCTCTGGGGTGCTGTCCTTCACCCTCTTGCACCCCTCTCCCCACATGCCAGGTACGTGGACACATGACGCCCAGGGGCAGCGCTGGCCCTTCCCAGCCAGTGGGGACAGAGTTTCCGCTCTGATAAGGACTAGCTGCAGAAGCAGAGGTTGTTGGACCTATGAAGTGCAGGCAGAGCCTGTGAGTTGGGGAAGGCAGATGTTGACAGGATAAACGCATTAAGAGTAATCCTTTTGGGGCACCTGGGTGGCTCAGTCAGTTAAGCATCTGACTTCAGCTCAGGTCATGATCTCGCGGTTCGTGACTTCAAACCCCGCGTCGGCCTCTGTGCTGACAGCTCAGAGCCTGGAGCCTGCTTGGGATTCTGTGTTTCTGTCTTTCTCTGCCCCTTCCCCCCACCAAAAGTAAATAAACACTAAAAAAAGAGAGGAATCCTTTCAAGTTTCAACTCCCAACCCCTTTTCATTTTTTGGTAACTTATAATTTTGATGTAATTTCAAGTATACCCAGAAAAGTTGGAAGGGTGATATAAAGAACTCTCCTAGACTCGACTGCACTTCTGACTCTTGTTTTGGCTTGCTCTTTCTCCCTCTCTCTCTCTCTTTTTTTTTTTTTTTTGAATCATTTGTAAGTTGAGAAGTTGTACTCCTTTACCCCTAAATACTAAATATTTCAGGGCATGTGTCTTTAGAACAAGAACAATTTCTTCTATAACCACAACACAGTTATCAAAAGCTGTAAATCTGTTTCCTTTTAACAGTAATACTCAAACACCATCTTAATAGTTTACAATTTCTGTTCTATTCTTCTTAAGCTGACAGAGACTGAAATTAAATTTCTTTTTTCTTCTGACAGCGTTAGGGGAGAGAACACACGCATTTTTTTCTTCAGCTGTATGGGAAGCCTTTGCCAAGGTTACAGATACATAGTTGGCACTCAGTGGAGTTACAACATAATGACACCAATTAGATAAAGCCATCGGAGAGATCAAAGAAATTTTCTGAGTGATATGCTTGCATATTTGTTTGCTTGGAATTAAATTTTTACAGTGCTCTCTCATTTTCATGAATATAGCTGAAATCTCCACTTGATAACACCCTTATATATGATCTTTATCTTTTTGCTTTACATTCAGGGAAGGTATTTTGATTCAGTATATTTTCCAGATTTCCCCCAGTTGGGTTAAATGGAGAAGTGGGCAAAAAAAAAAAATGAGGTGTCTAACAAAAAAGCAATGGGGAAATGTGTTCTGATAGCAAAAGCCACCCAAAATACATTAATAGAGAAAGAGAGAAAGAAAAAGGATAAAACATCACATACCATATGATCTCATTTGTTTAAAACCAATTGATAGGAAGATAGATAGATACATGTATTGATAGATATTGGTGTGTGTGGAAACATTCTGGAAGTTACAGAAGAAGTGAGTGTCAGCAGTGATTAGCTTGACAGTGGGACTGGGTAAGTCATTAGTAGGGGGAGGGTAAGGAAGGGAGAGGATTATTTTTTTCATTTTATACACCTTGTAGTTCAGTTTTTTATCATGTGTTCTTATTTTATAGAAGTAAAATTTATTTTTGTGAATTTGTATAAAGGGAGGGAGGGTAGGATGTAAGGAGAGACAGGAAGGGAAAAAGAGAGAGAGAAGAGTAGTTAGAACAAAGCCAAAAGGCAAACTTATTAAAAACTGATAGGCCTTAGCAAGTAGCAGCAATAGGCAGAATTACGAAAAAAAATGTTGGATATGTAAAATGAATCATTTTCTACCTTCAGCTATTTATATATAGCTGCCAGTTTTTCCAGCAAGATTTATGCATGGGTCTCTTAAAACTACATTTTCACTAATGAGTGTGTTTTGGCACTAATTCTGGTGGAGCAGACGGGTCACTCTGTCCCCCTGTACTTCCTTTTAACTTACAAAATCGATCATTATCATAGATTTTGATGAGTTAAGTTTAGGTTTTGTTTTTATCAGCATCAACATGCTCCCACTGTCCCTTCTCTGAAAGCAAGAAGCTGATTCATAAAGAGCAAACAAACATCACAGAGATATTTGACCACGTACGTCATACAATTCTAAGTGGCTTCTTTCATCATATCTTCCAGTCATTAGATCTGTTTTTGTAGATCTCCATGCATTAGACAGTTTTTTCCTCCAAGCCTTAGTTTTTTTAAATGGAAATGCACCCCTTAAGCAGAATCAGTGTGAGGAAAAAATCATGATGTAGAGGGAATAGGAACCAATATTTATTGTGTGCCCGGGCTGTGCAGAACTTCACACGGGTTGTCTCATTCAGTCCTTCCATCAACCGTGAGGGGTATATGGTAATATGTCTGGTTTATTATTGAGGAACCGAACCTCAGAGCAGAAATTCTGTCAGTAATTCATTCACTCAACAAATATTCGCTGAAAGCCTGCTATGTCGCAGGCCCTGTGCTCAGTTCTAAGTATGCAATGAGAGAGAACATAGATGTGGTCCCTGCCCTCCTGGTCTGTAGTGGAACAGAGGAGAATGGCATTAAGCCAGCACACATACAGTACATAACCTCACTTTACTTGGGCACACCGGTAAAAGACATGATGGCAAAGACATGATGCCAGGAGAGGAGTCACAAGAGACTAACATAAACTGGGGGCTCAGGGAAGGCCATTCTGAAGAGACCATGGGTCAGCACAGGTGAGCAGATGTTGGCAGGGTCAGTGGCGGGAAGCAGGAGATATAGGAGGCCTGAGGGGAAAGCTCAGTGTGCTAGAGCATCTGAAAGGAGCCAGTATGGCTGGGGAAGAGTGTGGGAGCTGAGACTGGAGGGGAGGCGGGGGCTGGCTTGTGTCAGCTCACAAGTCTGTTAGCATCAGCGGAGGTTTGCAGAACTGGGACGAAGCCCCACATTTGCCTGAATCTTAAAGCTTGTGTCCCCCCACCTCTTTCAGCCCTGCCCACTCCCATACCCCCTCAGACATATGGCATTATACTGTTCTCTTTCACCCTATTTTCCAGAATGGCTAAAGCACTGCCTCCATTATTGACACCTCCTAGTATTCCTACTAGGAGATGTGGGGCCTCATCTGTTAGGTGAGGATAGAGAGGGGACTATAGAAAGTGTGGGGCCTGGGTGAGGCCCCCGAGTTCACACTCTGTAGGAGAAACAGAGTTCAGATTATCTAAAGTAGAGAATTGATAGAAACCAGGAACCACTCAAAGGATTCAAGGCATATAATATTGCATGATGATTAGAAGCTTCCACAACCACACGCCTATATGACCGTGATTCCCAGATGTGTTCAGTAGGGATATATTGGATTTGGATTGATAAGGATGCTGTAAGGTTGTTTATGGCAGCTTGAAGCAGAAATAATAGAAATGATGATAATGAAGGGGGATGAAGAAAGTAAGTGCAAACAATGTGCAAAAGGGCGGAAGTGCTGTAGGAGTTGGGTCTGAATCAATGTAGACAGTCTCCAAAAGTCGAGAGTGGTTGAAGCTGAGAAGTACCCAACTCCAGGCTATCGAGTTCCATCAGGGTACAAAACAGATAAAAGTCACTGTCCTTGTATAGTTTCCCTTCTAGTGATCAATGTGCCTGCATATGGCAAAAGCGGGTACTAAACGCCCACTAGAGGTTATAGGGTAGGACTGAAGTTGAGGAGATAGGATAGGTGAGTTATGTATGGATGCTTCTAGAAAAACTTGCTCAGAATAGAACCAAAGAAATTCTTAGTTCCTGGGCTCCAGTGGTTTCAGATTTTGAGAGATGAAGCCAGAAACTTAAACGTCTCTAACATGGGAAGTTCAGATACCTACTTGGGGCAGAAAGTCTTCCTGCCTCCTCTTCTTAGTCCATTTGGGCTGCTATTACAAAACCGGTGTGGCTTGTAAACAACAGAAATTTATTTCTCACAGTCCTGGAAGCTGGAAGTCTGAGGTCAAAGTGCCACATGGCACTTCTCATTGTGACCTCCATTGGCAGCAGGGATGGGGGAGTCTGTGGGGCCTCAGAAGAGCATTGACCCCATTTGTGAGGGCTCCACCCTTATGACTTAAGAACCCCCACAAAGTCCCCACCATCACGTTAGGTGTTAGGATTTCAACTTAGGAATTTGGGCGGCGGGGGGATACATCCAGACCACAGCACCCATTGAATTACTATTTACTATCTCCCTCTTGCTCTGTCTACTCCCCTATGTGTGGTATATTGTAGACCCAGAAAGCAAAAGCAAAATGTTGGTAGTTTGCTCTAATGGGATGACAGTCATAGGCTGTTACTGTGAAATGATCCTTTATTTTAGGTTTTTAAATGATCAGTGCATCCTAATGCTGTATGATCAACATTTAAGCACTTTCTTGGAATTTGCATGTTTCCATGATATATGTATTACTGATAGTCTTGTTAGTTTCATAAGTGCTGGGCTTGATTGTTCTAATTCAGAGTAACTGTATTAATATCCACCACCCTTAAAGAGTCATATGCTTAAATAAAATGTCAACCAACTGTTTTTTCTATAAACAAGGAGGCAGAGGCTATTTTTTCAACATGCATAGTCACACTTATACATTAGATGGAGTAGGTACAGCCTTAGTGAAAAGAGAGCTATGAGAATGGACTGTGCAATAATAGCTCCACAGCAGAGTATTTTATGATTCATTTAAGTAGCACTGACCTACTGTGTGTGTGTCTTGCTTTCAATTTGTGTTTCCCTAAGAGAAACTCACGGCTAATTTAATTACTCAAATATGCAGAGCATGCACTAACTTAAATTATAATCATTCCAGTGAGCCCCCAGAAATCCCCAAGCTTTTTAGTCATATTAAAAGTAGAGATGTGTTGAGACACCTGAGGGACTCAGTTGGTTAAGCATCTGGCTTCGGCTTACGTCATGATCTCATGGTTCATGGGTTCGAGTCCCACATCAGGTTCTGTGCTGACAGCCCAGAGCCTAGAGCCTGCTTCGGATTCTGTGTCTCCCTCTCTCTCTGCCCCTCCCCTGCTCTCACTCTGTCTCTCTCTCATAAATAAACATTAAAAAAAAGATTTGGGTGGCTCAGTCGGTTAAGCGTCCAGCTTCGGCTCAGGTCATGAACCACAGTTCATGGGTTTGAGCCCCGCGTTGGGCTCTGTATTGACAGCTCAGAACCTGGAGCCTGCTTCATATTCTGTCTCTGTCTCTCTCTCTCTGCCCCTCCCCTGCTTGTGCACTCCCTCTCTCTCTCTCAAATATAAATAAACATTTAAAAAAAATTTTTTTAAATATTTGGAAAAAACAAAGTATAGATGTGTTGAATGTGCTTGAATAAGAAATCTGAGCCTTTAAGGTCATTGACTGTAGGTAGTTGGAGATTGCCTTACCCCTAGGAATGAAGTACCTTTACCCCCTACTTCACATCTCCTTCTCTTACTTCTCCTCCACTTTCAGGTCTGTCTCTCCCTTAAGGGCCCAATGCCTTCCTTGTTTTCCCATGAAAAACATTCTCCAGGCAGCAGCCAAAATGATCATTTAGAGACACGTATCTGTTCTTGTCATTTCTCTACTTAAACTACTCTGTGTGGTATGAGGGTGCTGTTCAGAATCCTCACTGTGACCTGAAAGGCCTTACCTGTTCAGTCCCTGCACTGCTCAGCCTCACCGCCTTCCCCTCTCCCCAGACCCCTGTCCTGACTCTCTGTCCCACCTGGCCTGGTCTCTTAATATCACACCTGTTCCTCCTCTACCTGGAGGGCTGTTGTTCTCCATGCCCCCTGCCCCTTACCCCCAACCCTCCTCAGCCTCAGATTCTGTGTCTGTGTCCTGACTCTGTAATCTGAATTTGCCCCACCCCCTACCATGCGCCAGTGGGAGAGAGAATTTCAAACAGGTGCGTTTTTTTTTTAATTTTTTTTAATGCTTATTTATTTTTGACAGAGAGAGAGAGAGAGAGATAGAGCATGAGTGGGAGAGGGGCAGAGAGAGGGAGACACAGAATCGGAAAGCACAGATTCGGAGACCCCGACGCGGGGCTCAAACCCACAGACCGCGAGATCATGACCTGGGCCAAAGTCGGACACTCAACCAACTGAGCCATCCAGGTGCCCCCAAACAGGTGCACTTTGAGTGAGACTTTATTTGCTTGTCTGCAGGGTCATCTTGCTTGGGCTTTAGCCTAGCACTCTAAATGACTCAGGGTTGGAAATTTTCTCTATTAGGACTATCGTTGTGATTATCACACTCCAAACTACTGCTCTTGGCAGGTTAGTCGTGAATTAAAAATGGCCAGGAGTTGGCAAGCAGAATTTTGCTTCCATTTAGAAATATCTATCTTAGGACCAAAGGATATAATTAAATATCATTGAAGACATGGTGATGGAAGTTATTTGAGTCCTATTATGCGAATGCTATAGAAATCGAGAAACAGGGAAACAAAATCACTTGGCATAAGAGGTAAACTCAGTCCAGCCAGTGATCTGCTGTGGGAGAAGCAATAACAGCTTTAAGAGGGTAAACATAAAAATTCTGCTTGAAGGTTTCCATTTACAACTGCTTTGCTTTTCCCCTTCTTTCCTGTTCTTCCTATGTTTGAGAATTCTCTAGCTCTCTGAGATTTTAGAGCAATGTGCCATGGCCAGTTTCACATCACATATTGCACACAATACAGAAGTCATGAAAAATTCTTACCAAGAAACCAAAAACAGGGGGCCTAAACGTTAGATCCCTATTGTAAGCTCCTTTCCCAAATACTCCTAATGCTTTCAGAGAAAGTACAGGTAATTTGTTTGTCATTACATTTTACAAACTCGGCTTTACTGGGTTGGCAGAACCCAGTGCAGATGTAATGAGTGGGATGTTATGACAGGATATATAGCCTCAGACCCCCAGAGTGGCCCTCTTCTATTCTGCCCCAATCTTGGCCCCCTCCACACACACCTCTACCATGAGCTCGTATTAGTGCTTTCCTGTTCAGAACACATCCCCTCTCCCCCAGGTGTTCACAGCAATGCCTATCAGTCGTCCTTATGACTTCCTGTTTTTAATGCTTTTCTAGCACTGATACCCCAGCCTAAGGATGCCACTTGTGCTCTCCCTGCAACCTGATGATCTCCTAGGCAGAGGGGCGGGGGGACAGAGGGACTGTTACTGGGAAAGGATGTGCCCAGCACCTCGGCCTAGCTGCTTCTGGCCAGGCAGGAGTATAGTAACAGTTCTGTACCCCCTGGCCCCCCCGTGGGGGCTCCTGCTAGCAGCCTGGGTAGGTCGCGGCAGCAGGCAGCAGCTTGCAGACCCTCAGACAAGGCCTCACAGTGTGTCAGGAAGACCTTCACCTCCAGGGTTGGGAATCATACTCCACTAGGACCCCATTTTCTCTTGTCACAGTGGGTCCAGCTAGGGTTCAAGCTGCCAGCCTTTCTTTATTCTCTGTTAGTCCTGCTTTGTAAACTGAGACATGGCTCTGTTATGCCTCCTCCCCCAGCAGATGCCACTCCACTTTTGTATTCTGGCTCCTGGACTACAGCTGGCTCATACAGAGCCTTTGTGCAAACTAGAAAAAAAAGTTGCCCTAGCTCTGGATGGGAGCAGCACCGGCCTGGGACTCAAGGCGTACAGAGCAGAGCTGGGTTTACCCCCTGACCCCCTTCCACCGGGTGGTTCTACCTGCTTTCCAGTCAGCTTTCTTCAGTGAGGGGGCCATGAGTTGGCTGAGAGACAAACCAGAGTTTAACCTGAGACTGTCATCTTTTGTGTCTTCTTCAAAATATTAGTGTAGCTTGGTGCGCCTGGGTGGCTCAGTTGGTTGAGCATCTGACTCTTGATTTCAGCTTAGGTCCTGATCTCAGTGTTGTGGGATCTAGCCCCACGTTGGGCTCCACACTGAGCATGGAGCCTGCTTGGGATTCTCTCTGTCTCCCTCTGCCCCTCTTCCCACCTCGTGCTTTCTCTCTCTTTCAAATAAAAAATTTTAAAAATACATATTCATGTAGCCTTTAGCACATCTCCACCTGGATTTAGACACAGGCATCTGACCTCACAAGCCCCAGGATGCCATACCCCTCACACTGCCTTCCCTCTTCCCTCTGTTCTCAGCCGCAGACACTGATGTGACTTCATAAACTGGCCAGTTGTAAGTTACAGATTAATTTTTTAAAAATATACTGAGAACAAACTGAGGGTTGATGGGGGTGGGGGAAAGGGGAAAATGGGTGATGGGCATTGAGGAGGGCACCTGTTGGGATGAGCACTGGGTGTTTTATGGAAACCAATTTGACAATAAATTATATTTATATAAAAAAATAAAACACACAAAAATAAAAAATACTCTTTGACTATAAAACAGTTCTGATGGCTAAAAAGCTTTACTTATTTTTGTGACATTATTTTTGGGCTTACTGTCTTGTGCCCTTTCTTTCTTCTTGGACAGTTTTACCATGTGGGTATAAAAATAGGCAGTATACTATAAAATTATTTAAGAAAGTCTATTATTTAAATTCCTATTTCTCCACAGCCCTATTTAACAGACCGGTCAATAGATGTATTATAGGTCTTTACATTATGTATATCCACATCCTCAGTAATGTGAAATTGTCATGAAGAGAATGTTCTTTGCTAAAGCTGAACGGTATCTGCTTGGGAAGCATATCAAATATAGTGTGATTATCTTGATTAATCCTTGGTTGCATTGTTGTTGTTGTTGTTGTTGTTGCTGTTGCTGTTAGCAGCAGCAGCAAGTATATTAAGTGCCTAATATGCGCTGGGCACTTTTATAGATTTTATTTCATACTCTCCCAATGGTCCTGAAAGATGAGACTCTTCACCCAGGCAACTGAAGTAACCAACTTCCTCAAGTTCACACAGGTAGCATGTGGTAGGATCGGAATTAAGACCTGGTTCTTGTACGATTCCGATGTCTGCGTGCTTTTCATAACATCAGAGGTTCTTGGTTTTTTCCACTGAAGTTCTCCAAATGCAGAGGAAATCAATACATACTGCCTGGGGTCTAGACCCTTTGTAGCTAGAAGTAGCCAGCAGCAAGCTCAAAATTTCTTTGAAGTCTCATGCTTTAATCTTTAAAATTTATGCAAATTTAGCTTTCTACTCCATAATATAAAAGTATAAAAGTAATCCTTTAAACTACTTGACATAGAATAAAATGTAAGCTCCAGGAAGAGCTTCTGTTAACCCCTCTCGCACCCCCTTTTGCCCTGCTGTGTTCCATTCCAGGGATCTGTACACCTTTTGAGACGGTCCACAATGCTCTGTGGTGCATCTCTGTTAAATTCTCAGTACCAATTTTGTTGATAAACCTTTCAGGTACAGAGCAACCTGTCACTCGGCCAATTCTCAACCATAGGAGTCTTTCTAACAGAGGGTAGAATCCTTAATACCTCGTAGACAAATCCTAAATTGGTCTTTGTTGATTCTTTATAGAGATCTTTGAGTGACATCTCTGGCTGGAAGTTCAGGGATTAGTCTTGTGATTTGTAAACTTTTATTTTTTAGAAGCGAAAGTCATCTTTCAGATGAAATTGCTTTTCGAACTCTAATTTATAAAACAATTACAAGGGAAGACACTCTAGTTGCCATAGGGGCTGAGGTTTTGTTTGCATGGTACCCTTGCCTGAGGGTCCTCCAACCCACCAGAGTTCTTCCCAAGGAACCCTTGATCTAATTTAGAGCACCCACTTTATGGACGATATTGAAGTCAGAGAGCTCAGAAGACTTGTCAGATTGACCCAGATGACTAGTGACAAAGCCAGGAGCAGATCCTAAGAACGAGTCCTACCGAATTCTTCTAAGACCCTGGAAGACCCTTGTGGTTCTCTTGTCATGTGAATAACTGATTTCCTAACTGCCCTCAGAGTTCCTGCAGGGCTAGGGAGTGGGAACTGTTAAACAATCCTCCAGCTAGGGCCCTTACACAGTGAGGATCTGTGTCTGTGGCAGTTAAAGGTATAGCTCTTTCCCAGGTGCATGTGGTGATTTTAAAATGATTGAGTGATGGTGGAAGCCTAAAAAAATGAAATAAAATAAAATAAAATAAAATAAAATAAAATAAAATAAAATAAAATAAAATAAAATGATTGAGTGAGGGCATTTCAATTATTGATGTGTTAGAATGTGTTGGGGTCCAGGGAAAGGTTTTGCAGGGAGAGGTCAACTGGGGCCCCAGGAGGACATTGTCAAGGGACTGAACTGGGCCACTGCACACCCCCAGCAGCCAGGGTGTGGGAGGCATGTGGGAGTGACGTTGGGTAAACACCATAAACACCATGTTCCAGAGGTGCTGGGTCACCTCTGGAGAGCTGCTGACTCAGGTTAAAGTTCACCTTGTGCTGACTTTCATATGGGAGTCTTGGTGAATTCCCTTCAGTTTCAGTCTGTTACTCAGAAAGCGTGGCATGGCTTCAAACGTCTATGAAGAGACCAACCACCCCACAATCTAGGTTTACTAATCCATTCATCTCTCGTTTTTCAGTTCATCACTTGAGCACCAATAAGTGCGATAAAAGGTAGCCCATTTCCGCACCCTGGGGAATCCTCCATTTCCCCACTCTGAAAGATTTTATAGTCAAAGTGAATTATTCCCAGCTCCACATGTTTAAGAGAGAAGGGCTGTCTGCTCATTCCACTGCCATCGTTATCCCTTTCTGTATGCCACTGCAAGCCAGCGCCGCCAGTCTGGCCCCAGGCAGACAACCACAGTGGGTGATGAACAGGGAAAACTAAGTCCCTCTCCCATGTGACCTTCAGCCACCTAGATCTCTTTCCCAGAGGCAGTCGTTCATACTACTTTCTTGTGTATGTGTCCAGAGATAGGCTATGTATTTACAAATCCTTATAAATATTCACATATGCACATATTTATCCTCACAAAATGATAGCGTACAGTGCTGTGGAGATCATTTTTTTTTTAATGTTTATTTTTTGAGAGGGAGAGAGACAGAGCGTGAGCAAGGGAAAAGCAGCAAGAGAGGGAGACACAGAATCCAAAGCAGGATCCAGGCTCTGAGCTGTTGGCACAGAGCCCGACGCGGGGCCCGAACTCACAAACTGTGAAATCATGACCTGAGCTGAAGTCAGACGCTTAACCGACTGAGCCCCCCGTGCACCCCTGGAGACTATTCTATATCAGCAGGTAGTGCTGCTTCATTCATGGCTGCATAATATTCCAACATCATCTATTCATCAGGAAATAACCCATCTTTACTTATCAGGAAGTAGCCCAGGTGCCATCTACTTGTGGACATCTGAGTTATTTTCTCTTTGAGGCTGTTATTTTGTCTGCTATTACCAACAGATATGCCTGTCTGCCTATGTATTCAGGTATTTCAGGAGGTCCTATTTCTGCCCTCTAAGGGAGGGTCTTTCCTCAAAGGAAATACAGATTTTTAAATGTGATGGATGCTTCCAAACTGCCTTCCTCTGAGGTTGCATCATTTTACATTCCCGTAAGCAATGTCTGAGATCACCAATTGTACGTTAGTAAATTTTTTGAAGCTTTGCCAAGTCTGACAAGTAAAAAAGGACATGGCACTCTATAGTTTTAATGTGCCTTTCTGTCGTGAATGAGGTTCAGCATCTTTTCAGACGACAGGTTCTTTTGTAGACTGTTTTTTAAGTGGTGCTTGGAAGATGACATGCTGCTGGAAGACCAAGCTGTATGCAGATTATATGTAAATCATTTAGGAGTCCCAATTTTCTGACACAGGTTTTATTTCCGTGAGCTGTTTTTATCCTGATTGGTATAGAGTGCTCTGCACTGTGCTACACAAGAAATCAATTTCCCTGATTATGCAGATGTTTTCTAAAAAGTGTCCCATCAATTTTGAAAGGCTGGCTTCTTATGTGTAGGTATTAATATTTCAACCCTGTTTTTGCAATCTCCACTATGCCAAAAGTTGTTCTGCTAAGACCGATGTTGTCTTATTAAAGTACTTTATAAATTCAATTCAGCAATGGCATTTATGAAACATAAATTTGAACATCAAATGGATATTATGGAAATGTTACATTTCTTAGTTGTGATAGTGACATTGTAGTTTTGTTTGTATCTGAAATATTTATGGATCAAATGATATGATATCTGGGATTTGCTTCAAAATAATTCTGGAAAGGGTGGGTGGATAGGAGTGTAGAGGAAACAACATTGGTCATGAGTTAATAATTATTGAGGCTACATGTTAGGTATGTGTTATTCTGTTTTTATATATGTTTGAAATTCTCCATAAAATTTCTAAAATTCGACAGATAAGTGTTTAGTTCATATTAGGCGTAAGCCATGGTGCTCTGTGTTGCAGGAGATAAGACACTTCATAAGTGCAAAGGGCCCATCTGCTTATTTTCTGCAGGAAGCCCAGTGCCTGGGACATTGTCTGCATATAGTAGGTGTTTAATGCATGCATATCCTGAAAACTAGCCCACCTTCTGCTCTCCAGAGGGTTGCTCTATTTTCTGTTACCAGGAGCAACAGCCATAATGATGTGCCCCATGAACGAACAAGCAACAGACCAAGTGCTATGAAAGAAGGCAAAGGCCTGTTCACTTAGGGGTCAGGGGATGCTTCCGTGGAGCTCATGGGAACTGGCATAGAGGTGCCTGGGACAAAGAACATCCGCTGCATCCGAAACAACATTTATAAGCAAAGCAGATTGCTCCTTTAACTTAACATGGATTATTTCTTTTAAGAGCCTGGTAGGGAGTTGCTAACAATAAGAAGAACTCAAAAGGCTGTGGGGGGGGGGGGGGGTCACAAAACCTTCTTAGAACATATACCAGTCCCCATCTGCTCTCTGTGAGCCTGTTTTGTTCGGAGTCCAGCATAATATCATGCCCAGAAATGTGTTTAATCAGTGCTCTCTCAGGAGGAAGAAGAGTGGATGGTGTCATAAGAAAGAAGAGAATCAGAGCTGAGAAGCTATCAAAGGAAATGTCAGGAATTCAGGGTGATAGATTAGTCCTGTGGGTATGTTTGAGTGATTAGTTAACTCAGAGGCAGGGAAAATCGTGATTTTTAATGTTTGCATGCAGGTGTTAGTATAGTTGCTTCAGAGTGAGAAGAAAAAAGGATTAAAAAAAAGAAAAAAAGCCAGTCACATCTTGACTAGAAGAAGGCTCTTTTGAGAAATCATCAATGTTGCATTACAAACACCATTCACATCTACCAAATGGGCCAGATGGTTGCTCAAACACTGCATGTCGCCAGCTGCCCATTGCTACAGATGAAGGCTTTTCTGCTGACGTCTGTGTAACCCACAAACACATTATAGAGTGTTGATTCTTTTGATGCCATTTAACACTTATGTGTCATCATAATTATAAACCATAAATATACATGACACCATGCAATAAATAAAATTGCCTGGCTTTCATTCTGAGAGGGGAGGAGGCTGTATTTATTACCTGAGAAGACAGGATGTCTAATGTCTATTTTCCATTCTTTGTAAATGTCATCCCTCTCTCAGTGGATGGTCTAAAAGGCTTTCTGCTCACCAAGCCTTATTCCTTCAAAACAGCACAGACTCTGGGGGCTCATCGATGTCACTGAGCCCCAGGTTTTAAGGCATGCCTGGCCCAAAAGCGAGGGGATTCAATTCAGAGGAATCCAAATAGTCCTAAATGAAGTCAAACCATTCTATTTGACAACATACCGAAAGTTCTGTAGGGGTCACGCAACGGGCAGGTGTACAGAGTAAAAGAAGCAGGTAAATGGAAGCGAATCAGCTTCTTTCAAAACTGACGTTTTCCAGAGATGCGTTTCTTTTTACTTTGAAAGAAAGCTGATTCAGTACCATTCACCTATTAAGAAGGCAGCACAATTATTTGTATCTGCCTCTATAAAAACCAAGTGTCTGTGCCTTCCACAAAAACCCAAGCATGTGTTTGCTGGAGTGAGAAGCAGGGCAAGAGGTGGAGGGAGGGTAGAAGCCCATGCAGTTGGGTTAGTCAGTAACGAGTACTTAAATGAACTGGCTGGGATGGTACCCCTGCCTGGGCGGGGGCAGGGGGCACTTTCTGTCTCATCCAGGAAGACCTCTTATAACACAGCATCTTTATTTTAGACCACGGATCCCAGACAGCACGTTTCATGGCTCTATAAATACTCGAGTCAGATGCTTCCTGACACCCAACATTTCTGCTTTTTATTGTGTAAATAAATGAATGCCCCACGTGAGTCAATATCTGTGCATTGACTTGACAATTTTGTCTTTCAGAAATATCGACAGTACATGGCAGGACTGCTGGCTCCTCCTTATGGTGTTATGGAAACGGGCTCTAACAATGACAGTAAGTGAAAAATGTGAACATTTTGCCTCTAAGAGTCCGTTGTGTGTTATGCGTTTTTATGTGACAAAAAATATGTCCTACACCAGCGTGACAGAGTAAGTCATCAGACTCTTGTGTGGCTAAACAGACTTGCCAGCCTACACTTGAGTCATTTTTAAAAACTGTTAATATAGTATTATTTTGTGGTCTGACCTGCTAGAAGGAGGTGTGCTTTGGTACCAGATGGAACTTCATACTTCAAACGCTTTCCCAAAATCTCTTCATTTTATGGTGAATTCTAGTGTTTCTGTGCTCTTTGTAAAACGGGATTTATGAATTGTGTTTGTCTCAGCCACATCTAGACACCTGAGAGCCCCACCTCTTTTTGTTTTGATGCTCTTGGTCAAGGAGAGAAACAGCGTGAGTCATTATTTATTCTTTGTAAATCACGGCCTCTTTAAATTCCAGGCCTTTGATGCGACCAGTCTCTGGCTGATCACAAAAAGCAGGAAGTTTTTCTCTGTGGTACTTTCTTCTCATGAGTGTCCACTAGACTCAAAGAAGTCCTGAGTCTGTCTGTTCCCGCGTGTCGGGAGCACGTCTTGAGCGCTTGTTACTGGCCCTGGGAGTTGCTCGTTGCCGAGTCCCCTTATTCGAACAGCCCTTGAACCTGTACGGGTGGCAAGGTGGCCAGGGCTGAGGTTTTTGGAGCTGTAGTACTTCAACAGCTAGACAGCGAGATGAACCAGTCAGAGCCTCCACACCACGGTCTTCTTTGTTGTTGTTGTTGTTGTTGTTGTTGTTGTTGTTGTTGTTGAAGTAGGCTTCACACACCCAGTGCAGAGCCCAACGTGGGGCTTGAACTTAAGACCCTGAAATCAAGACCTGAGCTGGGATTAAAAGCCGGACACTTGACTGACTGAGTGGCCCAGGCGCCCCCCACACCAGGGTCTTCTCAGCGACAGTCACCCTTCAAATCCTCTCTGTAGCTCCTCCAGTCCCCACTGACTGCCAGCCTTGTCACTCTCAAGATGATCCCCCTCCCCGCTTGACCAAGATCGTAAGGGAACTTACTCACACTCGTCGCCCTCCATGTCATAGTTCCTGTGTAGCCTCTGCCCTGTCTCTGTTTCTCTTTTGTCCTTGGGGTGGGGAGCGAGCAGGAAGACAAGGTCTCTCTTTCCTTTCCTTTCCTCCCCTGTGCTCGATTTTTCTTTCCTGGCTGAGGTAAGGATGACTGGCTCATGAGGAGTCCTCCAGTTGAAATCCTAGCTGTGCTGTCTCCCATCTGTGTGACCTCAGGCAAGGCACTTAACCTCTCTATGCCTCGGTTTCCTCACAAGATTGCTGGGAGGATTAAAGGAAGCAAAACACATCAGGTGTTTAGCGGGTGCCAGGCATAGAGTAAGCACCCAAGTGATGTGAGCTATTGTTTCCTCACCCCCAGTCACTCTTCAGCCCCTAGATTCTGGCTTCTGCCCCACACCTCTGGACTCAAT
Source organism: Felis catus (assembly GCF_018350175.1). Taxonomy (NCBI): domain Eukaryota; kingdom Metazoa; phylum Chordata; class Mammalia; order Carnivora; family Felidae; genus Felis; species Felis catus. Next base: position 161,300,157 of record NC_058375.1, read on the forward strand.
CCATCTAAAATCTCCAGTGACCAGCCAACACCAGACTCCATCGTTAACATTCCCCATCGCTCTGACTTTGAGTAAGACTTTCCCTGTTCAGATTCCATTCTCCCTCGGTCCCCAGGCTCCACCACATCATCCTGGTTTTCTGGTATCTTGCTGGCCACTTGGCATCTTGTCTCTTTCACAGGTACTTCTTCCTCTCAGCTAGAAGTTTGGGTCCCACCCAAGAGTCCACCCTTGACTGTTTTTCTCTTTTGTTCTCTATACTTTCCCCATCACCATCCTTTCTTACAGTGGATAGACACTTCCCGAGCCAATACCTCTGCTTGATTGTTTCTGCTGGTTCCCTTTCCACCTGGATGTTCTGCTGGCCTTTTAATGTCACAGTGTCAGTAACAGAACACATCGCGATTCCCACAAAACCCATCCCTTGTCCTGAAAGCCACATTTCCATTCCCATCTGCCCTGTTCTCCTCCCATCCCAGGCTCTGAACCTCAACCATTTTGGAGTCCTCCCTTCTGTCACCTGTATGCACTGAGGTTAATCACCCATCCTGTCCTTTGCTCCTTCTTTTGCAGGGTTCCTGTTTTTTCCTTTCTGTTCCCTCTGCAGCCACCTGGCCAAGGGCCTCATCATTTTTGATCTGAGGGCAAGAATGACTCAACTGACTCTGAAGCTTCAGTATCTCGCCCTTGGTCTACCCTACACCTGACTTATACCTGACTTCCACAGAACTTTTTAAATTTACTTTTTCTTGTGAAAAATTTCAAACATTTGGAATGATGTAGTTAATATCCGTATCTTCATCACTTTAATATTTTAATACTTAAATATGGGTTTATTCATTGCTATATACACTTTAATATTTTAATATTAATATTTGCCTTATTTCCTTCTAATCACATACACACATTTCACCCCAAATTCTTTGGCAGGTATTTTTGAAAATAAAGACTTTTCCATGCACAACTACAACACCATTATCGCACCTAATAACTGGTATGACTTTCCTTAATAACATCATCTGCTGAGTTCATATTCAGATTTTTCCCACTGAATGTCTTTATAGTTCTTTGCTCAAATTGGACTTCAAGGACCACGCTCTTGTATCTGATTTTTATGTTGTAAGTGTCTTTTCAGTTTGAGCAGACCCTTCCCTCCTTTTTCCTCTGTTCAAAACACTTTTTTAATGTTTGAGAGAGAAAGAGCATTAGTTGGGGAGGAGCAGAGAGGGAGAGAGCGAGACACAGAATCCAAAGCAGGCTCCAGGCTCTGAGCTGTTAGTGCAGAGCCCGACGTGGGCCTCAAACCCACAAACTGTGAGATCATGACCTGAGCTGAAGTCGGATGCTTAACCGACTGAGCCACCCAGGAGCCCCTTGAAACATTTTAATGATTGCCCACCGCTTGCCGCAGAAGGTCAAATTCCAAGATTCCTCATGTCTTAGCCCGACTTTCAAGTTCCTGCATGGCCCCAAATCATTTTTTCAGTATTATTTCTCTACAGATACCCTAATTTCTAGTCACTCAGATAGGGTGATTTGTGCAACTGTGTATCTTATTGAAACTCCTAGAAAGGAAGTTTCTGTTATACCCCTGTATCTCCTCATACAATCAACTCCAGTCTTTTCAAAGGGTTGTTGAACACATGGATGGAATAATGAATGGATGGCTGGGATTCAAAGTTTCAAAGTGCTGACATTAGGCCACCCTTACTCCTTCTGACAGACTTGGGAACTGATGACAAACATGCCCCTTAATACTCTCTCTGTCCCCCTGCTCCTGCCTGGGCTTTGATGTCCTGGTACTATCTCAGTTTGGGGGCTCAAAGTTTAGTTAGGGAGCGTTTCCAGAATGTCTCTTCCACCCTTACCCATTCTGTGTACTTTACTGCTGCCTATTAAATTTTTTTAATTTTGAGAGAGAGAGAGAGTACATGTGCAAGCAGGGGAGAGGAACAGAGCGGGGAGAGAGAGGGAGAGAGAGAAAGAGGGAGAGAGGGAGAGAGAGAATCCTAAGCAGGCTCCATGGTCTCTGCGAAGCCCAATATGGGGCTCGATCCCATGACTCTGGGATCATGACCTGAGCTGAAAGCAAGAGTCAGGTGCTCAACTGACTGAGCCACCCAGGCGCACCTGCTGCTGCCTATTAAAGTGGGCACTCAGTTCTTTTAAAGCCAATTGTGTAAACCCTGTGCACTCCTTTATTAAACATAGAATGTGCTGTTTACTCAGAATTTGGATGTACTGTATTTTTACATCGCAGACCACCTCAGACTGGCCCAGGGGCAAGCCACACATACAAACCACCTGTGGTTCCATCTCCCAATATAAAGCCACTTGGAAGCATTAAGCTCTGCTGGGGCTGTGGACCTTCCAGTCTGGCTACCCTTATCATATGAGCCAGTGTTAACAGCCCCAAAGGAAGTGCAAAGGACCAGGGCCTGCCTGTGGCTCATGAAATGCTTGTAAATGAATGAACAAATGTGTAAATGGATGGATGATTAACTTTTTCACTGAGAAAACTGGGTTACCCCTGGAAACAGACACTGCCATGCTCAGACTTGACTTGGAGGCAGCAGGAATTTGCTTTGCCCCAAATGGAAGTTGTGTTCTGTGGTTTTTATGTAGGACTTGAAGCTAGGTTGAAATCCTTGGAGCATTGTGAGATAGTTTGAAAAGTAAAAATACAGTATGTGCAACCTTGAGAGTTGACATGTCTGTCCCAGATTCCGAGTGTTCTGGTACCTAACACAGAGGAATTAGTTGTTTGTATAGTATCAATGAATCAGAGATGGATTTTTACCTGTGATTTTTACGAGATTTTGTTGTTTGGCACACAGCCCCGCTCCTGATTCATTGATTTATGTATGTTACAGAGTTTGGTGGGTGCTGCTGTTTTTCTAAGCAGCACGATGTAAGTTTTGACGGAAACACAAATTGGAACCACCAAAATTTTACTTGGTTTGATTCAGCAAAGAATTTCAGTTCCATTTTGCAGATTCGTCTTACAATTCATGCTCTCTCTCTTTCTCTCTCTCTTTCTCTCTCCTTCTTCTAGGGATTCCTGACAAGGAGAACGTGAGTAGCACCCTCTCTGCCTAGCTTCTAAACACTGTCATAAGGTAAAAAAATAATTATAGTAACCCTACCAACAAAGAGAACTCTTCCATCCACATTCAACAGAGCAATAAATATTTTTCTAATCTTACTCTGGCATCTTGGGTGAGTCACTTTGAAATATGAGGGAGGAGAAGGTCGATTGCTCTGACATGGTCATCACATGTCCTTGATATTAACTAGTCTGAAGAAAGGTTATTCTAGGGGCAAACAGTACAATTGCCGAAGTGTTTTTCCTTTTCCCACGATGTAGCCATGGCAGTAGACCAAATCATTACTCGAACAACAAACAGAAAATTAGTTGTTTTTCCTTAGTAGTAATACAAAATATGAAATTCATTGTCAGTTGATTTTTTTAATCGTATTCAAGTACACGAATTCCAATCCTTCTCTTCGGAAGCTGCAAATAAGTAAATGCTCTAATTGTTTAAGATAGACAGGTAAGAGAACAAGTTTAGGACAATCTCTCCAAGAACCAGTACCAGGTGCACATTTCAAGGATGGTAGTGGTGCAATGGCTTTGGCTTTGCGTGTAAATAATAATAATATTAATTATATATTAACTAGAATCTAAATTTATTCAGCAACATGGAAGGGTTAACGATGGAAGTGTGTAGTGATTAACTTGAACCCATGCTTGGTGGCTCTCTTAGATGTATCATTGTGTTCCTTGATTGCTCTACCCAAGTGGCAACATTACGGAATCATTACAGAACCTTTTCTTTTCCTTTCCCTGCTTTTGATCCTGTGTCTGTGGACAAAGATATCATCTTAATTCAATTCAAATTATTTGTATCCCTTTTCTGAGATCTTACTCTAGCTTTCCTCAGGTCTTCTTTTCATAATGTTAGTTTCAAGGGCTGGTTGGGAATTCTGGCCCACTGTTGTACCACCACAGATTTGGGTTCCAGACCCAGCAATGTCACTTAAAATGTCACACCAAAATTTCACTTGGTGTGGTTCAGCAGAGAATTTCAATTCCTAACTGTGGGCCTTACACAAGCTACTTGACTTCTCTAAACATCTTTGCTTCATCTTTATTTATTTTTTTAAGTTTATTATTTATCTTAAGACAGAGAGAGAGTGGGAGAGGGGCAGAAAGAGAGGGAGAGAGAACATCCCAAGGAGGCTCCATGCTGTCAGTGCAGAGCCCAACGCAGGGCTCAAGCTCACAAACCATGAGATCACAACCTAAGCCAAAATCAAGAGTTGGGCACTTACCTGACTGAGCCGACCTGGCACCCCTCTTCACCTCATCCTTAAATGTGGATGTTAGTTGTGACCACCTTAAAGGCCATTATGAATATTGAATGGGATAATCTGTGGAGAGCATAGAGACGAGTCCAATAGAGCTCAGTAAATGTTAAGACTATTACTGTAATTATTATTTTCTCGAGACTTGTATCATTTTCTCAAGATCTTTCCCCACTGAAAAATATCCTATTCTATATGAAGTAACTGTTCTTTTGCCTTTTATGGTTCTCCTTAAAATTCCTTCTGCAATGAGTCTTTCTGTTGATCTTTTGCTATTAAAATATATACATATATTCAAAAATATATATATAACATATATATTATACATAACATATGTATCTTTGTAGGTTGAGCAAAGCTCTAGATAATCAGGTTCATGGAAAGCCAAAGCACGAGCCTTTAGAGTCTAAACTAACAAACTCATCCTGCCACAATTTTGGATACGGATGTCCCAAAGCACTCCAAAACAAGTAATACACAGATCACTAGCCAAGTAAAGAAGATGAAAGAGTCTGGTGCTTCCTCATCAAGGAACCATCAGTGATGTGGAGGCCAGAGACAGAATGGCCAAGCCATAGGAGGTCTAAGATGTTCTAAGCTTCAAAAGGAAGCTCTGTCTCTCTTAGGCCCCTCGTGACCTTTAGGTTGGACCTCCCTGCAGTGGGACAACAGGCACAATGTTCTAAGCAGAGGCGTACCAGCTGTCATCATGTAGCTCACTTCGTGACAAAATAGGAATTTGAAGTTTATAGGAAGTCGGATACATTGAATTGTTCCCAGTATATTGCCCTTGAAGATTTAGGGGCTAGGCTGTCTCCCCAATATCAGTTGTAGTGGATGTTTATTTGTATTTACGTGGGTAATTCATTCTATGTCAAATTCTCTAACAAACAGAAAAGCACCCTTTTTCTCCATCAGCAAATTGAGTGGATGTAATGTCACCATATGCTTTTAAGAAAGCTCTTCAATGCCATCAGTCAAAGTAAGGCAAATGAGATGAAAGACATTCATGAATAGAGTCAAAGCTCTAGAAAGATAAAAAGAAGCTTAAGAGCCTTAAAGTGGTGTTAATTGAAATTTTTCCTTTATAAGAGACAAGTTGTGTTATGATGATTTCTTTTATCCTTTACCTCTGTTAACTACACGTGGGGTGATCTTATATTCCCTTTATGTTTCTAAATAGCAATAACATGCCTGTGGACCCAAATAAAAGCACTTAGACTATTATTGTTTCGGTGTCCAGCAGCTTCTTTGTGGAGAGAATATAGTCTCCTTTTCAGTTCCTACTCTTGATTTCATTAATCATCATGTTTAACTTTAACCAAATACTTAGGCGTCCGTAAGTGGTGTTTTAGCTGCCTCTCAGCTCTATTTTATTTCCAGACACAGTCTCACCTTGCATAAAAAGAACTTTCTTTTCATCAATTGCACTTTCATAGAAACAAATGGGCTGGCAGTTAACTTGCTGGATTGTTTTGTTTACTGCTTACTGTAATTGATAGGGACATCATTTAACTTTAGATGACACAGGGTACTGGAACCTATAAAATAATTAATAAAATATTAGAAAAATGAGGGGCACCTGGGCGGCTCAGTTGATTAAGTGTCTGACTTCAGCTCAGGTCATGATCTCGTGGTTCATGAGTTCAGGCCCTGTGTCCTGCTCTGTGTTGACAGCTCAGAGCCTGGAGCCTGCTTTAGATTCTGTGTCTCCCTCTTTCTCTCTGCCCCCTCCTGCTCATGCTCTGTCTCTCTCTCAAAAATAAATAAACATTTAAAAAAGATTAAAAAGAAAAAGAAAAATGACCCTTTGGCCAATAAAGCAGACTATTTTGATAGGGTTATGATTGTTTGGGGCTGTTGGTTTTATAAATAAATTCTCTTTGATCTGTTTAAGTTGTAATTTTTCCGTCTTCTGTATGTGCCCTGTTGAATGACCATGTTTAACACAGAAGCTAAAACTCACAACTACAAGAAAGCTTTATAGTTGAAAGTTACAGTTGCCCTTTGGAGGAATGTACTTGTCTAAAATTTTCTGCTACTTATGTAGATTTTGTTCCTTATTGTGCTCCATCCTTTTGACAGGCGATTGCTATGGAGTTATGTAATTTTAGAAGTTTTCTTCCTCAAAGTAGAAGGAGCCAGAAAATAGACTCAGGAAGATATCACAAAGTAATCCCATTTCCTTATTTATAAACATCTAGTTTCCAAAAGGATCATCTGAGGTCCCATTTTTTTTTAAGGCAGTTACAGTGTTGACAGTGTGATTAGTGAGGTTCCTACTAAATATGGAAGAGTACTTTCCCAATATAAAACACTAATCAGTTCAATAATTCAGTCAGTTATGGAAACAGCCCAAGTGCCCATCGACTGATGAATGCAAAAAGAAGATGTGGTGTTATATATATACACACTGGAATATTACTCAGCCATTAAACGGAATCTTGCCATTTGCAATATACATGAATCTAAGAGTATAATGCTAAGTGAAATATGTCTGTCAGAAAAAGACAAATACCATACAATTTCACTCATATGTGTACTTTAAGAAACAAAACAAGCAACAAAGGGGTAAAACGAGAGACAGAGAGAGAGAGACAGAGAGACAGAAACCAAGATACAGACTCTTAACTATAGTGAGCAAATTGACAGTTAGCAGAGGGGAGGTGGGTAGGGGGATGGGTGAAATAGGTGATGGGGATTAAGGGGCGCACTTGCTGTGATGACCACTGGGGGTTGTATGGAAGTGTTGAATCACTATAGTGTACGCCTGAAACTAATATTACACTGTATGCTAACTGGAATTTAAATAAAATATTAAAAAAAAACCATGAATCAATTTAGAGCTCAATGGTTTCCTCAGCACTAGAAGAACTGGACGCTACCAATTAGTAACGAGCAAGCTTGGGGGTCTTGTAAAACTATTTGGTAGGTCTTATTTTAAGAAGATGACTGAAATCAGGAGTTTGTCAAACTTTAAAAAATCATGGGTCATTTATATAAAGAATCATTTTTGGCATCTATTATAAAGACATAGGTTTTAAGTGGCAAATAGGGAAGATACAATTTACACAGCTTGAAAATTCTCATTAAGGTGACAACAATAAGAAGAAAATAGCTATTAGGGTCAAAAGGATAGGAACTTCAGGCATTTTGGGGGAATATAATAACATTCATTGCTGCTCTTTTTTAAGGTTAAAGAAAACCAAAATATTTCCCACTTATTAAATAACAACATCTTATTTTACCATTATAGATGGGCTATGATTCTGGGCCAGATGAAGAAAAGGGAAACTGTGTATCCTCATACAAACTTAAAATATAAAAACAACAACAACAACTTAGATAACCCCCTAAAAACCCTATAAAACCTTTCAACTCCAGCTTTAGAACACCTGCTGAATTCAAACCAACATTTTCTGTGAAACCATTTTTAAAGTCCTGCTTTAAAACGTGACTGATACACGTCCAGAGCTTATCAAGACATCTTGGCCAGAGTTCACAGGTTTACTGCCAGCAGCCAGTTCTCTCTGTTCTGGGGTGAGGATGGCTAGCTAGTGCTGTCACCGCCATGCAATGACACATCCGTTAACTGGCCAAAGGCGCGAGGCTCTGCAAAGGAGGGCACACCAACCACACGCAAAGGACAGAAAACCCTAAACCTGCTCATTTTGATTTGAAGGGACAAACCGCTTATCACTCAAGTGAAGATTAGATGTGACAGTGTTGCTGGCTCCGTCCCTCCCGTTGAGCGTAAATATTCATTTCTCTAGCTGGCCTATTGGAACACATAGCTCAGGGAGCCAACACTTACTTTGCCCCGCCTCCTGCAAAAACACCGGTGACTTAATGTCCAAGGTGCCAAGGACAGCATCAGCTCTCGGTCTCTGAAGAAATGTTTGTGTTTGTGTTTGTGAGTTATGCATTTTATGGGGCAGAATGCCCTCGCTGAATCTCTTCCTGCTTTTGTCTCATCTGGTCCTCTGCCCTGTTATAAAAGCTGACGGTGCCTTCTCTGTCTCTAGCTCCTGCAGAGGTATATTGATTGAATTTTTAAGATGATGTATAATTGCCCTTTATCCAGATAGTGAACGGTAAATGTGGGTAACACTCTAAAAACCTGATCCCCCTCTTGCCAGTTAAGCTATGGGTTTGTGACCTCTGAATGTTCTCAGCAATGTTCACAAGACCGGCTTACCGTGAGTTTCCTGGATGAAAGGGCACTTATTGGGGTGCATTGGGGTGGTGGTTCATTCATATAGTTTAGAGTTATTTTTATAATATTATGAACTTGCTGGATATTTCGGTGCTCTCATTTTGGTTTCTCTACGGTGCTTAGATTTCTTTAATGGAATAGAACTTTTTAATGTTGCTGCGATGCTTGTGGTTTCCTAGGGTTGCCACTGAGCTTTACCACATTTCACCCTGCTTGGAGTACATCCCCTCAGGCTTTTGTGTAATCAGAATTTGACTTGGGCAAGATATCACAGAGAACATCCAAGTGTTTAACTGTTTAAAATAGTGATAATACAAGAAACGAGATTCCCCAGTCTCTGAAGCCAACAGCGTCTTCCCTGCTTTCACGTTAAAAAATGGCATGGCCTTGAGATGAGGCCCATATTGGCCGTGGTGCTGAGAATCAGTTCCATTAGCAGCAGGGGCAAGGAACACAATGTCATGTTGATAGTAATATACTATACTGCTGATTTCAAAGTCACGGGAGAGTATATTGCTGTCTCCAGAAATATTTTATCCTGTGCTACAGGCAATTATGTTCATCACCAGTAACTTTGGGCTGCTAGCACGTTATCGCAATTGATGGTGAGAATAAATTAGATGGTATCATTTTTGTTTGATGTATCTGAATTTTTATTGTTCTTGTTTTGAGAAATTGAAACCAAATTATTTGCTAAATATGTCTTATGTTTAGGAGAGAAAAGTCTGTAGTGTTCTCAGATTGGGTAAATTTAATATAGTGATTACATGTCATTTAGGATTTGGATCCTTTTCTAATAACAATTCTGTGTCAAATAGATATTAAAATATTCTGTAGTCATTCTCTTTACCTTTAAGTAAAATTATGTGGAAGATAGATGATTGATAGATGCACATATACACATACGTACATATATAAATACATACATATGTATGTATGTGTATATTTAGCTATTTTCATTCTTTAAAATTTCCAGAAAATGAAATTGTAAAACTACCTTTTCTAATATGATGTCATTGTTCATAATTCTAGTTGCCAGTTTTTATAAATGTTTAAATTCTGTTCACTTCAACTTAGTTTTATTTTTTTATTTTCCCTCAAAGAATGACTCAGAAATACCCACAGAATGTGCCATCTGTTTTCTTGAAAATCTTTAACAAGCATGTAGTGATCAATCCCAAGCCCCATGTGGGGCTATGAAAATAAATAAAGCATGGTCCCCTCCTTCAGGGAGTTAGAGCCAGTGTGAACACATAAGTACATAAGTACAAGTCGTGGGACCTATGGTCGGGAGAGCGTGGCATGAGGACGTGAGCTTAGGAGCTCTTCAGGCTTGAGTTACGGTCACAACTCTGCCACATACTAACTGTGTGAAGGTGCACAGGTCAGTTACTTCTCTGTTTCCATCTACAGTGGAAATAATAGCAGTGTCTTGCCCCAGGAGGCTTCCAGAAGGATTAATGAAATGATTTATTCCAAGTGGTTAGCCAGTGCTGGCGCCCGATATGTACTTTCAGGAGACTCATGGGAGACACATTCTGTGCAGTTCTTGGGGAGAGGGGGAGGGGTTCAGAGCAGGCTTCACAGAAGAAGAAATGCCTGTGTCCACTCTTGATGGAAAGTAGATGTTACTCAGGTGGAAGGGAAAGAATATTCCAGGCCAAGAGCATTGCATAAATAAAGGAACAGAGATCCAGAATTTTCTCTTTTGAGGCTAATTTCATCAGATCTAAAATAAAAACTTTCCATTATTTTAAACACTGTAGTTTGTAGTATCCCTTTCAAAGTCATCAAGACCTGGTTTCCAAGCTCCAGGTATTTCAGGGTCCCAAGCAAACGCACTTTTATCCCTAAAACTTGGTCTATTTTAGAAGTGTGAATGGGGATTCACTTTGAATTTCCCCCTAGTTGTACTTCCCAGTAAAAATGACAGATCTAGATTGCTAATATCTTTGGAACCTATTGTTCACTCTAATCTCCAACTCCTTTTCTTCTGTAATTGCCCAGGCAGTGCTCCCTTATTTCTGTGATTCTCCTTTGTTTCTCCCCAAGCCCCCACCCCTGCCCTCCACACACCCTTCTTTCGAATGAATCACTCTGCAGTGTTGCCTATTGAATTTTGTCCTTTAACTTTTTCATTTGTCAAGGCCACTTTAAATTTTATTCCACTTCTCCTAAGGGCCAGCCACCCCCACCCAATTGGGTATCATTGTCAAATTTAGTAAGAATGCTTTTGAGCATTAATAAGCATGTTAAATCCAGCAGCATTCGGCAAAGGATCTAATCTTGTGGAATTTAATTTGTTTGTGCTAATTTATTTGCATATGTGATAAAATTATCCCATCCAGACATGAAAAAACTACTTAGGAAAACATACCATGGAAATACTGGGTAAAACAAGTGCTAAGTCACTAAATTCATGTCTGTGATGCTTTTCACTCACTTGTAACATGAGGGAAAAGGAGGGTGATAATTTTCTATCCCAGAAGACATGAATATGACTGAATTAATACCTGTTCATTGTTATAGTCTGTGTCCCCAGAAATGCATCAGTTTCTGTCCTTGACGCTTAACAGGGGCGACACGAAACAAGTAAGTTACTCACTTCCCTGAGCTACAGTTTTCTCATCAACAAAATGGCGATCCCTTACCTATCAGAGTAAAAGGATTATTGGGAGATCAAATAAGATAAGGCATGGGAAAATTCCAAAACTCCGTACCGCTCAAATTTAGAACTTATTAAACCTCCCTGGTGCTTAATTCTAAACAAGATCACACCCCTGTCTGTAGCCTCAGCCCCAGGCCATCTCTCCAACCTGGATAGGGGATCACTGAGGTTGGCCAGTGGGTTCGATTTAAGTGGAGATTGGTTCTGGGGAAGCCATATAGAGGTTCTCTTGAATCCTGTTAGGACTCGGTCCAGTTCTCTGTTCTAGGAAGACTGCAGGATGCCAAATGGAAAGTCGTTCATCTTAATGTCCATGTAATTTGGCTCAGCCAGGAGAATGAAAAATTCCCATGTCATACCAAGTGCTCACTCAGTGCTGTAATTTGATAGCCCAGTTCCAAACAAAGTGAGGAAACCACACCCAGAGTTGACTACAAAGATGGACCAGGATAGAATAAGAACAGGAACATGAAGATAAGCTGGAGAAGGGGCCTGGCTTGTTTGGGGGCACAGCAGAACATTATGGATGTTTTCACGGCAGTCTACCCTGGACCTTCTAGTTTTAGGGTATGTGAGATTTTTAAATATATGTTTAACCAATTCTCCTAAAAGTGTCAAAGCATTGCAATGTACAACCGCCTACTAAAAGAATTTGTAGCATAAATGCAAAAATAGCTATGTCATTCAACAAGAAATTCTTTTAAGTGACTGAAACAGGTAATAGTGGGCCTTCCCGCCCCACTCCTTCCTTTATGGTTTCGATTTTCTTTTCTCTTTGGTGTGTGGTTTATTCAGAAAAACACTTGGGCTCCCTCTGGTGGCCATCCCCGTGTTTCTGCATGTCTAATCTTAAAGCTGAAGTTTCAGTTACATGGCACGAAATGCTTGCATGAAAGTGGAAGTGGAAATATTAATAGTAAATGTTATTTTCTTTTGTAAAATACCTACTACTTGGAAACTTTCAAATTAGTCAGAATATCCATCTCATTCATTCCTCTATTTATGTCTTCTAATCTAATATGTTGATATTTGACTTTCCTGAAAGAAGGGGTATCTGGTTTGCAAGTCCATAGAAAGATACTGAGTTCCAATCCTGTAAATCAAACAGATTTTCCCAAGAAGTGATTCTATGAATCAACAAATTTTTATAGAATGTTTACTGTGTATTATACCAGAGTTAGGCATTACGAGAAACAATTTGCTAGTCACCATTTTTAAAAACTGTAAACACACTCTTCTTTAACGATTAGCAATATTATGTTATTTCTTTTCCTCCTTTAAATCATGTTCCTGCTGTATTTCCCCCACAGAATTTATTGTAATGTATTTTTTCCAGAACAAATTACCTTTTAATTATGTCAATACGTTAGTTAACATACAGAGTCAACAGCAAGAACAAAGGCTCAAACATAACAGTGTCTTAAAATAGAAGATAATTTTTCTTCATGTTAACTGTTCAAATGTAACCTGTCCAGAGTTAAATGGCATCTCCATGTTGTGATGCATTTTTATGATTGAAAGTTTCTTCTTGATTGCCCTTTTATACTTTCATGTATCAAAAAGAAGTAAGTAAATTTTAAATTTTTCTTATGACTATAGCTGTCTGTGAAAATTTTTCTTCTGGCCCGAGTTATGACAGTAGTAGTACACAACTGTCAAAGTAAAATAAATATTTTATAGATTTTTATAAGCAATTACTAAATATTAAAGTAAATTATTATTGGAAATGCTTCATTGAATGCCTTGGATGCTTTCTAAAAATGAATTCGTTATATATCTGCAATGGGTTTAACATCAATTCTGTTCTTCTTCTTAGATATTATATGGGTAAGTGCTGTGAAATCTCATTCACACAAACCAGCAGATGAGAAGGAAATAGTTTTAAATAGCAAGGTCATTGAATTCTTTGACTCCTAGGCAGCTAGTGGTACCTCCAGTGGTGCCTCCTGGAGAGAGAGTGACGATGGTGTGCTTGCAGGAGAGGTGTGGGAAGTGTTGCATTCTGGATGGATTTGAAAATAAGAGTGATGGATGAAATGTGAGGTGAGAGAGTAGGAGAGGAGTTAAAGACACCTTCAGGGTTTGGGCCCTGACCACATGGAAGTATGCAGTTGCCAACAACTATAAAAGGGAAAGCTGAGGATTAGGGGAGTTTGGAGACCTGGTTTGAAGGTCACTGTACTAGAAAGCATCCAGGGATATAATTAGGCTTTTGTACTCTCCCTCTGTCCAGCCGATAGTTAATGATAATAAACATCAGAGAGTGAAAATGAGATTAAATGTTGGGTATTTATACTAAGTAGCATATGCCTGGGGCATGAATAAAATTAGAATGTGTCTGAAAAAAATAAAAATAATGAGACAAAAATCAGCAAGGATTTTATTAAGTTCATCCCCCCCCCACATTACATTTTGTAGATTTTAAGATAATTTATGTTTGTAAGTAAACTCTGTATACAACTGCAGATATCACCTTTCAAATTAATAAAAGGTTGATTTATGGAATATATCAAGTACAAATAGTAAATGAATCAAGCTAACAAAGCGTTGCTCAATAGACATCCTCAGGGACCTAATTTAATGAATAGGTAGAGGGATGGTTTTTGTAACTGAGCCCACAAATTATTCCTATATGAATCAGTGATTTTAAATGGCTATGGCCTGCTTGAAACAATTTGCTTTCTTAATTAGCTTATAATCATTCTCTTTTATAGTTTCTTATACTACTAAATGGACTAATAACCCCCTTTTTAAAAATAAATTAATTTTTCCAGCCTAGCCACAAACTTCCAATTAATAAAGTTTGAAGGAAAGAAATAATTCCATAATAGGATGAAAAGTGATCATATTTTATGTAATCCTTTTAAAATCAACTAACATTTATTAAGTGCCTACTACGTGCCATACAGCCACATGCTTTGGCTCTAGAGATGTCAAGTCCAATAAAACTAATTCTTGACTTCAAAGAGCAAACAGCCTAACAGCCTAAACAGCTTAGGAGGGAAGTAGGTAAACAGATAATTATATCAGAATGCTACTGACAGAGATTGGAGTTAAGTGCTAACGTTGTCTGTGCATTGTAAGAACCATGTCACTTGAACGCAAAGGATTTCCAAGAAAATGTTGTATTATTCACCCCCCGACATTCTCCCTCTTCATAAGAATGCAGTTACTAAGTTACTGTATAACGTCAGACTACATAAATTACAGGTGACAGAAATCCATATCAGGCCTCCTCAAAAGCAAACAAGAGGGGAAGTTGAAGACTCACATCCCCAGTCCACAGGAAGAGCAGGTGTGGAGATGGCCCTCTGCTAACAGAAGCCAAAGCCTCTACTTCTTTCTACTTCTCTGCAAGCCTGTAAACATGGCCACCACCAGTCCCTGGTTCTTCCCCAGCAACTACAGTTAGAAAACCTTGGGGAAAGACACTGACTGAGACCTAGTGTGCATAGGGTGGCCCCTTCATTCCAACTCTAAGCCAGTGTGGGTGAGATACCACTGTGGGCTCAGGTCTGAAGATGGGGAGAAAGTCTGTGACCTAATGAAGGGGAACAGGAAATAGTACCTGTTCACTCCTTCTCCTCAGGGAGGCACATTTAGCTGACTGCTAAAAAAATCAGTCCCCTTCCTCTGGTGTACTCAGATAACATCATAATGCAATCAATATCTCATTTAGGGTTAGTCTTCATCTCTTGTTTATGAAGAAATAGGACAGAAGACTTATGAGAATAATGTTGACATCACATTTTGCAATAGCTTTGATTGCAATACGCATTGTGCTTTAGAAATTCCACGCATTCCATTCAGTCAGAATCATAATCTCTTTTTCACTGTCTTAACATGTATGATGTGGAAATTAACAAGATTTGATCTTGTTAAATCTTTTGAGCTACTTAGATGTGGGTTCTGAACCAGTAGATGACATAAGCAATCCTATTTGTCCTAGAATATTACAGGAATTCTTCTTTTTTATCTATTTGATTTTAAGTCTTTAAACCCAATGAGCCAAATTTACATTCAGATGAATCATTGAAGCTTATATTGTGTGCCCAAAAGGAAATGTTTATGCTAAGAGTCTCAAATGAAATCTAGTGAGACAGTGAATTTTTTAAATAATGGTTATCTCTTACGGATCATAAATGTAATAATGCTTATGGTGAATATTTGGAAACATAAAAGTATTTTTAAAAATCTCTCATAGATGCCACCATCCAGAGTTCTGTATGTTTCTGTTTTTAACATATAGAAACAAATACACATATAGAAACAAAATTTAGTTCATACTGCATGTATAGTTTAATATTCTACTTTTTTTCAATCAAGTTTTTTAAAATACTTTTTTATTATTTAATATTGTCTCAGCCATATCTTGTCAAGGCTAGGTTTTTCACACAATCCCCTTCCTGTTTCTGGGATTATTTTTGGTCACTTCGCTGTTGTTCTTCCTTCATTTTTGATGTTCTAAGATTCCCTGTGGTATTATTTCCCTTCTGTCTGAAGAACTTCCTTTAGAAATTCTTGTAGAACAGGTCTGCTGGATATGAATTCTACTGAATTTCCCTTCATCTGAAAATGTCTCTATTTTACCTTAATTCCTAAAGGATATTTTCACTGGACAGAGAATTATGGGTTGGAAGTTTTTCATGTTTCAGCATTGTTTTTATGAACCAATTTGCTACATTATCATTAGCTGAAGACCATTGTTTACAGATCTCCTTTGTTTTTATGTGGTATCCTTTTTCTGTTCCACTATCCCATCCACAATATCACTTTACATTTAGTGACCATGTCTCCTTAGGCTCTTTTTTGGCTACTACAGTTTCGCAGACTTTCCTTGCTTTGATGACTTTGACAGATTTGAGGGATAGTGATCAGGCATTTTAGAGAATGTTCCTCAGTTGTGATTTGTCTGATATATTTTTTCAAGATTAGCCTCAGATTATGGGTTTTGGGGGAAAGACCACAAAGTTATAGTCCACTTTCATCACATCACATTAAGAATACATACTATCGGGGCGCCTGATAGTCGGTTGAGCGTCCGACTTGGTCTCAGGTCATGATCTCACAGATTGTGAGTTCGAGCCCCACGTCAGGCTCTGTGCTGACAGCTCAGAGCCTGGAGCCTGCTTCATATTCTGTGTCTCCCCTTCTCTCTGCCCCTCCCCTGCTCATGCTCTGTCTCTCTCTGTCTCAAAAATAAATAAAAACATTAAAAAAAAAAAAGAATACATACTATCAATATGATTTACCATTGACTGTGATTACCTAGCTAAGGTAGTATTTTCAGATTTTCTCAACCGTAAAGTCACTCTTCCCTCACCCCTTTCCATACTGAACTCTTTGGAAGGTAGTCACTATGCATAGCTCACACTGTAGTATAAGGAGTCAACATTGACATTATGTCAACAATTCAAGCATGCTATGCCAGCCTCTGTTCTCAGCACTGGGGAATAAAACAGAGATGACCTTCCCTCTGGTAAAAAAAAAAAAAAAAAAAAAAAAAATCAGAAAGTAAAGAAGTTATTACAACTAAAAGGAAGTACAAGATGCCCTAAAGAAGCACGGTCTGAAAAAAAAAAAATAATGCTGGTCACGCATGTAATTTAAAATGTTCTAGCAGCCACATTTTCAAAAGTAAAAATAAACAGGTGAAATTAGTTTTAATAATATATTTTGTTTAGCCCAAGGTACTTGAAAGATTCTCTTTTCAACATGTAACCAATGTAAAACATTATTACCAAAATATTTTACACTCCTTTTCTTGTATCTACTCTTCAAACTTAAGCAAGTACTGCACACTCACACCTGAATCCAGACTAGTCACATTTCAAGGGCCCAGTGGTCACATGTGGGAGCAGCTACAAGCTCTGGAAGCACCTAATAGAGGGCCTGGCACATCTTCCTGAGACTGAAGGTGAGGAAGTCAGGAAAAGGGAAGAGAATGCAGGTTAAAGGCAGAGGGAACAGATTGCACAAAACCTCCAGAACGGAAGAGTTTGGTGTTTTTGAGGGACTGGAAAACATTCTGAGCAATTGGAGCAAGGGGGAGAATGGTGGAAATGAGGCTGGAGAGGTAGGCAAGGGGTGAAATTAGGAAGAGGCTTTTAGACAGCATTAAGAAGTCTGGCTTTGTTTCAAGAAGAAAGGGGAACCGTTGAAGGGTTTTAAATAGAAAAGGACGTGATCAAGATGGGCTCTTTTTAAAAATCGCCGTTACTTCACAAGGAAGATGGCCAAGGACATTTTCTGCAGCAGGCAGTATAGGGTAGTGGCTAACCAGAGGGTTCATGTGCCAGAGTTGCCACCTGCCAGCCATATGACCCTGAGTCTCAGTTTCATTATCTGTGAAATGGGAATGATAAGAGTACCTTCTTTAAGGATCGTTGTGAGTATTCAGTTAAGATAAATCACCTGACTGACTTATTTCACCCATAATACTCTCTAGCTTCTTCCATGCGTTGCAATAAGCAAGATTTCCTAAGTCAGTCAGAGAAAGACAAATGCCATATGATTTCACTCATATGTGGGATTTAACAAACTAAACAAATGAGCAAAGGGGGAAAAAAGAGAGAGACCAAGAAACAGACTCTTAACTATAGAGAAAAAACTGAGGGGTACCAGGGGGGACGTGGAAAGGGGGATTGGTAAAAACTTAAAAAACTTACTATTATAGGGGCACCTGGGTGGCTCAGTCGGTTAGGCGGCCGACTTCGGCTCAGGTCATGATCTTGCGGTCCGTGAGTTCGAGCCCTGCATTGGGCTCTGTGCTGACAGCTCAGAGCCTGGAGCCTGCTTCCGATTCTGTGTCTCCCTCTCTCTGACCCTCCCCCATTCGTGCTCTGTCTCTGTCTGTCTCAAAAATAAATAAACGTTAAAAAAAAAAAAGAAAAGAGAAAAAACCTTACTATTATATATTATATGACCTCCCCACCACCACCAAAAGATAATTCATGTGAAACACTTAGCACATAGCACTCAATAAATATTTGTTCTTATTCTCCCCTTAGATTGGAATAGTCTCTTATAGGATGAATCCACAAACCTTCCTTCTTCTCTTCTTTTCTGTATTCCTATTCTGGAAGGCCCTAAGCAGATGAGATAAGAATGGAACCCTATCCCACAACCCCAAACCAGATAAGAAAACCACTTTCATGATCTCCCCTTCACCCCGGTTTATGATTACATTTATATCCTGAGACCAGTTTTCATATGAATTATATAGTCTCAGAGTTTTCTCTTCTCTGTATCTTTCTAAAGGTTCCCATGGGCTCCTTATTTAAAAAAAAAAAATTAGGGGCGCCTGGGTGGCGCAGTCGGTTAGGCGTCCGACTTCAGCCAGGTCACGATCTCGCGGTCCGTGAGTTCGAGCCCCGCGTCGGGCTCTGGGCTGATGGCTCAGAGCCTGGAGCCTGTTTCCGATTCTGTGTCTCCCTCTCTCTCTCTGCCCCTCCCCCGTTCATGCTCTGTCTCTCTCTGTCTCAAAAATAAATAAAGGTTAAAAAAAATTTTTTTAAAATTAATGTTTATTTATTTATTTTTGAGAGAGAGAGAGAGAGAGAGAGAGAGAGAGAGAGAGAGAGAGATATCAGGGGAGGGGTGGAAAGAGAAGGAGACAGAATCCCAAGCAGGCTCCACAATGTTGGCACAGAGCCAGATATAGGGCTTGAACCCACGAATTATGAGATCATGACCTGATCTGAAACCAAGCTGGACACTTAACTGACTGAGCCACCCAGGTACCCCTCATGGGCTTCTTCTTTAAAAATATTCTAAGATCACTGAGGTTTAAACTCCTAATGATAGTTAGAAGTCGTTTTCAAAATGGCTAAGTAAGAAAAAGCAATGATATTACCAACTAATAACTAACAGATCAATAATTTATGGTGTTTTCAGGCATACTGAACCACCCAGGGCATTTTACTTACAAAGTTTTGAAATAAGATAATTTAGTACAAAATTAAATCACATGGAGATTGTTTCCCTCACTTCTAGCTAAGACATGTGAACAGCTGAGGCTGTCCCCTCCCTCTGTCCCTCCCTCCTTCCTTCCCTCCTTCCCTCCCTCCCTCCCTCTTTTCTTCCTTCCCTCCCTCCTTCCATCCCTCCTTCCCTCCTTCCCTTCCTTCCTTCCCTCCCTCCTTCCTTCCCTCCTTCCCTCCCTCCCTCCTTTCTTCCTTCCCTCCCTCACTCCTTCCTTCCCTCCCTCCTTCCTTCCTTCCCTCCCTCCTTTCTTCCTTCCTTCCCTCCCTCCTTTCCTCCCTCCCTCCCTCCCGCCCTCCTTCCTTCCTTCCTTCCCTCCCTCCATCCTTCCTTCCTTCCCTCCCTCCTTCCCTTCCTTCCTTCCCTCCCTGCTTCCCTTCCTTCTCTTCCTTTCTTCCCTCCTTCCTTCCTTCCCTCCTTCCCTCCCTCCCTCCTTTCTTCCTTCCCTCCCTCACTCCTTCCTTCCCTCCCTTCTTCCTTCCTTCCCTCCCTCCTTTCTTCCTTCCTTCCCTCCCTCCTTTCTTCCTTCCCTCCCTCCCTCCCTCCCTCCCTCCCTTCTTCCTTCCTTCCTACCCTCCCTCCATCCTTCCTTCCTTCCCTCCCTCCTTCCCTTCCTTCCCTCCTTCCCTTCCTTCTCTTCCTTTCTTCCCTCCTTTCTTCCTTCCCTCCCTCCCTCCTTCCCTCCCTCCCTCTCTCCTTCCTTCCTTCCTTCCTTCCTTTCTCCCTCCATCCTTCCTTCCTTCCCTCCCTCTTTCCCTTCCTTCCTTCCCTCCTTCCCTTCCTTCCTTCCTTCCTTCCTTCCCTTCCTTCCTTCCATCCCTCCCTCCTTCCTGCCTTCCTTCCCTCCCTCTCTCCCTCTTTTCTTCTTTCCTTCCTTCCTTCCTTCCTTCCTTCCTTCCTTCCTTCCTTCCTTCCAGTAATGGAGTCCTCTCTTACTGTCTTGGGTGGATGCCCAGAGCAGGTCTGTGTTCCCCTTACAGCCAGTCATGACTACCTTCCCACATTAGGCGGTTCTGTTTCATAGCTGCAAAATAACCCTTCCAGAATCTGGAGCCTCATGTACTGGCGGCAGATGGGAATGAGACACTTGGTGTTTTCTCTAGAAACAGCCTGTAAATCAGCAAATCTTTTAATCATTAACCCCAGTCTGGCTGAAAGCTTTAATCAAGGGGCTTCAATAGCTTTGCTGTATATGCACGGGAACATTTCACCTTCCAAGAGACCCTGTGAAAATAAGTCCACAGAGGGAGCTGTAATCCTCATCTTACTTAAAAAGGAAAAAAAAAATCATGTCCACAGTTTAAGTTTCTAGTCAATAAAAGAACAATAACATTTGATTCCTTCTCATTGTACTCGCAGATGTTTCAAGTATTTCTAAAGCCTTTCAAATTACTTTGAATAAAAAGCTGCCGACCCTGAGGTAGAAATGCCAGGTTTCTAAAGTATGATTAAGGCTCCATAAGCTTATTATTTCTCCAGTAATAGTAAGGCTTTAAAATTTGGGTTTCTTCTTCTTCTATATACTCCAGAAAATTAGAAAAATACAGAAAGGGAGAGGAAGAAAACTATGAGTGTAATCAAATTTTATTTCATAGATCACGTTTCATATATCACTCTACTTATTTCTTTGGCCTTTTAAGATACACAGTTTGCGTATCTCATGACACCAGCATCTGCACTAGTGCAACTTGATGATTAAAAGAGAAAAAGAAATGGGGCGCCTGGGTGGCGCAGTCGGTTGAGCCTCCGACTTCGGCTCAGGTCATGATCTCGCGGTCCGTGAGTTCGAGCCCCGCGTCAGGCTCTGGGCTGGTGGCTCAGAGCCTGGAGCCTGTTTCCGATTCTGTGTCTCCCTCTCTCTCTGCCCCTCCCCCGTTCATGCTCTGTCTCTCTCTGTCCCAAAAATAAATAAACGTTGAAAAAAAAATTAAAAAAAAAAAAAGAGAAAAAGAAAGAAGACTGTGTTTAGGGGCCCTGGTGTAGAAACCAGCTGTGAAATGAACTGGCATCTTAAGGTAATATATATGCTGTCCTGCCTTGTTTTCATACTTTGTATGATACGCTCTCTCGGACTTTGATATTTTTTGTTTTGATGAGCTTTGTAAAGGCTCAAAAGGTTTCTTGAAAACATTAATAGGTTTTTGCTATTCCAGGAATTTTATATAACGTAAATCAAATGCTACTATCGGGTTCCCGAGCCCGTACAGGTTATCGAAATCATTTGTGTGTTCCTGTCCTGTATGGGTACTAAAATTGTGCTTATTATTATAGCTTTAACCTACTGGGTTGCCTGAGACAGAAAACGAAGTCTTTTAAAATTTCCAATCAATACAGACAAATACACCTACATGCAGGAGATTGTATAAAAGTCCATTTAGTGGATGATTTTCAATTCATGGACAAAGAAGTCTGTTTTTTCATGGTAATTATTTTACCTTTCCCAATTGGGAGTTACTATGCTATTAAAATAATGGCTTCGGGCATTTTGCAAAGCATGCATTTAAAAGCTAGGAAAACGTATTTGTGTTTTCCTGTTGGAAAGTTTTATCTTAATTAATTTGTTCCACATTAATATTTATTAGTTTTAATACAGAAACCAATGGCTAGATTCATTTCTCTAGGACAATCTGCTTTCTAGAACTTCCTTGATCTAAAGGAAATACAAGGTCAACTCGAAACTAATGTTTCTCTCTTCCAACCTGAAACACCTTACTTTAGATTTGAACTGAGGAGAAATGTTACTCCCAGGAAGGAAGAAGCAAAAAGAAAATAGTCCATAAATTGGTTGCTAACAGCCAATAAACTTAATCTTTACATATCCAACCCTGAAGAGCAAAACTGGAACTTGAGAAATGAAAAGAGGAAAAATTCTTTCCATTCTTTTCATACCACTGCCAGGGGAAAGCTCCAGAGATTTCTCCATGTATTAAATAAATATTTAATGAAT
The DNA here is from genome assembly GCF_018350175.1 of Felis catus. Taxonomy (NCBI): domain Eukaryota; kingdom Metazoa; phylum Chordata; class Mammalia; order Carnivora; family Felidae; genus Felis; species Felis catus. Next base: position 161,322,339 of record NC_058375.1, read on the forward strand.
AATCTCTATGAACAAAGCACCACAGGGATTCCAAGATAACAAGGACACAATTTTTTTTGTTATTTATTTATTTATTAACATTTTTTTACAGAGAGAGGACATGCAGGCACACAAGTGCTAAGGGGAGGGACAGAGAGAGAGAGAATCCCAAGCAGGCTCTGTGTCCAGCACAGAGCCCGAGCCCAGCGCAGGGCTCGATCTCAAGACCCTGAGACCATGACCTCAGCTGAAATCAAGAGTTAGAGGCTTAACCAACTGACCCATGCAGGCACACCACAATTTTTTAGTTTAAGGAGCTCGTGCTGTACTTGGAGAAATAGATATGTGCATAACCGTGGCACAAGCCGTGAGATATTTGTAGTCATGGAGACTGAAGAAATGCAGAAGGGCCCAAAGGTCAACTCAGGACACAGTTGATGTCTATAGAAAATATATTCCATAGATTCCCTAAAAATCAAGAAATTTAGGAATACTTACACCTGATTCCTAATCTCCCCAGATGGCCATTTAAATTGTTTCACCTAACAGCATTGATTATGAAACTTCAAAGCACAGAGAATGAGAAAAATCACCTGCAGTGGGCTGATATTTTTTAAGTGGTTTCTGTGCCGTCCCCAATTGTATCAGAGTGTGTCTCTAATTAGGCCGATCTCATTTTTAAACATTTTGTAATCCAAATCTAGCATTATAACCAAACAGCATAATTTACCAGAATAATCCCCTTTGGATTCCTATGAGTCACATTAGCATAGTACAGAGGACATTCTCAAATATCCATTGAATAAACTGATATTTACACAGTTTTACTCAGAATTATAGAACATGGTGGTTCGTTACGTTATATGTCATTATATGTGTGTTAACTATGTTACATAATTTTAAGGGTTAATTTATACTAAATGGGTTTGTAAGAATTTTTGTTTGAAAATACTTCCAAATTTTTAAGAGATAGGAAGTTTGGCTTTTTTTCAGGATAGGTAAGATAGATGCAATTTTGATTATATATTATATAAATAGTTTTTACAAGTTTGGCACCACAGTTAAAACACAACTGTGTGACCCAAACTCTGCCAGTCTTTGCAGAATCCATTTCTTTGGGTGAGGGTAGCAGGGGGAAAGGCTGGGTTTTAGGGTGAGCAGCGACAGAGTTTCTGGGATCCATCCTGTACACTTGGTGAGTCTCAGTGATGCCCCATGGCAGAGGCCATGAGGCTGGGCCAAGGGAAACTGCAGTGTGGTTTGGGCCTTGGTCCTGGCTGGGTCATCACTCAGCCTGTCTCTGTAGCTTTTCCAGAGAGTCTCTGAATGTTTTACTGTCCATTAATACATTCCTTCTCTGCCTCATCCACCTACAATAAGGACAGAGACTGAGATACATAGCAAATTCTGAAACTACTTTATGCCATTGATATTTAGATTCATATTGTGAACACTCCTTCATTTTCGAATACTAATTACATAAATATTGAATGCGATTACTTTTCCCCTTAATCCCTGAGGAGGAGAGTATAAGAATTATTCTGGGTTACACCTATGCTTGGAAACCTTATTAAGTGTTTATGTAATGAATTTGGTTGAGATGAATTATTTGTAATTTAGAAGTTTTAAAGTGTGTTATTTGTGAATGTTAAGTATATATTAGTCAAATACTCCTAAAGGCCAAATACATTTCCTTTAATAAATTTTAAGCATTTAATTTTCCTGTAAGGTCCTTGAGTATTTAAAAAAATAAATAAAAATGGTTTGGAAGTTATTCCTTTAACTAGAAAACATACTGATTTATTTGGGTCATATAAATGTTGTTAGGGTGATGACCTTATAGTCGCATCAACTAAACCCAATGTTTAGGAAACACTCACACTTTAGTAAGGGATTATGACATTATGGATTCAAAGGGTGCTGCTGGTAGTCCTCTAATTCCTGGATGCTCAAAGTGTGGATCACAGAGCAGTGATCCACAAAATGAAGATCATTTTGCAGAAATGGACAATTTCAGGTCTCGCCCCAGACCAGTAGAATTAAAATCTATATTTTAGTGAGACCCTCATGTGATTCATACAGATATTAAAATTTGGGCAGCACTGATTTTTTTCCTCATGTTATCAGACACAAAACCCAGCCCATTAAAAAGCCAAAAGCTGGGGGGAAACGGCATAACTTAATAGTCCTATCAGGAAGTTTCTACTCAATTGCAAGTCATTGAACCCGCTTCTTTACAGCACAGTGGCAAAGGAAACAGTGAGTTTCTTCTCACCACTCCGTCGTATACCTGAACACATAAGGTCCCCTTTACCAACTCCTCGCAAACCCCTCAACTGAACATAAACTGCCCATTGCCAACTCTCACAGAGTTTCCTCTTCACTCACCTACAAACAAAACCTGCTAGAAAGAATGAATCAATGAAGAAATTCTTCCATTCACTCAGTAAAAATTTGCTGAGTAGCTGCCAAGAGCCGGGGGTAGAACAGTGAGTAAAACCAAGTTCTTGTCCTTATGGAGCTAACATTACCATGGAGAATTCAGTTCAGAAACAAGTCTATAAAATGCCAAGTACAATAAGCACTATAGGAAGAGGGACAGAGAGTGCCAGATGTGGGGCAGGGATGCATGTGTACTGCTGTAGGATGGGCAGAGTATGACAAGATGGCCCGGGCTCATCTTAGACATTCCTTGCCCCTGGAATCAGCCATTTCTCCCAGGAAGCCTTGATTTCAAAACTCAAGATGTTCATTGCTATTGGTGTGGTCATTGATTTGATGCCTAACATCAATCTCTCTTCCGCAGTGAGAATTCCGGGTTTTCAAGGACACAGGGATGATAGATTTAGATATCTCATAATTTCTTGTGTGCTTTATGCTTCATCACGCATACAGTAAATTCAGGGTTAACAATGCTACATGTCTGTCAATAAATGATTGTCAAATAAGTTATCTATCATATCTGTACAATGGCATTCCCAAAAGTGCATGTAGAAACACCAGAAAAAGGATGAGGTAGCACTTTATGTTCTGATTTGAAATGATCTCTAAGATACATTAAAAAAGCAAGGTTAGGTCAACGTATATTCCTCTTGTGTGGGAGAGGAGTAGGGGACAGAATATATATTTATATTGGCTTGTATATGTCAATTCATTTAGCATCTTCAGCACGAGATACTTTTCCAAAATGTGTGATGAACACTATTCTCTTGCCTTTGGATTGTACCCAGCAAGAGCCTGACCCCCTGGCTTCAGGGAAAGTAGAACTTCAAACATAGCGTTTCTATATTCATTCTATTTTAAACTATTAAATAAATGTTAACTTCCGTATGTACCATGCCCAGATTTAAATTTGAAGTTATAAAAGGAAATGTGAGGGTGTTCTAGTTCTTTGATTAAGAAGCACTAATCCTACAAAAGTTTTGAAAATTGAACACTGTCTCTAAGTCTTACATTCACTTTCTATTTCCCAAAAGTGCTCAACAAACTATTCCCAAATTTGGAATAGGCAGATTCGCAGTGCTTAATTCTGGCTCTGTGGACAGAATTCTTGTAATGGAAGAGAGGGCAAGTGATGAATATGAGGCTGAAATTTGTAGAAAGAGAAAGAAAAGGATATTTAATAATCCATAAGTTTATATTTGCATGAAAATCATAGTTGTGAGGGTTAAACATGTCACAATAGACAGTGACTGCTGTGGAATATTACAGTTGGCTTATTTTGCATCTCTTAGCCCCTATTCCTGAAATAAAGATTTACTAGTAATATGTTGCTATTATCATTATATGAATATCTGAGCCTAATCAGGCCAATTCATAAGGGAAAAAAAATGAACGAGTTTCTGTCTGACCTCAAATAGAACAATTCCAACTGATAAAAATGGGTGCCTCTCCAGAAAGTTAGCATCTTATTTTTGCGTCTAAATATCTGGCTTAGGGGTATCTAATAGACATTTAGACACACCTCCTGGAAAGCAAACACTCAAAAGATCCTATATGTGAAAAGAAAGATTAGTAGCTAATTGAGGTTCTCTCCCACAACTAGAAGAAATCAGAAGCAATCTTTATTGTAGATTAGGGCTTGACAGAATCTTTCTAAAAACATGTCATCTTGCCGCATTGCATTAGAATATGCTGGAGAGAAGTTTGAACCATTTGCTAGCACCTGCTAGAGAAGCAGGCTTCCCACACCAGAAGCTTCTGGGCAACCTTTTCCTGTAGGCACTTCTTTGTTCCAGTTTCATGGACTCACCACACAGCCTTCAGTACACTTTAAGTCTCTTCTGATCTATAAGCCTGACCAAACAGACTACAACCTACGGCTAAAAACTACAGACTTCAGTTCCCACAACTTAAAAGCCACTTTCTAAAAATATGAACTTGTATATTGATTTGGTTGGATTGAGGAGTCTCAACTCAGTGACATGAAATAATCCCCTCTCTCCAATAATCACTTTTAACCACATTGAGTTGAATACTTTCTTTCTCACTGATACATGGCAACCATAAAAATACCTCAGTCTTAATCCATAAATGTTTTTGTTTCTTTGGTCCCTAAAGATATATTTCAGTTATTATGGATTAGTCATGTCCATTTTTTATATTAAGAGCTTATATTTTAGGGCAGTTTAAGGTTCATGGAAAAATTGAGGGGAAGGCACAGAGATTTCCCATATACCCTCTGCCTCTACACATGCATAGCCTCCCCCAAAATCAACATCCCCCCTCAGAGGGGTGCATTTGTTACAATGGATGAACCTGCGTTGATACATCATAATCACCCAAAGTCCCTAGCATATATTATGGTTCCCTCTTGATATTGTACATTCTGTGGGTTTGAACCCATAGCTATGTATATATGTATAATGACATATACTCATCGTTATGGTATCATACAAAGTATTTTCACTGATCCTTTTTTTTTGTAAGTAATCTCTGTGCCCAGTGTGGGGCTTGTACTCCCAACCTCAAGTTTAAGAGCTGTGTGCTCTAACAGCCAAGCACCCCTGATCTTTTTAACATGGCCTCCATAATTTTGCCTTTCCAGAATGTCATATAGTTGGAATTATATATCATATAACTTTTTCTTAGTTCACTTTCTGTGTATGTGGACATAAGCTTTCAATTTCTTTGGGTAATCACCAAGGAGCATGATTGCTAGATCACATGGTAAGACTATGTTTAGTTTTGTAAGAAAATGCCAAACTTTCAAAGTGGCTACACCATTTTGCATTCCCACCAGCAGTGAATGAGAGTTCCTGTTGCTCCATGTCCTTGCTGGCATTTGGTGTTGTCAATGTTTTGGATTTTGTCCATTCTAATAGGTATATAGTGGTATCTCATTGTTTTTATTTGCATTTCCCTGATGACATAAGATAGGGAACATCTTTTCTTATGCCTATTTGCTATCTGTGTATCTTCTTTAGTGAGGTTTCTGTTAGTCTTTGGTACATTTTTAAATCAGGTTGTTTATTTTCTTATGGCTCAGTTTTAAGAGTTATTTGTCCATTTTGGATAATAGTCCTTTATCAGACATGTCTTTTGCAAATATTTTCTCCCAGTCTGTGGCTTGTTTTCTCATTCTTAACATTGTCAGAAGTCTTTAATTTTAATGAAATCCTGCTTATTAATTATTTCTTTCATTGATTGTGCCTTTGGTGTTGTGTTCTAAAAAGTCATCACTGTACCCAAGGTCACCTAGGTTTTCTCCGGGGTTGTCTTCTGCGAGGTTTACAGTTTTGCACTTTACATTTAGAGTGGGTGATCCATTTTGAGTTAATTTTTGTGTAGGGTTAAAGGTCTGTATCCACATTTTTTTTTTTTTTTGCACGTGGTTGTCCAGTTGTTCCAGCACGGTTTGTGGAAAAGACTGTCTTTGCTCCTTTGTATTGCCCTTACTCCTTTGTCAAAGATCAATTGACTATATTTATTTGGATCTATTTCTGAGCTAACTATTCTATTCCATTGACCTATTTGTCTATTGCTTACCAATACCACACTGTGTTGATTACTGTAGCTTCATAGTAAGTCTTGTGAAATCAGACAGTGTGAGTCCTCCAGCTTTGTTCCTCTTCTTCAATATTGTGTTGGCTATGCTGAGTCTTCTGCCTTCCCACGTAAACTTTAAGATCAGTTTGTCAATATATTCCACATAATAACTTACTGGATTCATTTCTAAAACCTCCAGCTTTTGCTGATGTCTAGTGTCTGAAGAAACATGGCTGGTGGGTTGAGAGGTATGATCTGCCTTCTCCCACATCCACCCCTTTCTGCTCTACCTTCTCTGTTGCTGGTCAGTGGAGGAAAAAGGAAGGAAGACGTTCCTTTCTTGAGTTTCTATCTCTCTGTTTACATTATCCAATCCACTATTTCATATTATCTGCTTTCTTATTAGTATTATTAGTGGAATACAATTCCATTGTTAATGTATTAATCATAGTTAATTTAAATTTTCTGCTTGACAGTTCTAAAACCCGTGTCTTACTTGAGTCTGATTCTGATGCTTACTTTGTCTCTTCAGACTCTGTTTTTTCCTTGCTTTTAGTATGCCTTTTAATTTTTGGTTGAAAGCCAGATATGATATACTGAGTAATAGGAGCTAAGATAAATAGGTCGTTAGTGTGACTTTTGTGTTAATCAGCCTGGGAGTTGGGCATTGTTTAGTGTTTGTTGTAGCTATAGATGCCAAAGTCTTCAAATTCCTCTAGTGCCCTGTTTTTGTCTCTGTTGTGTTTGGGCTTCCCTAAGAACTCCTCCTTAGATAGAGTCTGCATGTTGCAACTCTTTTGGCTGTGATTCACTGCTTTTATACTGGTATGGTAGGGGCTTATAGGGGAAGGGGAATGTCCTGTAATCTTATCATTAAGGCTCAGGCATTTAGTGGGTCTGTGCCCCTGCATTGTGACCTTCCCAGCAGTTTCTTAGCTTCTTTTTCCTCCTTGGGTGAAAGAGAAAGACTAGAGGGGGCTACAATTAGAGAAATGCCCTTCCCCCATGTAAGGTAAGGTTCTAGTAAAGTCTTCTCCCTGGACAGTAGACCTTTGGTGTGAAGAATGCTCTGGGTGTATTTCACAATACACTCTCTTCCCTTCTCCTGCCAGAGCCACTAGGAGATCTTTTTTGGCTCCTCACCAAGAGGACCTGGTCAGGTTCCAGGAGGTAAAACCCACAAAAGTGTAGGGGCCCACCTAAGACTGCCCCCGCCCCCAGGAGTTTCTCACTCTCAAGTCACTTCAGCAATTCATCAGAATTACCACTGTTAAAACATACACTGAGGAATATGAAAAGGTTTTTTTGACCAAAAATTGATTTGAATCTGGCATCCCCAAACTGGAAGTGGTCAGGAGCACTCCACTGACAGGATTTCAGGGAGATACTTTTATACTCAAAAGATGGAAGCCAAGTAAAGAAATTACTGACTTGCTATGGCTTCAAACCTAGTTGGCCATTTGTGATTGTACAGGCTTAGATTTTAGTTTCCTTAATTAAGCAGGCTGCCATGATGTTAGAGACACAACAGCCTAAAGCTTTCTCATTTAATTAACTGCACACCATTTAAGGGCACCTACCAGTCTGTGGCCTCTGTTCCAGGTGGGCAGATCCCAGGTGTGACCCCAGGTTCCCTTGTCTCTCCCAATTCTGGGGTGGTGGTTTGCCCTGTAATCTCAGTCCTCTGATGGGCCCCAGAAAAGTCATTATTTTCACTTTGTTTGGCTCTTTCTTGTTGTATGGACAGCAGTAGTAACTTTTAATCTTTCTACATGTGGAAGCTGAAACTGGGAATCTATAACCCAATTTTGAACTAAGAACTTTAAGAAAGAAAAAAAAGGCCTACCCAAGAAACCAAAAAGGTCTATAGATGATTTATTTTTCCATTATTTAACAAGTGGAAAACTTAGGTAGTCATTTCAGAGTGGTGAAATCTGTTTATAAGTCTGACTTAGGCCTTTAATTTCATACCGTTAACCAAAGAGTGCTGACACAAATGACAATTCTCATGAGACATGTATTTCTAAGGCCTTAGTTGTATTATTTCAAAATGCCAAGGAATGTAACTCCTAAAAGTATAGCATTTCCATTAAAAAATAGAATATGATTTTCCCCGCTTTCTAGCGATTTCCTCACTTCAAATTGGAAAGGGGAAATTTGAAGTCTAGAATGTCGTCGCTTTTGTTTGTTGACTCCTATTGTCTCCCTCATTGTTTAACCCCCAGAAGTTTTGCCTTCCCATCAGGATCAAGAGCTCATGCAGACCGGGTACTTTATCAGGCTTCTGCTTTAGCGTAGCACGTTGTTCTGCACACAACACAACTTTAGTAAATACTTGCATTACACTGGATGTAGACTTACAAGACTTTTTCTTGCACTGAGTTGCCAGAGTTCTGCCATGAGCTTTGGGTCCCAATCTAGCTTGTTATTCTTATCTCTTGGCTTAAAATGTTGTGCCTTGCAAAAGGCTTCTGTGAGCAAACACTCGAGTCAAATGAATTACCCCCTTTCAAAAGGGCCTGAATATGGTTTTTCATAAGACCTATTACCGTGCCTTATACCTCATTATAACCTACTGGGGAGTTATTGTGCATTTTGTAATAGAGGCTAAATTCCTATTTTTCATCACCTGATTAGTATTTCTGAATTGGCTCCGGTGCCAAAAGGAATATTTTCCCTCACTGTTTCTCCTTTTCAGTAGTAATATAAATATAATAAAAAGCAGTAGAATGCATCCCCTCTCCAGAAACAAACAAAAACCAATTACGGTCAATCCTGAGGGAAGTCTTTGGTGGAGAAAGCCAAGAAAAGCCGAGAGAAAGCTGAATACCTCTGCCTTTATCTGTTCTCTCTGCCTAGCGTTTTAGGATCATATTTTCACAGACCAATTTGGATTCTTTCATGCCCACGTGGGGAAGAAGAATTTTTATCCTCAGCACATGATTGATGTGCTGAAATGTATGCAGTTTAATCAGGGAGGGGTCTGTTCCTTTTTGGGCTTATTTGTGATGTGTGTTTTCTGGCTATAGGACAAAACATTGGGCAGCCCTAGGAAACACACCAAAGAGGCATTAATGAAGCCTCACCCTGCTAGCTCACTGTCCACCTTCCTTGCCCGTGGTGCAACAGGAAGAATGCCCGGGAGGACGTGGAATCGTGAAAGGGTGACAGGACTGGCATGTGGCAGCCCTGTCCCCACTCTGTGGCCACTGCCACCACCCTGCTGTGCAGGTCCTGGGTCTGCTTGTCCTTAAAGTAGTTCTTGCCCTTCCTGCACTCAGCTGTGTATCACAAGGAGACCAACTTCTGCAGAGAGTATTTCCCAGGCTCCTCTGGCCACAGCTCTGCTTTTAGGACTGGTTTTCTTACTTGGATCATCTCACTAATACCACCATGCTACCTTTTTCTCTCTTCTGTGTAACTTAATCATTTATAAGTGAAATTCTTTTCCTTACTTCTCTGGCCCCTGGTTGGAGGGAGATTGAAAGCAAGAGGGTTCTTGCCTCCCTCTTGGCCCTGGGAGGGTGGGCAGCATCCCTAGCAGCACCTCTACAGCTAGGACCTGGGCCCCCCCACCCCGGGGTTCCAGCTTCTGCCAGGATGCCCAATTCAGTCTCCCGTCCCTCTGTCCCCCACTGGAGGGCTTCCTGCTCTGCTGACATCTGGATTTGGCATCTCTGTTACCCATTTGCCTTGCAGGTCCTCCACCATCCAGAAAGCCAGTTCCCAGCATTAAATTACCCCTGCGAGAAGTATTGAGTGGCTTCATTATCCTGCTTACCCTTTGACTGCTACCCATGTCCTTGGTATATTGTCTTAGCCCTGGTGGGACAGCTCCTCCTCAATACCAAATGTTCTATCGTAACAAACATGCTTTTTAAAAAGTAAATTCAGACCAAGCATGATGCATCAGTGCTAATGTGTCATCTCAGTGGGTCACAGTGAATACTTATTGCTAAAGATTCTTAAGGTCAAGTCTGATACCTGAGAACTTAGAAGGACTTAGATGCACTTTTCTCAATGGACTTGAAGTAAGCAGAACATTAACTCATCCATAGGGTGAGCAAAAATGTCTCTCAAAGAAAAATGCAGGTGGTATGGGGTTGTTGTATCTGCAGCATAGATACTGGAGTGGGATAGACCCGGATTCAACCCCCAGCTCTTCCAGGTATTAGCTGAATGAACTCAGTCCCTATATTTCTCTGGCTCTAGTTCTCGATAAAAAATGAGATAACAGATATAAAGGTGCATGTGTAGACAGCGTGTATAAAAAGCCTGACACAGGAAATGCTTAGTCTTGCCCTTAGGGCTGCTTTTCTTGTTTTAATTCTCACCAATATTATTATCCTCCTTTTTTTCCTCCCCCATTTAATCTAATCATTTGTGAAATGACATTCCTTTCCTCATTTCTCTAAGGCACAGCTAAGGTGAAATTCCTAAAAGGAGCTTTACTTTGAAAGCTAAGGGAACCCAAAAAGGAGATAAGCAGATGCAAAAGCAATAAAGCCACACTCATGATGGAGGGGTCTCTGAGCAGGCATTGGACAATGATTTTGTTTCTCAGGGACCCGGTCTGCCTGTCACAGATGCCCTCTGTCTCACCACCTATGGCTGCTAGACACCACTGTAGTTCTTACAACATGGATTCTTGCCTAACTGGATATAGTTTCCCTTTCAAAGACAAATTTTTATTCCCCCAAAATAAAACTTTCCCTGCTTTCACCCTGCATGTGTTCCTTGGAGGTTTTATTTAAATAAAAAGACTGTCCCCTTCTCAAAGCATCCATTCATCGCATTACCCCTAAACCTAAAATCTTTGAGCCAAGGAAGGTTCTGAGAACGCTGCCTTTCAACAGATTAAATAGCCTCTTGGTCCTGGAACTGGTACCAGGATTATGAGGCTGAATGGCAATGTTGCCTACATTTTACCTCTTCAGAAGTTACAAATCAAAGGAACAATTCTGGTTGAAGCCTGATGGTTCCTTTGCTTTCGTAATACTTTCAAAGGAATCAAAAAGTGAACTATCCAGATTAACTGACCTAGGGACCATTTTTAGCATTTTGTTCAAATATAGCCATCTCTGTAGAAACAAATGAAAAGATTCACTCTTCAAATAATGTTTCATTGCACCATCAAAGAATAAATACTCATCAGTAGTCCTCAAGCATGGGCATCTTCTTGACCTCTAGCCCAGCCAGCCTCTCAAATACTACTGCAAAGGAAAGTCAACTTTTTCCTAGGGAAGAAAAGATCGCCTCAGAAGCTAATCTCACATCCATCTACTCTAGGCCACGTATGCCTGTACCTCTTCTAAGACAGGAACAAGAAATGGGTTTCTATTATCTTCAAGAATAACCAGAAGCTTCTACAATTTGCATATACAACCAGGCATAGTCCTGGACATATAAACCAACCCATGCAATGTAAAGAGGTGGGACGCATGACTGCTGGGAACTCACAACTCGGAAATAATCAGCATGTTTTAACTGCACACATTTCCAGAGCCCTGATGCATGCTGGTCTGGTGCTTTTGAACATTTTTTCAGGTGACTTGGGATCACACAGCTCTGTCTTCTTTGAGGAAGTAGTACAAACACAGGGCACGGTAGCTCTCCCATCTAGAGGTCTGCCCTAAGGGAATGTGGGCTATTTCCGGGCAAAGTCAGTCTCTGTTTAAAGCTCCTGTTGAATTGGACCACGCTGACGTTCCTTGGTCTAGATTCTTTGCTGGTTGTAAACATTATGCTGCTTAAATACTATAATATTGCTTGACACCTGTGCTCTAGTGATTTCAAGAGGAACAAAAAAGTCTCCTTGATGCCAGGGAGGTGATGAAAATGTTTAAGTAAGTCAGTGAGATTTCATTCATTCTAAGTAAATCTGCATCTCACCTATGCCTTTCTTAAAGCTTTCCATTCTGTCCCTCGTTTCCTTAATTCTATGATAATATCCAAAGCAACTCATCTGAAATTTATTGTTGATAAAAAGGAAGGTATATGTTTATACATGCATATTTGTATTTAGGTACATAAAGTATTTTAAATTAATATTGACTTTTATTTCCTCCATTGGTTGTATTTTTTAAATTAGGACTAGAGGGAAAATCTACCGATTCATTTTCAGTGTAATGGCTTCAGTTTGCAAAAAGTAGAGTTTTCATTATAAAGTATAATAATGTCCGTATTAGTTTTTTGCTTTTTGTTTTTTTACTGCTATAACAAATTAACCACAGGGTTAGTGGCTTAAAACAACACAAATTAATAATTTTACAATGCTGTAGGTTAGAAGTCTGAAATGGGTCTCACTGGGCTAACAATGAAGGTGTTGGCAGCCAAGTCCTTCTGGAGGTTCTAGGGGAAGAGCCATATATTGCTTCGCCTTTTCCATCTTCTAGAAGCTGCCTTCCATCCTTGGCTCTTGGTCTCTTCCATCAGCAGAGCCAGCAAAATCAGGCCAAGTCCAACTCACACTGCTGTCTCTCTAGTTCTAATGCTTTGCCCTCCCTCTTCCATCTTTTAAGAGCTCATATGATCACACTGGGCCCACCAGGAAACACCAGGATAATCTCCCTATTTTGAGCCTTAACTTAACCACATCTACAGAATCCCTTTTGCCACATAATCTACTATAGTCACAGGTTCTGGAGATAAGGATATGGACATCTTGGGGGGGGGGGGGAGGCATTGTTTCTGCCTATCACAATCTCATAACTAAACCTATCATCATTTGAAACCTTCTGGAAGTGACATAAATAGCATTGTGTTAATGGTCCTACCACCATCTTTAACTGCACATATCTTTCTCTTCCGTTTGCAAATGCCATTGCCAGACATCACAGAGAACTAGAGGGAAGGGTTTGGAAGGACTAAGGGACCTACCTGTGTAGCTGTGTAGCAAGTCATTTTCCTAGGATCGCAATTCAGCACCTTCATCTGAAGAATGTGGATAATAGTGGCAGCTTAATCTGTATCCTAGAGCTGTTCTTTCAGTCACGGAATCCTGAAAACTGTATACCACTTTGCAAATGACAGAGATGGTGCCCTAGCTGCCCCAGTGGGTCCTCGGAACTTGAGTACATAAAACCACCAAGAAGTATCATTTAGAAATTACAACTTTTTTTCCAAAAATACAAATTGAGGGAAAAGAATCTTAACTACATGACAGAGGATGAAATTGCTCATTTCCATTCTAATTCAGTACTTTATCCCTATCTCCCGAGATAGGTCATTTTAATCTCCATACATGTTTATCTTGTTTTGCTTTTTCTTCTGCTCTGATGTTTGTTATGCTTTGAGTAGATATTGATTCCCTTCTCATTAAGCCTGCAAACATCTAATCATTCCTATCTGTTTGGTTTTTTTCATTTTTAATAATTTATATTTAAATTTTGGCAAATTGAAGGTCTAATTTTGCCCTTTGAATGCATCTGCATTCAAGTTATTCAGGCAGATTTTATCTCTTGTTTTTTTTTTTAATTCTATTTTGAGTTTTATAAAAATGGATGTTTCTTATTATCCCCCAACCCATAATTTTCTTTAGTGTACTTTTTGTTTAATTTTCTTTTGCCTTAACATTTTATTTTTCAGACACCTCTCATTGAACCTCACGTTCCTCTTCGTCCTGCTAACACCATTACCAAGGTAATGGGATGTAGGTGGGTTGATGAACCTTCAGAGCCAACTTCTTAGGTAACCACTGGAGGCGGCCAGTATGTCAGAGCATCACATCAGGAGACCTCGGGTGCATTTTCTAGACATAACGACTATTCAGTGTGTATCAGTTCTCAAATAAAAGGGACATGTCATACAAGTGAACAATGTAAATATGTGAATGTGTTGTATTTTTCAAGCCAGAGTCAGAAAGTGATTTAAGTATTCATCTGGTTTGTTTTCCTTCTATAAATTCTCCCTCTTCCTCTTTCCCTCCTTTCACCTGATTAAAATGTAGGTTCCTTCAGAGAAGATCCTCAGGGCTGGAAAAATTTTACGAAATGCCATTCTCTCTCGAGCACCTCACATGATAAGAGATAGAAAATACCACCTAAAGACATACAGGTATGTGCAATAATTCTAAAGGCTGTGGCCTCCCTCAGATTCATGTTTAGTGACATTGGAACAAACTTGCGTTTTCTTGTTTTCCATCTATGGGTAGCATGTTTTATAATCCTCCAGGTTTTGGAAGATCTACGTTTGTCTTAGATCCCTGCTTAGCTTTAATTATCCTTAATATTCCCAGCAGTTACTCCTAAACTAATTTGCTTGGACATTGGTTTAATTGTGATAAACAAAGAGAAGAAAACTTTTCCATTTCTGTTCGCTAGTGTTTTTTTAGGGGAACTATTAGATTTAGATGAGATTAAACTAACATTTACTTAGCATTTATTTCTGCTTGAAGCCCTCCACCAGGCCATTTTCCCTATGTTATCCTATTTCATCCTCACCACAGCCCTGCTAGGTAGGTGTTAGGCCATTTTTCAGATGATAAAAGTGAGGCTCAGAGAGAGTAAATAGTTTTCCTTGTCCAAGTCACAAGTCTAGTGAGTGGCAGAGCCAGGGCTTAAGCCAACCAACCTTGGTTGATTTCCAAGTTCAGTGATCTTTTCATTCATTCTACCATTCATTCGTTCCACAAATGTATTAAATATCTACTGGGCACCAGATGCTATTGTGTTCTAAGCCCCAAGGATACAGGAGTGAATAAAATATACAATGTTCTTTACGGAGTTTACTTTCTACTGTAGGATTTCATCCTAGTGTGCGTATAGTGAGTATACAACTCTATCACGTCTATAATTATTTAGAATAAGGAGTCATTATAGCTGTCACTAGAGTTAAGGAATTATGTAGTTGAATCTTCTGGGATGACTGAACACTGGTGGGTCAACTGAGGATTCATGTCTGATCTTTTAGCTTTTGATTTTTTTTCACTTCACCATGGGTTTAGGAACTGGAATGGCCTATGCATGGCACACAAGCTTTCACTTTCTCCTTGCACCCGTGGTTTACCCTCATAGCCCTTTTTTAGCAGTCACTCAACTCTCCCATTTAGTCTAGACATGACCTCAGAACCCATCAGACTTGGCGTGAGTCAAAACCCATTTGATTCACATGAACCAAATTCATAAGACACAGTGAAAGCTAGGATACAAATTTTAAAGTTAGCATGAAGGATAAATGTATTTCTATGACTGTCAACTATGATAGAACCTGTAAAATTAGACCTCATTCACCGTATAGGAAACCTTTGAGTACATGTGCCTCAAGATCCGGTCTGTTTCCCAAGGACAGAGATGGCAAAACAGGCAAATTCTTCCTCTTTGGATCACTTTTTCTGCACTCCTTGAAAACAAACACTCTTCCACTTGTGCTTGTCATGAACATGTTTATAAGACTAAAACTGACAGGATATTTGTTACATTAATTGACCTCGTCTTGAAGAGAATTTTGGAAATGAGATGGGATTTGAGAAACACTTTAGTCTTATCAAGGAGACACATTCCATTTCTTAAGACAGACTATTCATCCAGCCCTTTTTTAAAGTTTACTTATTTATTTTGAGAAAGAGAGAGCATGCATGCCCACAAGTAGGGGAGGGGCAGAGAGAGAGACAGAGAGAGACAGAGAGAGACAGAGAGAATATCCCAAGCAGGCTCTGTGCTGACAGCACAATATTCTCTCTCTCTCTCTGTCTCTCTCTTTTCCTCAAAATAAATAAATAAACTTTATTTTTTTTTAAT
Organism: Felis catus; assembly: GCF_018350175.1. Taxonomy (NCBI): domain Eukaryota; kingdom Metazoa; phylum Chordata; class Mammalia; order Carnivora; family Felidae; genus Felis; species Felis catus. The sequence continues at coordinate 161,338,043 of NC_058375.1, forward strand.
GTTTATTTATTTTTGAGAGAGAAAGACAGACAGAACACGAGTGGGGGAGGGGCAGAGAGAGAGGGAGACACAGAATCAGAAGCAGGCTCCAGGCTCTGAGCTGTCAGCACAGAGCCCGACGCGGGGCTCGAACTCACAGACCATGAGATCATGACCTGAGCCCAAGTCGGATGCTTAGCCGACTGAGCCACCCAGGTACCCCCAAACTTTAAAAAAAAATAACAAAAATCATGTGTTACATATTCCCAGAGAGAGTTAAAGCACTTTAACTCCTCAAGTGAATCTCAAAATCTCATATGGCTAAAGGACCTTTTTCTTTTTAAGTCTTTGTTATTTTTTCCCTTGACTTAAGATGTGACTATGCTTTTCCAAGTGTGGACTTGCATTAGGGAAATTCCGTTAAAATATGTCATCTTTATGACCAAATGGAAACTAGAAGTCAGAAGCCATAAACTCTTTCTTGCTCCATCATACTAACATTTTCAATCCCTGAAATACAGGTGTCGTGTGTATTCCACACCCTATGACACAAATTAATGATCTGTTGGTAATAACCCATGGACTCATTTGGAAGCCAAAGGCATGATTTCTCTTTTCTGCACCCCAGTTTAAGTTCCTTGCACCACATCTTGTACTTTCTAGTTCCATCTCTCTCCTCCTGCCCACCTGCTTATATCATGGCTGCAGTCTCCCCAGACACGGTATCCCCCCAAGTCATCACCATGCTAAGGCCTGCTGTCGATTCTAAAGTGGCTAGAGATCTTTAATGGAGAGGAAACTCAGTGATTCTGTCAGCTGCAAGTGGCACAGCTGTGGGTCTTTGTTCTGTATGCTGACTGCAGGATTCTCATACCCTGAGCAAGGACCCAGGTGCTCTGAGATCATCTCAGAGTTCCTCTTAGTAAAGAGAATCGTTGAATTAAAAGCCACATGGAATTGATTAGTTTATACTTTTATGACACTTTTCCCGTTAATAAATTCTGAAATTAGAAGAGCCATGTTTTGACAGTTCCTGTGTTCAGAATGAATAGTTACTAGGTGCCCCCTTTGCTCATTGAAGCTCTTTTTGTGGGTGTAGACTGTTTTCAGAGTAGCCCTGGAAATCCGACGGCCTCCTCAGTACATCTTGCTTACAAGATGTTCTAGGATTGGACCTGAATCAGGGCATCCCAGGAGCTTAGACAGATTTCAGAGTTCCTAGAACATTAGGGGCCATCTTTTCATCCTCGTTTTTTTATAGATGAGAAAACTGAAAACCAGCGAGTTTAAACGACATGGCCAGACTCACACAGATAATGTCTAGCAGACACAGTGCTGTATCTAATGACTCCTGCCAGGCTAAGCCTCTTCCTAAAGTGGCACAGCACCAGGAAACACCCAGTTTAAACTAGAGAGGAGCTCCTGAGCTCAACCCCCCAGAGATGGTGCCATCCTTAGCCCGGGATGGGAGGCCACCAGTAGCAAAGACCCCAGCTGCTCTGTGACTTCCTGTGTTGGCCCTTGGGATTCATTCCTAGGGCTTCAAGATTCCATTTCCTCCTCTGAACCATCATGCCACAAACACCTGCCCTTCTCCCTCACCCCACTGAAGGTCTCAGTATTTCCTAATTATATGTTTCCTAACGCACGCAGTTCACCCATCCTGACGAACTTACCACAGAGGGGCAACTTAGGGGTGAATGTGTGACTATGCAGAAAGCATGTGGAGCTCCTCAGATGACAAGCTCTGCAGAAGTGCTGATGCTCATTACATAGGACTTTTTTCAGAGAGATTTGCATCGCTAATTGCTTGTTTCTCCCAACACCCCTCTGGGGAAGATCAGTAGTATTACTTGAAAATATAAAGTGCTATATAATTTTGCACTTATACACCGCCTTTCGTGGAGCACCTCCAAGTGCCTCACAAACATTAACTCGTTCCTCACAGGCTCGGGTGAAGGAAGTCAGATGTCACTTTGCCCTCGTTTTACACTGAGATTTTCCGGGACCAGCGAGACAAGAGAGTTCCTGGCCCTGGGCTTAGCTTGCTAGATAACACTCCCCATCTAGTGGCCCTTCGGTACCCCCTGGTGCTGCAGTGTGTAATGCTCTTTCATTGCTTGGAAGGTTCCCTCATGAGCTGAGTGGTTTTGTTGGTTTGTACAAAAGTTTGAGAACCTGAGGCCACGCCATGCCATGCTTTGTTTGCAGTGAGACGTCTTATGGTGGAGGAGCACAAGCGTTTCGGGAAGGCCATCTCCCAGCCTTCCTCCACGAGGGCGTGCCTTCCCATCCTTTGTGTTCCCCTCTCCTTAGGCAATGCTGTGTGGGAACCGAGCTGGTGGACTGGATGCTGCAGCAGACTCCCTGTGTCCACTCCCGAACTCAGGCTGTTGGCATGTGGCAAGTGCTGGTAGAAGACGGCGTTCTCAACCACGGTAAGATGAGCCCCAGGCCCTGGAAAACACTTTCCCTGGGTAAGTTGTTGCTGCACTCCCAAATGGGCCAAAAAGGAATTATGGTCCCTTTAGGGGCCTAGAGAGCCGGCATCTTCATTTAGCAATACGAGTGCGGCGAGCGGATGCTATTGATTGCTATGTTCCGCCATCGTGCCCCCCTAACATGGGAGAGTGTATGAAGGGAAAATGAAATTGCGACCCGAGTGCATCAGTTCCAATTATGTTTATTAGTTTGCATTCACGGTTCATTGGTAGTGTGATTATACTCTGAGCATAGCAATCCTGATGCAGGGGCAGAATGAAGAGCAACGCGATGTGCGGCGGGGCTGGTGGCAGGCAAAGGAAGTAATGAATTCAGAAGCTGCCTTTTAACAATGGCGTTATCTGGGAGAGCCAATTTGTATCCACACGGGATGACCATATTTAAAATCAGGAATGTGCTCGACTGTTGCAGCCCCTGACCCCCGCAGGGGCTATCGTGGGGCAGGGTAGCTGTTCAGGACTGGAGTGTGACTGTGGTTGATCTGCTCATGCCATTTGCTTTAACGACCACTTTTCCAAACTGACAAACCATTAAAATCGTTCATTTAATTTACCAAGGCCTGAGAATCTAATGATGGCTTCACCTGTGTTTCTCAGACTTTAATGTGCATTCAAGCCATCTGGGACTCTTGTTAAAATGCAGATTCTGACTCAGCAGGTTTGGGATGGATCCTGAGGGTCTGCGTCTCTAAGACATAGAAATGAGAGATCCTGAGCCAAGTTCACTGACTGTCCTACCAAGATCTAAGTCTTTTTCTTTAAAAGGAACAAGGGGAAAACAAAACTTTTAAAATCAGAACTGGATGGAAATTACCCTAAGTTACTTCTGGGGTTATATGACCTAGAAGCTCGGTCTCGTCAGTTTTGTTCAAACAATTAATTTTATTTTAAACTTTTTTTTATTAAAAAAAAATTTTTTTTTAACGTTTGTTTTTATTTTTGAGACAGAGAGAGACAGAGCATGAACGGGGGAGGGTCAGAGAGAGACGGAGACACAGAATCCGAAACAGACCCCAGGCTCTGAGCTGTCAGCACAGAGACGGATGCGGGGCTCGAACTCACGGACCGTGAGATCATGACCTGAGCCGAAGTCGGATGCTTAACCAACCAAGCCACCTAGGCGCTCCTCTAAACTTTTTTTTAAAGTGCAGACATGTTAACAAACAGTACATATGGAAAGAAAAATACGAATCCTGATCCCTATAGAGTAAGATTGTTTTAAGTCTGTGCTCAAAAACCATTATAGAGCATGATCTGGCAGTTGGTTATTTTCCTGTTTGGGACACATGTCCCACATGCCAGAAGATGTCACCAGGGCAATTTTTGCTGGTCAGAGTGCTCATCTCAGAAAAGCTGGCAGGTTCTCATAAGAACGTGGTGGGGCCAGCCAGTGGCGGGCGGGTCAGAGAGAGCCTGCATGACCGCAGTTGGGAAGTCCTGTCTTCCAGCTGCACGGCCCTGGGCGAGGCGGGGTCAGAGGGCTGAGGAGTCTCACCGCTTTGCTGCCACTTGGCTCTCTTGCCCGACACCAGCCATTTGCTTCTGGTAAACGGGGCTGTGAGGCAGAGGGACAACAGCTGATCCTTGCCTTCATGTTTCACGTAGTGGACCAGGAACACCATTTCCAAGACAAATATTTATTTTATCGATTTCTGGATGACGAGCACGAGGATGCCCCTTTGCCGACTGAGGAGGAGAAGAAGGAGTGTGATGAGGAGCTGCAGGACACCATGCTGCTGCTGTCGCAGATGGGCCCGGACGCCCACATGAGGATGACCCTCCGCAAACCGTGAGTAAGAGCGCAGTGCGCACCCTGTGCCAGTCCCCTGGGGCCACGGGCATGCGGAAGCACGACGCGCACCTGGGCCACAGGGAAGCAGGCTGATTTCCCAGGTCCTGGCCTGCACTCAGGGCCAAAGGGGAGGCTCTGGAGGTGGGACACAGCAGTGTTTGTCTCTTTTCTATTTTACTTTTGAGCCAGATAAATCCATTTCCCTTTTGCATGAGTTAAAACTGTACAGAATTTGGGGCGCCTGGGTGGCTCAGTCGGTTGAGTGTCCGACTTCAGCCAGGTCACGATCTCGCGGTCCATGAGTTCGAGCCCCGCGTCAGGCTCTGGGCTGATGGCTCAGAGCCTGGAGCCTGTTTCTGATTCTGTGTCTCCCTCTCTCTCTGCCCCTCCCCCGTTCATGTGCTGTCTCTCTCTGTCCCAAAAATAAATAAACGTTGAAAAAAAATAAAAAATAAAACTGTACAGAATTTTAGTGGTTGGTTCGGGATGTCAAAACTAAGTCCACATATTAAAAAACCTTTAGGGGGCTCCTGGGTGGCTCAGTTGGTTAAGTGTCCGACTTCAGCTCAGGTCGTGATCCCGCGGTTTGTGGGTGCGAGCCCCGTGTCGGGCTCTGTGCTGACAGCTCAGAGCCTGGAGCCTGTTCTGGATTCTGTCTCCCTCTCTCTCTGCTCCTCCCCCTCTCACACTTTGTCTCTGTCTCTCTCAAAAATAAATAAACATTAAAAAAAAACCTTTGGGCAATGACGAACAGAAATTGCTCTGTTTCCATGCCAGAATGTGACAGCCCCTGTCTTTCTAATGCAATAGGGCGGAGGTCATCAGAACCATAGACATCATGCCTGTGCCTTTGTTCGTTCATTCATTCAACACATCCTTTCACACCATTTTGAACCTTCTGCTCGTTAGCTTAAAGGCACGTTCCTAAGAGAATACCACTGCTGCATTAGTGCTTCAAGACCTCCTCCCACTAGTAAGATGCTCCCTCCCTTCCATTTCAACTGAAACCCACCTCACCTTCAGTAACAACCTATCAGCTAAACTGGAGGATTCTGAAGTGTTTAATCAGATGGATTCAGGAAGAATGTACTGAGCCCCTGTTGTACTTAGAGAACTCTCCCAGTTGCTGTGAGACTTATAAAGAAGCATATGCCACAGTCCCAATCTTGGGGAAATCTTTTTAATAAGGCACGACTTGGCACTTGGTGTTGAGGCCACCGTGCACAGGCTTATGATTTTCTTCTGGGAATGAAACGGCCCTCCACCCTGTGGCCAGTGCCAGCAGCTGTGGATGTCGATTCTGAGTCACAGGCATGGCCAACCTCCATTTATTCATGGGTCTCAACAAGTGCATTAAACTTCACATGTCTTGTATGTCCACGGGGCACTTTGCAAAAGTGCCATGCCCCTTAGGCCAACTTCCTCAATATCTGCCCCTCATGCCAACTTATAGTACTTCTTAGTGCTTCTCTGTTTCCTTTCTTCAACATATTTCACTTGTTGTCATGCGATGTCTCCTTTGTCAGGACTTTCTCTTGGGTCTTAATGTCCACCTCCATGTGTTTCATAGGCCTGCCCTTATCCTAGTTAGCACCACCATGTTTAACTCTAGAACACTGGTTAGGTTCTGGTCCTTTATCCTCAAAACCCTTTCTTCAAACAAAAATTGTATGGGAAAATCCAAACTATCAAACAGAAAAGCCAGAACTTCACTGACCTAATTATGGGTAGTATCCAAGAACCTTGCCCACCTGATTTATGCTCTGTCTGTCCTAAAACATCACAGGGGTGAGTGGCTAAGGGGACACAAGGGAATCATCAGGGCATGGAGAACTCAAATGAACACCGTTCCAAACTGTGCTTTCTTTCATGTGAGTCCACTTCCTCTCTCCCTTCCCCACACACCTATGTCCCATTGTCCATCATTTTTACTTTCTCATCATTTCCTAGATCCATCCCCTTCTTGCTCTTCTTGCCTCTTTCATTCAAGTCAAAGCCATACAGTGGTTCTGAATCAGAAGTGGGACAGAATCAGAATCAGAAGTGGTTCTGAATCAGTGGGGCATTTGCAAGTGTGGGAGGATGTTTTGGTTGCCTCAGTACATGTGGGGGCACACTTCTGCCATTCACTGGGCAGTGGTTAGGACCAAGGGTTGCCAAATACACCCAACAATACCTAGGACCCTACAAAATAAGGAGCTGTCCTGAAAATAATGCTCCTATTGAGAAACATTGCTTTAAACTGAGTTTCTGAAAGGCAAAGACATATCCCATTTCTTTTTTCATTTATTTGTTCACTTCACCAATATTTGATAAACACCTATTTTGTCCTAGATACTATGTTAGTTGCTAAGGCTAAAACATCGAACAAGAGGGTTGCACCTCCTTCCTGGAGCTTTCTGCGTAGTCCAAGAGACAGACCTTAAATAGTTAGGCAAGGAATCATTTTGTCATAGCTGCAGTACATGCTACAAAGGAAAATGTAGTGTACATTAATAGAGTATAATATGGAGAGGGGGGATTTAATCTGGCATAGAAGTTAGAAAAGGCCATATTCCTAGCTCTGTGCATTCCACTAAACAGACCACCAATAAACTTTTGCTGAGTGAATGAATGAACAAATGAATGTCTGCTGGCAGCTAATGTTCCTGCAGCTCTTAGTTGCTTCAAGGGAAGCAGAAATGCCATTTGATTCACAAAGATTTTTGAGCATGTGCCAAGAGGTTTTCTTTAAAAAATAATAATAATAAAATGGTTCCTGCCTTTGGAGAATTTATAATCCAGGAGGTGAGGCACTCCCAAATTAGGATCTGGTGCAACAAACACACTTATTGAGTGCCTATTGTGTGCTAGAAACATTCATGCTGTTGTCTTGATTCACCCTCACAAGACCCTGAGAGCTGGTTTCTTGAGTCACCCTTAGAAAGAGAGCCTGTGCTTGTGCTTTTTTTCTTCCATACAGCACTGAATTGCATGATCCTTGGCAGCCCAAAGATTCTTCAGAGAAAACTATATTCCAAAGGTTGGATTTTTCCAGTCTATCACTAGAACATACAGGTTATACTAGTATTCCAAGACATATCATTTTGAGTTCCCTTGGGATTTTCTTACCTTTCCAGGTTTTATCAAACTACAAAATTGGAATCGAACTGGTAGTTCTTCTGACTCAATACTCTTAGATTTTCTTTCTATTGGAATGACAGCTCCCAAGAGATGAGAAAGTGAAAAAGAAGGAATCTAGTTTTTTTGAGACAGACTTTCAAACCTATGCACATGCACACACACACACACTCACACACACATACACATACACACGCATACACCTTTTTTGGGGTGGAGGGAGTCTGATAATAACCTTTGTAGTGTCTAATTTATTTAAGTGGAAAGAAAATATGCTTAGGTGATCAAGAATTTCCAGTATCACTGCTGTCCTTAAAGAGACCCCCTGAGCACTTTGCTCCTAGAAACCTGAGGGCATGTGTAAAGGTCCTGGAAATGTTGACGCTTTACTGCCCAGACAGCCAAGTCATTAGGAAATGTGGAGGCATGAGATGCATTGGCTCCATGTCGACCAGGGCAGGACCCCCCAATTTTTAAACTCAGCACAGCTGCATTTTATAATAGTCACCACTGCCAGAGAGGCTGCAGAACTCTGATAATTACTGGGAAAGAAATAACACAATATTCTTTGATGAGAAGATTACTTTGAGAATTTGATTGTATAATGAAGATGTTGCTTTGAAAGGTACTTCCCATTGTTCTGAATCTGAGACTCGCTAGCAAAAAAAAAAAAAGTGTCACTTGTTTTGACAGGCTACTTAGAAAAATTCTCTGTTTATTACATTAACTGCAGCATTTTAACTGTCAAACTATGAAAGAATGTTCTGTAGTTTAAAAAACAGAATAGAGCTTCAGGGGAAATTTTTTGGCATACTCTTGTTGCTATTGGTATTGAAAAAAAAACATACATCCCGAATGTGAAATTAGCTTTTTATGTGGTGGCAGGCAGAGTGACTCACAATGCCCATCCTGGTTTCACAGGTGCAGACCTGGATGGCACTGGGGGGCAAGTGCTATAGAACAATGACAGTTGATGGTGCTGTTGTTGCAGCTCACAGAGCCATCAAACCTAAAATGAGCTCTTGGAGCTAATTGTTTTGATTTTGCTTTGTTTATAAGTCTAAAAGCAAGAGGTTACCCAACAGCGAGTAGATACAGTGGAGATCCTTGCCAATAGAAATGTTCCTTCTGCTTACCTTTGAGCAGATATTTTGGATAGGGGGCCATGGGCAAAAAGATGTGGAGTGACCAGATAAGCAGAATGTTATAAACTTGCAGCTAGCTGGATAAAAAGAGACAAAGAAGGTTCTTGCTGTAATGCCTCTCAACCTCTTCTTCCAAGAAAAGTGAGACATGATGTCCCGCTGTTTAGCATAGTCTATCAGAAACCAGCTTAGAAGTGGGAGGGAAATGAAGTAGATGCCATTTGCCAAATCTAGTTCTAGGTAGATCTGCAATTCGGGAATTCCCTTAAAGCCTAGAAGCTTAAGTAGTTCAGAAAGAGATAGGTTAGTTGGCTTGACCAGAAGGAAAAAAAATATATATATATACTTACATATATATATATATTTACATATATATATAATGTATAAATACATATATAAATACACATAAATACATATATATACATAACATATATGTATATATATACATATATATATACATAAATATATATATATATGTTTAATATATAAACATGTAAAATATACATAGCTAAGGGAAAGAGAATCAACAAAAAGAATTCTTGGCAGATTCTGGAATCTTCCCATTAAGCCAGAAACTTGAATTCATTTATTTCATATGATAAACTAATATTTTCTAACATATGCTATGGGGCATAAGTTTAAAAGGAAACAATTCAGATGATCAAATGATAGGAGAAAATACCAGGTGGGAGTGGGGGTGTTAGTTGGCTGCATTAAGATAGCTCCCACCTGCTGTTCCACACATTTGCTCTAGAGGGCATATGAGAGGCTATGTATTTCTTTCTAAATTAGTAGAGCCTCTTTTAATAGGGTCTTATTCTGTCCAAGCTGTTTTTGAGGGTGTGAAATTTGAAATCCTGATAATTATAGGGAAAGTTGCTTCCTCAGGGGAACCCAGATTAGCAAGCCTACAGTCAGTGGTTCCTAGGGTTTTGATTTCTGTTGGGATGGGCTAAGAAATGTTCAAAGTTATGAAATTCATCCTCAAATGCAAATCAGATGAAAAGAGAAATATGAAAAAAAAAAAAAGAAACATGACTTAAAGATCCTAATCTCTATGAAATAAGAAATTCACTGTGAATCTTTTCTTTCACTGCATGACAAAACTTTGCCTTTTTTGTTTTGTTTTGTTTTTTTATTTTTTTGTTTTTGGTTTGTTGTTGTTGTTGTTTTTGTTTGTTTGTTTTTTCTGGAAAGATTGCTGTGCCCTAAATGAAAGCTTATAGAATTTACCAGAAGAAATGATTGCATTAAGAGGTCCATTTCTTAGGTTTGGGTTTATTGCCTCTCCTCTCTAAAGACAATTTACTACTTATCCCTCATGCTTACATGAAGCCAGCCATTGGATCACTGCCATTGAGATTCAGATTTGGGAGAGAAGAAGATGGATACAGCTGCCCATTTACAGTGTAGGGTTCATTATAAGATTTTACTGACTTTTTATTGTTAAAGTCAATATGTTCATTGTAGAAAATTTGGAAACTACTGAAAAGAGTTAAAGAAAAATAAATAACACCTGCAATTACATCTCCCAGAGATAATTGTTAACATTTTGGTGCCTGTCCTTCTTATTATTTTTAAATTCCTAACTTTTTACACTTAGTAATATATTGTGGGGTTTTTTTTCAATATATGAAATTTATTGTCAAATTGGTTTCCATACAACACCCAGTGCTCATCCCAAAAGATGCCCTCTTCAATGCCTATCACCTACCGTCCCCTCCCTCCCACCCCCCATGAACCCTCAGTTTGTTCTCAGTTTTTAAGAGTCTCTTATGCTTTGGCTCTCTCCCACTCTAACCTCTTTTTTTTTTTTTTTTCCTTTCCCTCCCCCATGGGTTCCTGTTAAGTTTCTCAGGATCCACGTAAGAGTGAAAACATATGGTATCTGTCTTTCTCTGTATGGCTTATTTCACTTAGCATCACACTCTCCAGTTCCATCCACATTGCTACAAAGGGCCATATATTGTGGGTTTTTTCTCTTAACCTTAAATGTTCTTCAAGGATGGGATTTTTAAGAGGTGTATAATAGGCTATCCTCTGAATGTCTCTAATACATTCAGTTAGTCCTTGTTGGATGTTTAAATTCATGCTCAAGCCCTTTCATAACAGCAGCAAAAATAATATTTTAGTGTTCTTCTTGCCAGAACAAAGAAAGAAAACAGCCTGACAGGAGTGCAGAGGTGGGATTGGGGCCAGAAAGATGTCAGGAAAGTTCCAGCAGGGAACAATAAGCTGTTTCAGAGTGAATGAATGCCCAGACCAAGAGTGCTAGTAAATGTGGCTGGGGAGGTAGGCCCAGGTCTAATTGAGGGGGGTCAGCTATGCACTCTGTATGCACTGGCTATTATTTTATAGACATTTGGGGCACCATTGAAGAACATTAAAGACAGGTGTGGATGGTCCGCTTTGCAATCGGCAGGTTTCTCTGCTGTCTGTAGAGAATGCTGAGACTAAAGACACAATGCAAGATATTGAGTTCTGTGAGGTTAAAATTAATTATTTTTTGGGAATTTAATGACAGCATTTAAGATACATGCATTTGACCCAAGAAACTGCCAAATAAAGTGAAAGCAAGACTGGGCTCCAGAGCCTTGGATTCTCATCTTACCAAATCACTAATAAGAACCCAACATCTCCAGATGACAAATCTCTTAAACTATAAAGTGAGTTTAGTAATACCGGCTTGCCCTCTCCCAGCTTCACAAGGAGATTGTAAAGGGAAAAACAAATACGATTATATTTAATCACAGCCAACATTTTTTGAGCTTACCTATGCTAGGCACTATGCTCAACAATTATCTCATTCAGTTCTTGCAACAGAACTGTGAGGTAGTTATTAATACCATCCCCATCTTATGGATTAGGAAACAGGCATAGGTTAAATCACCTGCCTGTGTTTATCCCAAAAGTGTTGGACTCAGGATCCGGTGCAGGTCTGTCTGACTCTGGAGTCTGTATTCTTTACTGTGGCCTATCACCTTTCCCAAGCCAAACAGGATTCAAAATGGCCTGCTGGGTTTATTCTTAGAGCATTGGTGAGGAAAGACGTCATGGGTATTTGATTTAAAAATAATAATTACAGGGGCGCCTGGGTGGCTCAGTCGGTTAAGCATCCGACTCTTGATCTTGGCTCAGTCATGATGTCACAGTTTGTGAGTTCGAGCCCCGCATCGGGCTCTGCACTGACCGCGCAGAGACTGCTTCTGATTCTATCTCTCCTTCTTTCTGCCCCTCCCCTGCTTGTGCGTGCTCTCTCTCTCTCTCTCTGTCTCTCTCTGTCAAAATAAATAAATAATCTTAAAAAAATATAATAATTATGACAGACTAATCTCATCTTACTCAATTACAACCTCATGGACCTGAGTGGAGTACAAGCATTGTCATCTACTTAGAAAAATATTCACATCAACCCACTGGCCAGAATTACAAACAAAACTTAATAATTAATGTATGAATCACACTGTATAGTTTACATAGTGACCTTATATACATCATGTCCTTGAACCTCAAAACCACTCTATGGAATGAGTAGGACTTATGTTATTATCCACGATTTACATTTGAAGAAATTGAGTTTAGTAGATGTCAAGTGCTTTCCTTGACATCACATGGAAGTATGTGTGGCTGAACCAGGATCCGAGTCCATGTCTGCTTACTCCAAAGCCAATTTCATTCTGTTTTTTTTTTTTTTAAGGAGAATATTCAGTCTTCTCTATTAGGTTGCAACTTCACCCTCTCTAGTGTGTTTATTAAATAAGAAGTGAAATCCAAAGAAATATAGGTAGTCCATCTGTCCCTGATTAAGAATTAATTTTTGCAAAAAGAAAAAAAAGTAAGAATGAATTTTTGCAAGGAAAAAGTAATAATGCGTATACATAGCACCTCCTCAAAAACTGTTTGCATTTTCTATCTGATTATCTATATGCATCATACACGAAGGCAGGTAGCTATACTCTCTGATGCCATCTAAATTTGTTGTTTTCTCAACTTGCTGCTTAGATGTTTTGCAGGAAAATATTTGTACTTGCACGTTTTAAAAGGCTTAATATTAAACTTCTAGTGTGTCCCCATAGTAACCACTTTTGCTGGAAGTATGGTGGGCATATTCAATTTCTAAACATGAAAAACCTTAAATTACTTTGTCCTAAAAACACTTAGCACTCAGGGGCCTTAATTATGGCTCCTTACCCATGTCCTGATGAGGGTGACTTCATTTCTCACAAATATTCCTAAAGCATCTGCCCTTTACTGCAATGGTGGACAATGTTCGTTTCTAACCTCACAAATAAAGGAAAGAATGTACATAGGGATGTACAGGCTTTGCTATCAGAACTAAAAAATGCCTAATTGCATCTGATAAACCTAAAATGTTCTTTTCTGGGTTAAAGATAAGGCGAAGGGGTGGTGGTGTGGCAGAGAAGTGAGCAGAGAGATCTGGACAGGATGCTGCAAATGTCCAGTCACCAGGTTCCTGGAATGTCTCTAACATGGAAGATGTAACTCTTAAGAAGCAAGGATCCTGGGAGGTAAAGAAAAGAAACACGTTTTGTTGGTTTATTACACAAGAGGGTGGGAAATAAAACCAAACTTCCTTTAAGGGAAGTGGAAAGAGGTGAGCTCTCACAATCTTAAGGGTGTTGGAAGATGACCACGTTTGAGAAATGACTCATAAGCAGGACAGTGAGGTGGGATGAGGTGGAGTGTTGCAAGAAAAATAAAGCATTCCTACCCCCCCCCCTCAGAAAAAAAATAATAAAGCATTTCCTTTATTTTGAAGCATGACCATGGCTTACTAGATATTTATAACATTGACTTTTCTGGGTATTTTTCCCATGCACCAGAGAATAGGTCTACTAGACGACAGGTCTAGAAGAATGGCTTATTTATTCTCTCACCTGCATATTTTACCAGTGGCCATGCCCACGTGCTGCTTGGTGTCTGGACGAATCCCTCATTTTATCCACGTTCCAATAACTGAGGAGCTCAGTCTCTGACCTTGATAAATTCCTTGATAAAACTGTATTTACCAGCAGCTTCCAATATCACCTGAGCCCTCCCATCCTTTAATGTATAAACTGCTTCTCCATCCATCCCCGTTTATTATCTTGTCTGTAACTAGACATTGCTGCCAGAATGCATCCCCTGCAGAAACTAGGCCTTTCCACAGCAGGATCCGACAAATCCACATCAATGTGGCACCACGCAGATTTGTAAAGAAGCAGGGATGCCTAATATCTCTCCCTGTGACATCTGGAGAAGGACAAGTAAAGACCAGGTACATTCACCGGCTGCCACTCAGAGCAGCCAGAGAGTCAATTCACTTCCCCAGCCTCATAGGTTACTCTGTGAAGGTGCATGGGGTTCCCTCCTCCCGCTTGGGGCACAGTGTTCCCTTGACTCTTGAAAGCCAAATTGCCTTCAGTCCTTGGGACCCTTTCATTACTGTTTGAACAGGCTGGGGTCTGATTTGCAGGACCTCTTCTCCATTTTTTCCCTGTCACCCCCGTAAAGACCAAAGCGTGAGAGGTGCTTAATGCCACTGTTTGCCATGAGAAACCCGCTTTTAAAATGTGACTTTGTTCAGTGATTGTGGTGGGGAAGGCTCACTTTTAGTTGTTATCAGGTGCCCTTTGGCGGGGGGGTTGGGGAAAGCTGCAGATCAAGATTGAGTAGAGAGGGGAATCTTCTCTGAGACACTAGATGGCACAGCAGCTCCGAGCTGGCGGCCTTGGGAGAGGCTGGGCTGCCTTTCCGTCATCGCTGCCACAATCCCGAAGATCCACCTGGGATAGGAGAGGGGCTCGGATTGTGATCCACCTTCGTGGGCATAGGCTGGCCGCCCATGCTCCATCTGGCCTCCTCCCTGGGACTTCCCTCAACTTTCAGTCCTAGCAACAAGTCAAGGCCCCCTGAAACGTCAGTGAGTTTGCTTGTGGCAAACCTCTCACAAATGCTTTTATTGCTTTGTTGACTGTGAATATACTCATTTTTTAGAGTAAGTCCCCTCACACCTTGCAGTCCTAGCTTCTCTCACCTCATTAAAACATTGGCTGTAAACAGAACCAAAAAGTTCACTGCTACCTGGGTGGATTGCCAAATAACTGTGGCCTGCCCCGTGATTACATTGACCGCTTTAGACCACAGGATTGTAGCTTTCTTTTCTTTTTTTTCCTTTCATTTTGAATGTTATTTAGGACTCGGAGACTAAACTGTTTTTAAGCTTTGTTCCATCCTGTTTCAAACAGCTGCCATGGGTTTCTCCACAGCACCCAGCAAGTCCCCAGGGAAGTGTTTACTTCTCCGGAGTGGCTTTTGCTGAATGGGGAACCAGGGGGTAGAATAAGCCGCCACATGGATTTCTGTGTAGGTGTGGTCTGCATCCCCATCAGAGCTGCCCCTGAAGGCAGCGGAGGCCATGTTTCCTGGCAGGCTTTGCTTTGTGAGAGGCACGTGGGGGAGCAGGCAAGCTGAAGCCACCCCTCTTCCTCCCACTAGTTGCCAAACTAAGGAGGATTTCCCAGGAATGGGGCCTTTCTGGGTATTTTGCTCCTGGGAGAGCTGCTACTCCTTTTCCTCCTCTGTGTCCGGCAGGAGGGCCCAGGGCTTCTCTCTCAGGCTTCTCCCCAGGCATGTTTTAGAGAGCAGGTCTCAAGGTTTAGCCTGGCAGTAAACTCTGCCACTGCCCACTGCTCACGGTGGGGCCTGGGAAAAGAGGCCACTGACCCGAAAGAAGCAGTCTTTTGATGAACCACTCTGACCCTGTCCTGCCCTTATCTCATCTGCTGTCTTCCTCCTGTGGTGGTTTTCTGTGAATATTGAGCTGTGGCCACTTCCAGTCATTTCTCACACGTTTTATCCCTATCTGTTCTCTGTCACCCAAGAATTCCTAAAACTCTGTCTGCCCATAGTACTATTATGTGGTTTGTGGTGATGGTGATGCTTGTTTGTTTTCAGTGCTGTTTTGGATTTTAAAATACCTTTCCAGGAGTGCCTGGTGGCTCAGTCGGTTGAGCGTCCGACTTTGGCTCAGGTCATGATCTCACAGTTTGTGGGTTCAAGACCTGCATCAGGCTTTGCGCTGCTGGTGCGGAGCCTGCTTGGGATTCTGTCTCCCTCTCTTTCTACCCCCCTCCTGCCCATGCTCTCTCTCATTCTCTCTCAAAAATGAACAAACATTTAAAAATTTTATAAAATACCTTTCCAATCAGATCGTTAGCATGGTAGATAAAAATAAGGCCATAAAAGGGCTGAGCCCCACAGGTGCTACTTGGTCTTGGGTGGTCACCTCTGTCCAAGCTGCCACTGATCTTGATTTAGTTCTACTGAGTGACTTCAGCTGGTCTAACGTGGTAATTTCTTCCTCACAGCTGGATGAATAAAATCTATAATCCTATAGAAAATATGTCTTTTCTATCATTTTATGGGATTTGGAGTAAGAGATGAGGTTCAATATTTTCACCCTATCTCCTTCCTTCATTATTGATGAACTATTTGCCATGACACAGACGTGTGCCATATCAAAAGTGAGTTGTGTCATGGGCACGTCATCTTACTTGACCTTTGATAGGAAGGATGGCAGAGCATAAGCCCCCATTTCCGTTGGGCACAGAACAAGAACTGGTCCATAATACTGCTGCCTTCTCCCTTGGGTAGACCCTCAGTTCAGCATGAATTGTAGGAACGTGTGTCTTCATTCATGTTGAACATCCACCCTGGTGATAATGCCATCCTGCACTTGTGCTCTATTTCCAATATATCAGTACTTTGCGTATATTAACTCCTGTGATCTTTATGACAATCCTATTAATTATTCCCATTTTACAGATGCAGAAACAAGGCATTACACCAATCACATACCTAGGAAGTTCCTGATTTAGATCTCCAGTCCAGTTTCTGCTTCCACTCCAGTGCCCTTTGCACTACCAGATGCTGCTTCTCTTGAGAAGAGCAGACTAGAGTTATGGATATTTAAACAAAGAGCATTCTTCACAGTATGTTGTAATCACCACAGCAGCAGGACCATGTGCCATGGAAGAATAAGGGTTGAACAACCAATTTTAGCTGGGAGAGATGACATCTGAGTTGGGCTTGCAGCAGAAAAAGATATAGCAAAGAAAAGAGCATGTGGAAAGTCTTGGAGACACGAGAAAGCCTAGCATTTTGGAGGGATACAGAGATGTCTGGTATGGCTGGAGCAGAGAGCAGAGCCATGAGGTAAGGTGTGAAGAGAGGGGAGATGAATGTGTCTGGAAGATGTGGGAGATTGAGATCTGGCTTCACAGATCCTTGTGTGATGATGAGGGAGCACTTATAGTGCCTATGGCTTATCTAGGAGGAGATGGAGGTGGCCAGAAAACTCTGGGAGCTCAGGAATGAAGTCTGTTTGGAGATAAAGATTTAGGTGTCAGCATTACATAGATGAAAGGTGGGTTTTTTTGTCTTTTTCCCCAGGGAGAGAAGGTAGAACACACTGAGCACAGAGCTAATGGCAGTAAACAAAAGAATAACAGACCAGAGAAGACACTGGGAAATAATTGGGGGGGGGGGGGGAAGGGGGTGGTAAGTGGCGGGGAGGGGAAGGGGTAAGTGGAGTTCCAGCCAGTGCTCAGTTGTGTGGGGCAGCAGGGCGGTGAAGAGATTTCAGAAATTCTTCAGAGTCACTGTCTTCACTTCTCCTCTCCCACACTCTGATGCAGGTCCTAAGACGACCTAGCGTGGCTCACAGGGCAACCTTGAGCCACTGCGTCAAATTTGCAATATGCTGCATTGAGGACTGAACAGCTCTTCATTATACGTTTTAACTCTTGGATGAAATATAACCATTTTCATTTTTTTTTTTTTTCATCTTAGAGAACATGAACGGGAGAGAGGGGTGGAGGGAGAGAAAGAATCCTAAGACATAGGGCTCGATCCCACAACCCTGGGATCATGACGTGACCCAAAGTCAAGAGTCAGACGCTCAAACAACTGAGCCCAGGAGCCCCTTCATTTTATTTTTTATCAAAGTATAGTTGGCATACACAATCAGTTTTAATATAATAGGATTTATAGATTCTAATGCCATAAGAGTTGATCAGAATGGATTTCACATTGATTTGGATTTCCACAATGAATGGATTTCCAACTTTGAATCTGTCAAGATTTTAGAGATAAATTCTAACCTTTTCTTTTCCCAGCTGAGTCTTCTTCCTCCCCATGGAGGTGAGAATGAGACTTGGCAACTGTTTTCCCTTTTAGCCAAGCTTCTAGGAGGGTCCATGCTATTTGCAGCTGATGTCAAGTAGCAGGAACAGCAGGGCCGCTCCTCATGCTGAAGAGCCATAATCCTATTATGCCTACCTGAGACTTTCACATTAGCTGCCTCTATCGTGGTAGATCAGCTGGGGTGATTCAATTGACTTTTAAATCTCCAAGGGTCCCAGTTTCAAAATCCCCATGTCTAAGTCAAGTAGTAGATTAGGCCTCTTACTAAGAAGGGCTGGCTCCTTTAGAGCCCCCATGGCCATAGTTTTTTCTTTGGTATCTTTGGGTCCCATACTGTCTGAGATCTGCCCTGAAGCACTGGATTGGTGCACAGCTGTGTCCTTCAGTGGTGATCCTTCACAAGAGGTAAAGCTGGCTGGCATCCGCCTGGGTCACGGATTTAGTACGTGTCCCTTTGAATAGTCAGGATTAGGAAACATCCTCTGTTGATGCTACAAGAGAAAGATACCATATTCTTTTGTTCGCATCAAAGCTGCCCTTGAGAAGGTAATGTGCAAGGTATGCATAGAGCTTTCTTCCTCCAGTTAGTCCCACTCGATCAACTCCCTACATGATATATAATATGGCAGCAAAATTATTTAACCCAATCAACTATTTCAGGATATTCACAATTCAGTTTTGATTGCTCAAACTGCTTATCCAATGACTTAGTTTTAGATGTAATTTGCTGGCCCACATGTTATACTTTATCTGTGATAGTATATATACTTTATCTGTTTGTTTACCTTATTTTTAAAAATTTTTTTTTAATGGTCATTTTTGAGAGAGAGAGAGAGACAGAGCGCGAGTGGGGGAGGGATAGAGAGAGAAGGAGACACAGAATCCAAAGCAGGCTTCAGGCTCTGAGCTGTCAGCTGAGAGCCCAATGCAGGGCTCGAACCCACCAACCGTGAGATCATGACCTGAGCTGAAGTCAGACACTTAACTGACTGAGCCACCCAGGTGCCCCTGTTTAAAACTTCTTAAACAAGGGTTTGAGCTTTGAAAATCACTTTGCTATTTTTTTCCCACTTAAATACGCAAACACCTTCACATTCGCTACTTCCTTGGCTCTCGCGTCTCTCTCAGGAAGGTATCGTCCTCAGTTTGCAGATGAGACTGAGACTGATGCCGCATAGTGCTGAGTGGTTGCACTGAGGTTAAAACTTGATCTGCATACTCAAAATCCAGTGCTGTGTTCAGTACTCCAACACACCCAAATTTATCCGACCAAGGAACACTTTTTAAAATGTAATGCAATTAAGGATGAAATACCATCAGTAGCTCATTAAGGTTTAAATGTTTAACATACAGTAACATTGAGTAATGTCATAAATTGTTGGAATTTCAGGACAAAATACAGAAAACAGACTGATGGTTACAGAATAGGTAACATACATGATTGCAACAGTTAGCGGAAAGTAAATGCTGCCTGTCCTTCCACATAGCTCTTTGAGATTTGATCACCCCTTTGTTTGTTTTGAAGTTTCAAAAACACATTAGCCAGGGTTCCTTATATTGCAGGGAGCAATAGAACACCCAAATTACTGATCAATCGTATTGATTATCATTGGTGTGTAATTGAACACTACTAGTGATTCCAGAATAGTCACACACATTAAAGATGGTTAGGAATCCACTCAGTCCTCCCATGCCAAAATGTTCATAACACTTCCATATTCTATCCTCAAAGGCAGGCTGTTGGATACTAGTTTAAAACAATTTATATAAAAAAAATAATTTATAGAAAAAAAACCCATACACTGATTGACATCTCACGAAAGAGCTGTCATCCATGGAACAGATTTGGGGAAATGAGAGTGTGTACCTTCCTTCTTTCCCTTTAGTACTAATCCTAGACACTGCTGTTTGCTTTCTGCTCATCTCATGCCCTCACTTCTTCAGGGATAAGTAAGAAAATGTTGAGTCTACATTAATCCTCTATTTGAGTCCTGTCTAGAAACATATTACATCATCTGAAACAATAGTAACAGCAGCATTATTCTGTTAGGCTAAGACATCACACAGGATCCCAAGGAATTTGGATCAGTCATCCAGCTAATGAAATCAATTGTTCCTAGTTGCGTTAAAAGACAAGTTTTGCAGTTACTGATTCTGATGGTAATGACAAGCAATTTTTTAGAGCAATCATCTACAGAGTGAGAGATAAGTTAGCCAACTACCATGTGAGTGGAGATGTTCCTCCCTCAGATTGGAAGGGAAGAGGACTATGCACATTCTTCCATCAAGGAACACATTCAATTCAAAAATCCCTTTAGGGGTTATAATGGCAGGATCTTTTCTTCGGTCAAAGTCTTTTCACAGAGATTTCTCCTAGGAAATCCCTAAACACATTACTGAATCCATTTCTATATCTCAAGCTTTTGTGATGACTTTTTTTTCTTTGTTTTCTTCTTACTTTTTTCTTTGTAGACCTGGCCAGAGGACCGTGGATGACCTAGAGATTATCTATGAAGAGCTCATTCACATTAAGGCCTTATCCCATCTTTCTACAACAGTAGGTCGTCTCCTTGTTGAGCATGCTCGGGAGGGGGAGGTGTTGAATGCACTGTTAGCAATGAAGGAGTGTATTTTGGCATGGGGCTGGTGGTGAAGGAATGCCTGAATTCTTCATAAATCATGCCTACTCTCTCTCATGAGACATAAAGGAAGTTACACTCAAGAATAGTCCCCAAATGGGATCAAGTGTTACCATGTTGTTAGTAGTTGTTCATGTGCCCTAAACCCTGAAGCAGTATGAGCGAGTGAGTAAGACTGGAAAATGTACTTCATTCTTCAAAACCTGAATCTTGGAATCTGTACACTTTGACAAGAGATCCAGACCTTAAGGGGAACTCTGAGACCCTTCCATGAAATACGGAGGAAGGAGAAAAATCAAGATGGCCTGTCTTGGCCCACAGGGCCGGCTTTGCCCAGGTGTGCTGCCCTATGGAGAAGGAAGCAGAAGGTTCAAGGAAACATTGCCTCAGATATGTTAGGACACAGGAGCAGGGCCCATTAGTGAAAAATGGCCCAATGGCTATGTCTGACTCTGAACTTTTACGTGATGAAGTTATTTAGGAAGGCAGTGGACAGAAATTTGGCTCTGAATAGGGACAGAAATACATCCTCCTATAGAAGAAATATAGGAATGTGTTTTCCAGGTAGCACAAGTCTCCTATATGTTAATAATTCAATAATAATAGTAAATAGAAGTTGTTTCAATATTCACAGATCATATTCTGAGGCCCCTCAGCAATATCTACATACCTGCTTTGCCTCTCATTCCCAGCTTACTTGCTGGCATTATGCTACCACATGCATGGTAGCAATGTCTGTGGTCCTTTCTCTGGGGGCAGAGGTCAGGTCTCTGCCGAGAGCAATGAGGCACTTGCCACAGCTCCAAGCAGAAGGGCTCCAAACCCCTCCCCCTTCAGCTCAGATGGAGCTGCCTTCCCATCCTTCTTCTGCTGCACTACTGTGGGTCCAGAAGCTTGCTCACCTACCTACATAGGGCATTCAGGGGTGCAGTCTAGCCCAGCCACCCTTCCCACATACCACTGCCCTTGTCATCCTCACTCTGTCCGTGGGAGGTGGGGATAGGTCTAGTGCCTGGGCGCCTCAGCTGGGGTGCCCCTGCACCTTGTAGGTATCATGAGCTCATGCTGTAGACAGAAGTGAGGGGAGACTCCTTTTCCCTGCCTGCACTCCAGGTCGCCAGCACGCCCCTGCTGTGACTTGCTCAGCGTGGTGGAATTGAAAGGACTATGGGGAGTCTCCTCTTCTAGCTCACACCCCAGGTACCCAGGCACTGGGGGAAATTCTGAGGTCACTTTGTTCTTAGGGAATTAGAGCCAAGATTTGCAACCATAATTTAGGATTTTAAAACAATTAGCTGTGTAGGAATATAAATCTGCCTGCACATTGAAGTTTCATTTGAATTCTCCAGTGTGTGTGTGGTGATGTAGTATGTGTGATGCAAGGAAGAGCCTCTCATAGCAGCAGGGTCCGATGATATTCTCACCCAAGATGGAAGACTGGCAGAGAAATTAGCTAGTTCATACATGTGAAGCCACGTTTTAAATGGTTTCTGAGGAGACCGTTTTGAATGAATTAGCTTATAAGATAGCTTTTGTCAGAGCCTTACGAACCTAGTGGTAGGGGCACCTGGGTGGCTCAGTCAGTTGAGCGTCCGACTTCAGCTTAGGTCATGATCTCACGGTTGATGAGTTTGAGCCCCGCATCAAGCTGTCAGCCTATCAGTGCAGAGCCTGCTTTGGATCCTCTGTCCCCCTCTCTCTGCCCCTCCCCTGCTTATGCTCTCCCAAAAATAAGTGAATCTAGTGGCAAATTTGGTGAAAGTGGTTCTAGACGAGACTAGCAGCTAGCGAAGTGGGAAATGGCTGTGTGAACAGAAGGGTACATTCAGCGCTGCTCAGAGAACAAGTCCCACCCCACCCCCCAATCTGGCCTTTCCCAATTCTTTCTCTTTTTCTTCTAGGTGAAACGAGAGTTAGCAGGTGTTCTCATTTTTGAGTCTCATGCCAAAGGAGGAACCGTGTGTAAGTGAACGTAATGGGACGTTGTGCCTGGCGAGCTTCTCAAGAGCATATGCCATGGGAACCTGACTGCAAATGCTTTCCTTCTTGGGGGGCCAGGTCAGACCTGGAAGGACATGATGTGGCAGTTCGGTTTCTCGAGCCTCGCGACTCTTCCCAGCATGTGCCTGTTATTATGCCGCCCTAGGGTTTTCTGGTACCAGCTTGGTAGCAGTTGGCAGCCTGAGTCTCCACTGGCTCCCTGCTGACTCAAGGCAGTATTTAAAGAGGGTGGGGGTATGGGGCGCCTGGGTGGCTCAGTCGGTTGAGCGTCCGACTTCAGCTCAGGTCACGATCTCGCGGTGCGGGAGTTCGAGCCCCGCGTCAGGCTCTGGGCTGATGGCCCAGAGCCTGGAGCCTGCTTCCGATTCTGTGTCTCCCTCTCTCTCTGCCCCTCCCCCGTTCATGCTCTGTCTCTCTCTGTCCCCAAAAAAAATAAACATTAAAAAAAATTTTTTTTTTTAAATAAAGAGGGTGGGGTGAAGTCACTGCTCTTCAGGAAGGACCCTACAAGGACCTTTTCACACAGCTTCACTTCAATTTGATTTTCAGAGAACAAGTCTGTCTCTCCAGATCCCCAGTTAGAGTGACAAATCGCCCTGCTTGGTTTTTCTTCTCTCACTTGCTCTACCAGTTCTGAGCCCGAGAGAAACTCTTTGCCCCAAATACCAATGCAGGGCTAATATATTCTTATCTCTTCAGAACCCAACTTGTTT
The DNA here is from genome assembly GCF_018350175.1 of Felis catus. NCBI lineage: Eukaryota > Metazoa > Chordata > Mammalia > Carnivora > Felidae > Felis > Felis catus. Next base: position 161,361,140 of record NC_058375.1, read on the forward strand.
AGTTCTGTGAGGGCATTTGGAAGCAAGACGTTCCAATTTGATATTAGTAAATGCGAACAGAATCGTTTAAGCCATCCTTTTCCTCAAGTTGTACAAAATCCTTCTTGGTAAACATGGCTCCTGGTCTACTCAAGGCAGGAAAGGCCGCTTTCTCTAATCTCCCTTGGAGAGTCAGAAGACACCTGAGCATACTAAGGTTCTCAAAGTTCTGCAATAAAGAAAAACGTCCGTTCCATTTAAACTGACACTTTTTAAATTGAGTCAAACATAAGACGCTTTTTTATTTTTTTTATTTTTTTAAAAAAACCATACATTTTAATGGCAATTTACAAGTCCAGATATTTGCTCATTCTAAATTTTTTTTTTTAACATTTGTTTTTGAGAGACAGAGCACAAGTGGGGGAGGGGCAGAGAGAGAAGGAGACACAGAATCTGAAGCAGGCTCCAGGCTCTGAGCTGTCAGCGCAGAGCCCGATGCGGGGCTCGAACTCACAGACCATGAGATCGTGACCTGAGCCGAAGTCGGACACTTAACCGACTGAGCCACCCAGGCGCCCCATAAGATGCTTTTTTAAATGGACACCTGTTAACTTTTCAAGAGAGGTTCTTTGGAAAATCTTGTTCTTTCTTCAGACTGTGTTAGTCAAAGAAGCAGGAACATGAATCGTAAAAGCAAAAAGTGTCATAAAGATTACATTTCAAAATGTTTTACTTCCAGTCATCAATAGTGGTATTTCTAACATGGATATTAATTTTAGGAAGAATGTTTTCTCTTTACATTTTAATGGTTCACTTTAAGATTTTTGATTTTTATCATCACTGATGACTTAACTTCTCATTTATTTTTTTTCATTCAGACTTACTGATTGTTTTCATTTTATTAGAAATATTTAAGTATTTCCAACAAAAAAATAGAGATTATTACCAGCATCTTTTTTTATCTTCATCAAACACGGACATGATACTATCTTTTCATATTTTCTAAAGAATGAAATTATAGATACAAACGAAGCCCTCTTGTTCCTTCCTTTATCTCATTGTTTTCTTTCCCTCCCCAAGGTAATTCCTACCCTATGTGCAGTGAGTGTTATCACAACTCATTTTTTAGTAACATATAGACACGTATCTATAGACAGTATGTAGTGCTGATTTGCACGTTTTCAAACTTCACACACTAGCGTGAAGATTACTTTTAAAAACTATTTTCAATAGCGTAATAAGTTTTGATGGACTGTGGGGGAAAGTGTATTTATCGCTTTAAGAAATTGATTGCTGGCACGTGGCTCAATAGTAAATCCGTACCTTTTAGAGCCTAGCAAGTAGCGTGGTATCTATGTTCCTTTCGTGTTCTATAGAAAAGGAAATACCATTCCACCTGAATAAGTTAGTATTTGCCAGTGACTGTTTTTTTTCCTTCTGGAGTAAATGTATAATTCTGGGGACTTAAAAATGATGATTTGATAAGCTGTAATTTATATTGATGTGCTTCTATTCTTGTCATAAGTCTTTTCATCTTTTTGTGTCTAGTGTTTAACCAGGGGGAAGAAGGCACCTCCTGGTACATTATTCTAAAAGGATCAGTGAATGTAGTCATTTATGGCAAGGTATATATATCTTTTTCTTTGTGAAACTTTATTATGCTCCATTTACTAGTGTGGCTCTAAGTATGGAAGTGCTACAATTAAACCTGCAACAACATTGTTACTCGGTGTAGAAAAGACATTACAGCATCTCCAGTCACGGATTATCTAAATTATTATACTCATTCGAATTGAACTTTCTGGGGCTCATCTCCTTATAGATGTATCAATTTAAAATAAATACATTAAATGCGTACATTTTAGTTAGGCCATAGCCCATATTACTAAATGAAAGAAAAATAAAACATTATAATCTAATTCTGCAACTCTCCTTTGGCATCCCTGGCGCAGTCCATTTATATATACAGTGTTTTGGGTAAAGGGGGTCTTGTGGCATGAGGTGAGTGGCTGTCTGCTCAGATTCAGGGATCCTGTTCATCTGAATGTTCTGCTCCCTCCAGGGTGTGGTCTGTACCCTGCATGAGGGGGATGACTTTGGCAAGTTAGCACTAGTGAACGATGCCCCAAGAGCTGCTTCTATCGTCTTGCGAGAAGATAATTGCCATTTCTTAAGAGTGGACAAGGAGGATTTCAACCGGATCCTGAGGGTGAGTCCAAGGCAGTGTGGCTGAGAAGTATCCCACTTTTCCTTTCGCCAGACCAGCAAAGATCAGAGTGTGGTATTAACTGAGCGGTACTGTGACTACTGAACGCTCTAGGAACAAAGAGCCTTGGTTCTAAACCTGGTATGTTCAATGTGCTGGTGTGCATTCTGGGATCCAAGGGTGATATTCCAGTAAAGCTGCCAATATGGCACGTGTGCCACACCAAATAATTGGATACACCCATACTGGCCCATGAGAATTAAAAAAAAAAAAAAAAAATCTAGGGACTGCCTTGGCCAAATGCCAAAGTCTGAGCCATTTCTCTTTGGCAATTCTAGGCTTGCCCTTTTGTGTCCTTTCCCACCTCACTCCCCAGGTCTTTCTCCATCCTAGACTTTCTTAGTCTCCCCCTCCTATGTCTTCCCAAATCTGAATCTTTCCTGTATCATCACATCCTCTCCTCACTTATTGAGTGATTACATTTTAGTGGGAATTAACGTCGCCCATGGTTACTCCAATCAAGCATTTCCAAGCGCTCCATGTCAATTTGATTCATACTAAAGGAATTTCAGACTTTAGCGGGTAGGCGAAGAATAACTGGGGTGACGGAGACGTGAAATTGCACTTAAAGTTGGCTCTGCAGATGGGCCTACTCAAAGCTTGTTCAATAAAGTATTTGTGAGAGTGGGTGAGGTTGAGAAGAGATGGTCCCTTGTCTTCCCACACACACAACCCCTAGAAAGACTGTCTGTGGACTATCCTACCCTGAAGTTCTAAATGCAGTTACTGGTACGTTCAGCCTTACTTAAGGATGCTTCGCAGTGTCATTCTCCATTCCTTATGTATGAACACCTATTCTCACAGGGCCTTAAGCCTTTGCCTTTGGGGACAGGATTCTGACAACAAAGTTTGTCTTAGAAATGTGTTCCCTTAATGCAAAAAAGTTAAATTTAAAATTATACCATTGAATAATATAGAAAAAAAAAGTGCCTCACGGAATTTGACTTGTTATCTCTTTTAAAATGGGGACCAAATGATGAAAAAAAGTCTGTCAAGATTTTTAATTTAATTGTTCAAGTGACATTGAAATTTAGAGGTAAACTTTAGTAACTCTTTGAAGTTTACACACATGGAGTTTACACTTAGCCAAAAAAAATTCTTGGAAAGAATCAGGTTAGGATCATTATCATTGATACGGTTTATAAAATTATTCAAAATAACTGAAAAATGTTTTTAACACATTTCAAACTGATTTTTTTAATGTTTATTTATTTTTGAGACAGGGAGGGACAGAGCATGAGCAGGGAAGGGGCAGAGAGAGAGGGAGACACAGAATCCGAAGCAGGCTCCAGGCTCTGAGCTGTCAGCACAGAGCCCAATGTGGGGCTCGAACTCATGAACCGTGAGACGAGGACCTGAGCCAAAGTCAGACGCTTAACCAACTGAGCCACCCAGGTGCCCCCTCGAGCTGATTTTTTTAAAAAAACAAACAGAATCTTTTGATGAGAGAGAAAAGGTGCATGCCTATGAAAATGACACGCCCTCAGAAGAAAGTCACATATTTTTCTAAGGATAAGTGTACTTGCTCCCCTCTCTTCCTGTTATGCCACCCTCTCTGAAAGGTTTCTCACAGTACAACCACACTCCTCTCTACTCGGTTGTTTTTCTGAATCTGGGGTAAAAGCAGAGTTTTAAAACCATATGCCTCAAACCTCATCTGGTCCCATCTCTGACCATTCCAGCCCTGACTTTGAAAATGACTTAATTTGTAGATGCAACAATTAGCATCACAAGCACCAAATGAGTTTCTGAAGCATTTGAAATTTTTTTCATTGTCTGAGAAAACAGCAGCATCTGTATGTGGTGTAATTTGTATTTGCAGGACGTTGAGGCGAATACAGTCAGACTTAAAGAACATGACCAAGATGTCTTGGTGCTGGAGAAGGTCCCAGCAGGGAACAGGGCTTCTAATCAAGGAAACTCACAGCCTCAGCAAAAGTAGGTTTGCATCCAACACTGCAATTGCCAGACTATGATTAACCTTTTCACATGGTATCATCATTTCTACAATAGCATGCTCTCCTTTTTTGTGGAAGACGGCAGTGTGTGTGACTTTTTTTTCTCTCTATTGACTAATCACACATCTTGTGGAGTATAATGTATCCATTTCTGGCACTGCATTGAGCTTGGTGCTGCCTGGAGTAATTCAGAGGATACTCTTCCCCTACGCTAAGGACACTCTCTGCATACAGTGTTCGACCGTGATAGCTTTGGAACAGAAGGCGGCGAGAACAATGGAAGTAGGAGTGCCAGGCCACACAGAGGATAGGTAGGCCCCGAGGTGATAAGAACCTTTGGTATTTGAATTTCACATGTAGGATTTCTTGAGAAGTGTTTTCATCTTGTTATCAGAATGAGCATCTTTGGCAGGAACCCAGACTTCAAATATAAGACCGTCTGTGGATTGCAGTCTAGAAGCATCCATCTGGCCTCATCTGTACTCAATACTGCTAACATCAAAAGGGTGTTCGCTTCACACTTCTTAGGCTCCCAGCGTGTTTTGTTTTGTTTGTTTGCTTTGAGAGAGTAAGAGAGCAGAGAGGGGGAGAAGGAGAGGGAGAAAGAGAATCTTAAGCAGCCTCCATGCCCAGCGCAGAGCCCAGAGCCCAACGCGAGGCTCGATCTCACGACTGTGAGATCACGATCTGAGCCACAAGCAAGAGTCAAATGCTTAACTAACTGAGCCACCCAGGCGCCCTTTGGTTCTCTATTTAACTTGAGCCTCTTTCAGTATGCCTATATCCCGTTCCATCTTTTGTTGCAACTTCTTTTTTGTTGTTGTTTATTTTTATTTTTTTTTTTTGATGTTTATTCATTTTGGAGGGAGACAGAGATGGAGCATGAATAAGGGAGGGGCAGAGAGAGAGAGAGACACAGAATCCGAAGCAGACTCCAGGCTCTGAGCTGTCAGCACAGAGCCTGACGTGGGGCTTGAACCCACGAACTTCGAGATTATGACCTGAGCTGAAGTCAGACACTTAACCACCTAAGCCACCCAGGCATCCCTTTTGTTGCAACTTCTTACATGAGGCTTTTTTCCATCAAATGTACCAACACTTGAATAGTAAGACAGGAGAACAAGGAAATGTAGCTTTAAGAAATTGTGAAAGATTGCAGAATCTTGTTTTTAAAATAGAGATTAATTTTCAATCTTAGAATAACAAAAACACCAATCCTGTAGCCAAAGAAGTGTCACCAAATAATATGTTGAAAAAGAATGCATCCCAAGTAATTTTCCTTTGTTTGCAACACAAATGGGGTGTTCCCTTTAATCAGGCCACTCACGGTAACTGATGAATTTTTATTGTTTAGACTCAAAGCCCAAAGCTCAGACATTTTCATCTGGATGAATCAACGTATTTTCAAAGAAGGTGGGAAGAAATAGAATATTATTGAGTAGCCATAATATATTTTGCGTGTTTCATGTAATCCTGACTGCACACTCCTTTTCACCGATGGAAAAAGCAGGCTCAGAGAAGCCAGCTACTTGCCCAGGTTTACAAAGCTTGTAATGGTAAAGCTGGCAGCAGTTCCAGCTGACAACTTCAATGCTTTTCTTCCTTCAGCCATGAAGCTTACTATGGCAATATACAGCACGTAAATGCTGTATCCTCAACACCATCCTGTAAACACTGCCAACCAATATATTTCAGAAGGGCTGACATAAAACAGACCGTATAAAAAACTGTCCTTTCACTTCCAAATCTGTAAACTGCCATCCAGAATCCTTCATGGTTTTTTTTTTTTTTTTTTTTTTTCCGCTGCTACCCATTCTTGAAAACGTTCTCTCATGAATGTTTTCAACAGTTACCCGTTCAGCCCGCGGAAGACGAGAATGAAGATATTTTTAATGCGAAGGTTAGGTCCCTCCCCACTGATTTTCTTTAGGGCGCTTAAATATATCTGGAGCATTTTACAGTGTAGATCTGCATTCTTTTAATAATGCCTCAGATGTCTCAGGAAAATTTTGCCACCTGAGAAAGTAAGCCTTGAAAATTCTCCTTAACCTTGAAACATTTGACCAAGCAGTCCCCCGGAGGCCCTGCTTCTTTCACCTCTTCATACCACGGGGGAATGATCAAAAGCGTTTGCTTGTTACAACGTAGTCCATTCAGAGCGCCTTCCAAATATAGATTTTCTTATGAAATCAAACTAAAGGGAACAGAAGAGGAGAAGCCCATGTATTCAGTTTATTTTAGGCCTGGATCTGATTTCCGTTACATCTCCTTTTCTGTGTTCTGTAGACCGATCCAGATTTCTTATATAATTCAAAAACGTGTGCGTGTTCACAGCGCACCCTTTAAGAAATATCCGTCAGCACAAAATAATGCGCTGGGCAAGATCAGCTCCCTGAAGAGGAAAAAGTCATTCTCTCGAGGGGTCTCTTTCCATGTCGGGCTTTCTCATGCCAGACCAGAGTTAAAGGGGGCACGGCACCATGTAAGTGAATTTTGGCCTGACGTTCTGGATAACTTTGACAATATGCCAACAACGATGTCTGTGGGTAGACTTAAAATTCAGGAACATATAGGGCCTCCATCTTTTCAGACATCATCCCTTTTGAACTCAAAGAGGGTCATCACATTGGTGCCAATAGTAATGTTATTTTTCTTTTCTTTTTTTTTAAGTGTTTATTTATTTTTGAGAGAGAGAGGGAGACAGAGGCTCCAAAACGGGCTCTGCGCTGACAGCGGTGAGCCTGATGCAGGGATTGAACGCACAAACTGTGAGATCATGACCTGAGCCAAAGTTGGACGCTCAACCAACTGAGCCACCCAGTGCCCCATAATGTTATTTTTCTGATTAACTTTTCCCCTGAGAAATCCAGAACAGTTTTTCATGTATACATTTTAAATTTTCAAAGCTGCCTGACTGCCCAAGCCACTCAACTCTGAGTGTGATATTAAAACATCAATATCAAGACAGTGTTTCTCATGTTGAATAAACTATCTCAGGCTCTCAAACGTTTACCATTTTGGTTATCTTCTGCTGTGTGGTTATGTGATTTTCATAGGAAAGAGAGAATTTAAAGGGACTGCTCCTGCTTTAGTTACTGCATTGCTTTTTCCTTAGACTATCAACCACCCAATTGCTCAGGTCCATCCTGTTTGTAGAAAGATAGTCTCTTTTAGGTTCTCCTCCCCTCCATCCTTTGTCGTCGTTGTTCTAGGTGCAGATAGAAGTGTCCTCATTTCCAGACTTGGCATTAGGAACAGATTTTTCTGTCGCAGGCTTAAAAGCCCACAGCTTGGATAATGTAATCAATTTGGGCTTCTTTTTAACTTGGACTAGAATAGCTCCTTCATGAAATAAACTGAAAAAAGCCGTGCTGTCTGGGATTCAAGTCCCTCAGTTAAACAGAGGTCAAGCAGAGGGTGTCTGGCAGTGTCCAGCCTGAAACAAAGCAATAATATGGTGTTTCAGCCAAGCCCAGGGCTACAAATTCACAGATGGCTACATCTGGCCAGAAGCTCCCTGGCTCTTTCTCTTCAGAGTTCCGTGACCTAAGAATATCAACACCTGCACTGCCCTCTGCGGAGCGGAGGAGGGAGAGGATGGGCTAAGGCAGCCACAGCAGCTGTACCACTAGAGGGAGCCCTTGGTAGCAAAAGCAAGATCTGGTGTCTGAGACTGACGAGGTGGGCAGACATGTCACTTCTCTCTAAGGAGGTGATAGGAAATCTGGTTTGCCCCCTCGGTCTTCATTCTTTGTGGCCAGACATAAATACTCTAGCTAAGGGATGTCCGAACCAAGAACACCAGAATGTTAAGCCAACCCGGCAGAGTTAAACTTCTGAGGAGGGAACACATTTCAAACTGAAATACCCATCATGTAACCAGCCAGAAAGCTTACAGCCTGCTAGCGACAACTGCCCAGTGCCATGCCAAATACAGGTCACTGGTGTTCTGTGTAATGTATTTATCATCTTATTTAAATAAAACTTGTTTTCAGACACAAACAAGTTCCTTTTCAGAATGAGCTCCAGGTACCTAGACATACCCTCTGCCCCAAGCATCTTGGTGCACAGACAGAGCTGGGCCACAAGACACACGCTTGTACTCCGAAGCCAGACCAGGCTCACAGCAGAGATCTGGCACTTACTAACTCTGTGACCATAGGCCTGCTGCCTCCCCTTGCCCAGCAGATTCTCCATCTGCAGAATGAAGATAATATTTAACTAGCAGGAATGAGCAATGACGACATGGTTCAGTGCCCACCTAGCTGTTTGGGGCGTAGGAAATACTCAACAGATGCTGATGCCCTCTCCAGCCGGATTCCTTATTAATGTGGTCAATGCCACCCATCTTCCAGCTTGCCTAGTGAGTACTATCCAAGGATCAGGTATTTCAGGAATTATTGAATGAACTCAGCAGTTTTCTCCATTTAAGTGTTCAAGGCCATTATCGATACACCCTCTCCTTTCCTCAAATAGCCATTGCCTACGAGAGGTAAAACCCTTGTCTTTTGCCTTATTTATTTTGAGAAAGGGGTGATACTTGTGAGGTTAAAATAGATCTTTTTTTTCTTATTCCCCCTTTCTTCCTCTAGGCTCCAAAGTCAGGTTTCCTCAAAGATTTAACTCTTCAGCTTCTTTTTGATCCTGAGTGCACACACACACCAGCATGCACACATAGAATAGTCTTAACTAATGGTCACCTTACCATCCGGGTAGAGTGCATTTGCTACTCATTCAATACCAGAGTTGTTTCACTCAGTCTCTGTTCTCACATGCATGGGGCTATATGTTGGATTGCTTCTTCTTTACTCCCTCAGGCAGGAGGTTAAGCCCTTGAGGATTAATACATTAGAGATGTTCTTGGAATCTAAGCACACTTCCTCCAAGGTCTCAAACAGGCAAGGAAAGAGTGTTGGTGAGGAGACAAAGAAATCTGAGTCGTCCTGGAGCCGAATCATACCACTGCTTTCTGAACATTTGTTTTTCATTGTTGTTTTTCTTCCCATCATTTTGCTTTATGTGCAATTCCGAGCAGAAAAGCAAAGTCTGAGTTTTAGCATAGGAGTGCCCAGATCACCTTACTGTATTTTGCCTGTGGTTTCATACACTGCTTTGTTACCATCTTCGATATGACTTTGAAATAGCCCACATTCAGTTTAAAAAATAAATCCTGTCCTGTTGGTTGATGAAACCCACGGATGGATCTTCTGAAATAATGACTAACACACCCTACCCCCAAATAATATACATTTTACGTTGAAATAAATCTATGGATTTTCTAGTGTTGATTTATTTCCTATCCAGATGCTACTGGAGTTTTGTTTGCTCAGTGGTGTTTGGGGTTTTGTTTTCCTTTCTCTTGTTTTATTCTTAGCTGTGTTTCCAAAGCACACACCAGTGTACAGTTGGGAAAGACAGAGCATTCCAGAAATAGGCAGGGGAATCCAATGTGGGACCGAGATTGTGCTACAAATAACCCATATATGGGTAACCTAGTTTACTGTCACTTGCCCTCGCCAGCTCCCCCTGCCTGACCCGAACTGCCCTGTGATTTACATGTTCCTTTCCATTCCCCTTGGAGCAAGGCTGAAGCTTCTCAGTTCCCAGCCTGCTAGAGCCGCTCTCCAAGTTTACTTCAGTTCCATGTAGGGAAAAAAGAGTAACGTTTTAGTAACTACTTCAATTCGTGAAGGGTTTTTTCATTGTCTTCCTGTGTGGCTTTGGCAAGGTACATGGTCTCTCTTACCATAAGGAGAATGTGGGCCATAAGTTAAGTCATAATGGTTCTCTGGGACTCAAACAAGGGATAAGTAAACGAAAACAAAACAGAAAACACACAAAAAACTTAGATATGTGAAAAGTCATTCATTAATGATTTGCCCACTTTTGAAAAACTGATGACGTTTTTATTTCTTATCCAGGTATACTGTGATGTCAGGAACACCTGAAAAAATTTTAGAGCATTTTCTAGAAACAATACGCCTTGAGCCAGCTTTAAATGAAGCAACAGGTAAACACCGAGAACAGTTTTGTGTGTCCATTAAATCCATGCAGAGCACTGTGAAAACAAACAAAAAAGATAACAATAACAACAAAAATCCTGAATTCATTCGCAGTATGTGTATCCAAACAGTTTTAGAGGGGAGTTATGTGTATTAACATTAGAAGAGCATTCCTGCGTGGCTGAGTCAGGGAACAATCTTTCGGACCCTCCTCTGCCTGCTCAAATTCTGTCTGTCTTTTGTAGATGGCTCAGTCTTATACATACTAAGAATAGACTTTCATAGACATCCATTAGTTAATAACTCAAATCCTATCTATTTCCATAAGGAATTTGAAGCTGTCTACCTAAAAGGCACAACCTTGTTCCAGCTGAGAGTTAAATGATTCTGTCTGTGGTTGTAGATTCTTAGGCTTGGACCCTGGGCTGCCCCAGGGTGTAACTAAACACCAGCACCTGTTAGTCTCCCAGGGCTGTCATAACAAAGTACCACAAACTAGATGGCTTAAACAATAGAAATTTATTGTCTGACAGTGCTGGAGACTACAAGTCCAAGATCAAGGTGACAGCACATTGGCTCCTTCTGAGAGCTGTGAGGGAGAGTCTGTTCCATGCCACTCTCCTAGCTTCTGGTGGTTTGCCAGCGATCCTTGGCATTCCTTGTTTTGTTGATGCATATTGAATTAGGGCCCACACTAATGACCTCTTCTTAACTACATCTGCAAAGACCCTATTTCCAAATAAGGTCACATTCTTAGGTATTGAGGGTTAGGACTTCAACCTGCCTTTTTGGGGGGACAAAATTCAACTCATAATACCACCTTACAGTGAAACAATCCTGTTGACTAAGACACAGAGATTCAAGGATGAATGAGATGAATCTCACCACTGAACCTGAGTGTTCAGAGTTGTGATATCGTTCTCCATTTTGGTTACCATCTTGTACATGACTTTGGAACAACCCATATTCAAGTTTAAAAAAAAAAAAATCCTGTCTTACTGGCCTGTCTCAGAATAATAGGTTAATATTTTAAGCATATTAAGCCCAAAGAAGAACATTTATCACTAAAAGAAACTCAAAGATTTATCTCAAATAATTAGTAATAATTCAAAGCCCAGTTCCATCACTTCTGCAATATACTCAAGGTAAAGTCATCATTATTATTATATATCTCCTAAAAGTATTTTGCCACTGATTTACTTCTTATTTTATCTCTTCATTCCAGCTTCTAATTTTATAAATAGATTCTCTGAGATTTGCTTTCTCGTGTAGCAAAATAATTGGGGAGTAGTGGATATAAAAGCCAGGATCTCTGACTCTAGGGCACTCATTTTCGGTTCAATATCTGTTGAGTATCTTGTTGGGCAGAGACAAAGCTGGATGCTTTGAACTGGGCAAGGTGAAGAAAAAAGTCACCCTCCTGTCCTCAGGAAGTTTATAACCTGCTAGAGGACATAAAGGAATCTGCAAATAACTTGAACATAAGGCAGAATGTGGCCAGTGCTTCAGGAGGGGACTAGCTGAGGGTACCTGAGGCAAAGTGTCATGGAGAATATATAGCCTTGAAGTGGCCCTGCAGGAAGGCTGGAGGTTAGTGACTAGAGACTGGGAACAAAGCCTTCCATACTGAAGGACATTAGTGCTGACCTAGAAATGGGCAAGGAGCATCAAGCGGTCTGGTTCTGCCAGACTATCATATACATAAGTAGGAGGAAGAGGGCAAGGTCTAAGAATAAGGTCTAAGATCTTACAGGGTCTTAAATACAAAGATAAGCATTGGGGAATGGTCAAAGATGTCTGAGCAAGAAGAGTGTGATAAAACCTTTTTTTTTTTTTTTTTTTTGAGACAGGAAACCCTCAATGGGCCCATTAGATGGGGAATCCTTGCTTCAAGGGGGCATACCTAACCCCAAATAAACCACTTTTCTAGAACCTGAGGTCAGGAAAAATATAACAGATCCCCCCCCCACCCCCGATTAAGTATTTGCCCAGAATGTATGATTACCTGGTACAAGAAACAGCATATTCTGTAAAGTAAATATTGACTGAAAAGGAGGATTCTGGTACATTAGAGACTATGGCATCTAAGGAAAGATCTGTAAGATCTTTACTACCCATGAAGAACAAATATATCCTTTCTTTTAAAGTCACCTCTAAGAGGGGTGGGGACTAGAGTATTGCTTTCTAAAAATTGAAGCCTAGAAATCAGTGCATTTTGTGGCTGGCATGTAGAATGTGATTCCTGACCCTTTCATTTTTGTTGTTAGAACTAGGTTAACATCAAAATTTAGTATCAAACTTCATTCTCTGCTGGCTTTTTGGATTCTTTCTCACAAGTATAATGTTCATGGCTTGGAGATAAAGAATAAATCAGTAGCTTTCTCATAATCAAAAATATGAATGTGCCATAGTCATCCTAAAAGTAACGCTAGTAGGCCCTTGAAACACAGATGCAGTAGAGGGAAAGACCTTGGCATTTATGGGTTTATAATACAGTGAGAAATGTCAGAGTTGACAGCAAAACTGGTTTTCACCATAGAAATAAACCCTCCTGGGTCTGACAGTACATTCTCTTAATTTACCGAAACATCTATTTTCTCCCTAAGACCTATTAGTCTCCTAAACTTTTTATTTCTGTGACCAGCATTAGTCATTGAGTGACTTGAGAAATTATTTTCTAGCAGGAAGTGATTTTTTTAAATCAGTCCTCAAGAGTTCATGCCTATGAGTAGAGAACAAGAAAGCCACAGTAAAATATGGGTGCTGGGTTGTTACCTTGCTAGGTGACCAGCTCACCAACCTTGGAGTCCCCAACTCAAATCTCTGCTTTAGCAAAATTTAAACTCCTGTGCAGCCTGGTCCTTCTGAGAGCCTTATAAACAAGCATTACTCCCCTGTCCTCAGAGAATATCTAAAATGTCTAAAGGCGAGCCTAGATGTGAAACTTAGACAAGCCAGATTCCTTTTGTACTTAAGGGGAGAAGTTCCATGCAGCTAGTCTGGTGTCTGCTCTGCTTCCTCTCTGGGACTGAATAATAGGACTGAAATAGCTGGCAATGCCAACTGACAACCGCGGAGGATTACACTCATCACTTATATGTAAATGAGTATAATGGCATTATGTGACCTGAGAGAGATGTTAGCTGACGCTACAGTGGTGATCCTGTTGTCATATGTAAATGTGTCAAATCAACACGTCATATACCTTAAACTTACACAGCGTTACCTATCGATTATATCTCTTTTGTTAAAATATTATTTAATTTAAAACGTAGACATTGAAAATCTAATGTATTCAGTTAAAATTTTCACATCTGTTACCATTTTCTATATGAAGAGTCTCACCAACCCCAGCCAGTATAGTTCATTTCTTAATCAGAATCCACATAGCATCTCATATAGCAAGTTTCAGCAAGTGTACTTCTAAATTATTTTTCAACGTTTTTTATTTATTTTTGGGACAGAGAGAGACAGAGCATGAACGGGGGAGGGGCAGAGAGAGAGGGAGACACAGAATCGGAAACAGGCTCCAGGCTCCGAGCCATCAGCCCAGAGCCTGATGCGGGGCTCGAACTCACAGACCGCGAGATCGTGACCTGGCTGAAGTTGGACGCCCAACCGACTGCGCCACCCAGGCGCCCCTTTTTTTTTTTTTTTGCAAGTGTACTTCTAAACACCTGCCTTCCCCTGCTCTCCCAACAACGCTGATTGGATGCTGCTGTCTCTGCAATGAGGAACCAGCCCTGAATTCAAAATGAAGCTTCTCTTTGGGACTTACCTATTTCCCTACCCATCCCCCTGCTTACCTACTGACAAAATAGCTTCAAATATAGGACAGCCACCATCTAACTGTACTAGAGAGCGTTCATTTTGCTTCAGTTACTGCTCAGAGCGTTTATCTTGTCCTTTTTTTTCTTCTTTTGTTTCTCTCACCAACTTTCTGTTCTGATCACCTCCTTCTAGAAATCCGTTGCCTCCGATCTTTCATTGCTCCCTCTGGAAACTGGGTGATAAAGATACAAAGGAAAACGGATGTTGACAAAAGACGTATGGTGTCACGTAGACAAAGAAATGACCGTGTCTTAATCCTACATGCATGGATGCCCATGGGTGGCTCTTTAATTACATGTATTTTTTTATATATACATTGTGGCTAAGGTGACCAGTGCTGTTTGTAAAGGCAGTCTCTTTTAAAAAATACTATACTTTTTGTTCACTCTCCTAAGAAATTGAGTTTTGACCTCAAGCCTGTCAACATTATTATTTTTTTTAATAATTTTTTTAATGTTTATTTATTTTTGATAGAGACAGAGCACAAGTGGGGGAGGGGCAGAGAGAGAGGGAGACACTGACTCTGAAGCAGACTCCAGGCTCTGAGCTGTCAGCACAGTGCCCGAAGCGGGGGCTCAAACTCACAGACTGTGAGATCATGACTGAGCCAAAGCCGGACGCTTAACCGACTGAGCCACCCAGGTGCCCCAACATTATTATCTTTTATATGCAGCATCTCTACGTACAGTAAAACCACAATCCCCCAAGCCAATGTATAAGAACCATTGACATTGACCAAGAACAGATAAACAGACACTCTTGCTTTCCTAAGGATTTCTGCAAAAACCTAATTTCTTTTTCTGCTTTCCTTTTTTTCCCCCTGCAGATTCCATTTTAAATGACTTTGTTATGATGCACTGTGTTTTCATGCCAAATACCCAGCTTTGCCCAGCCCTGGTGGCCCAATATCCTTTTGTTGTGAAAAACCTCTGTTCCCTTGAAGACACTGCACATGTTTATGGTCATTATCTCATTTCATTCTCTGAAGGTAAGTCATGACCCAGGCAGGGTCATGCTGTCCACCTTTGTCAAACTCTGAAATGCCCGCAGTTTTCCCCCGCCGTAGGCTCCAGCCCTCTCTAGCATGGTTTTGTTGTGCCGTGTTTCAGGATTTCCTCCCCATTACCTGTGTAGGGGAATGTGAGCCGAGTTACCTCAGGAAGGTGATACATACCTGGGAGGTAACCTAAAGAAAGTTATGGAGAAGAGTGTTATTAGAGAGTATTAGTAGGGACAGTTCCCTAACCTTGGAGGCAGACTTTGTACCTCTGCAGGGTACCTGGCAGCATGGCCCGGGGCCTGCCTGTGTTCTTCCTCTAAGCGCCAGTATTAATCCTTTTGCCCATAAATACAGGTTATCATCATGGGCTAGCTTTTCCTTCACATCTGTCCTAGTCCATGCTCTCCTCTAGATACAAAATGTATTCCTTCACTGTATTGTTATTACTACCACGTTGCCTTAAGTCACACAAACCTTGGCATTCTAATGGCAGTTCCCCTAGCAGCTTGAGCACTGAGTTTGTTTGGGGGCAGCTTTTTAATAGTCTGCCGAATTGACCATTTGGTACACGGTTTCTGGCACAGAGACAGCATTCAGAAAATTAAGTCGAACTTAAATAAAAATGGTGAATGCTATGCAGTTATACCCTCAACTTTGGGGGTCATGTGACAGTATATTTTCCAACTCTACTTTCTTTTCAAAGGAACAAAAATTTAGACCCCCAAAACACTTTGGCTTATTGAGTAGTTAAATATATTGAAGGAGGAATGGCTTTCTTTTTTCCGAGCAATCCAATCAATGTTGCGTGTTTTTCTTTTTCAGAATTATAATTGCCCTACCTGATTCTCATTTCCTTGTTCACTCATAATTCTCTTTGAAGTCAACAGAATGTGTGAGGATGGGAGATTTGAGTTGAATGTGTTACTCAGAAGAAGCTGCAAGAGTGAGATTTGGGTGTTTATTTGCCTGGAAACTATCTTTCCAAGTAATGACAGCTTAATGAGACTTACATACATTACATATTCTTTCTGGCTTATATTTGGTTTTTCTCAAGTTAACACATTCAGGATCTGTCTGTGCTCTTTTAACAACATACATAATAATTGTTATGAGACCTTTGAGACTTTTTGGAAGAAAAAATAAAAACCACCATTGAATTCAGACTTGTTTTTTCCCAAGAGTTAGCATGTTGATAAGATTAAGGCAAACAAAATGCAAAGAAGGGCGAGACAGTATATGGGCCATGTCATATTATCTTTACAACTCAAAACCCCAAACACCAGGCTTCTATTCTTTTTTGCAAATTCTTATTTCTTCATTTTTTAGCTTGTTCCCCTTTAGAGTTGATTGAGAATATTCATAGCACTGATCTCTGTTTTTAAAACAGAAGCTCCCAGAGTGAAAGTCCATACTATGTCCAGGTAGGGAGGTGTGTGGAAAAGGGTGCTGGGTGGAGGAGAGGAAGTCACAGAAGTGAACAGTAGAATCAAGGGAGGCCTGTGATATCCAATCCTGATTCTTTTCTCTGTAGACGGAGGGAATCCAGGATGGCTGGGTGTCATCTAAACTACCTAGTGCCCTCAGATCACCTCTTTCATTCTTGGTCCTATGAGAACTTAGATTCTCTTCATTGTTCTATTTTGAATCAACTCTCTGTCAGGCTAATAGCATTGATCCATATTATACTACTTTGTCCTTATAGGAGTCGGTTGGGTTAATATTAGCTTTATTTTACAAATGAGAATTCCAGGACTCAAAAACAGTAGAGTGACATGCCCAAGGCAAGTGGCAGAGCCATGATTCATCGAGGCCTTAGGATTTCAAGTCTGAAGCGTGTCACTGTTTTTCTTCACAGATTATTTTTTTAAGAGTTTATCCTTCAGGGGCACATGGGTGGCTCAGTCAGTTAAGCATCCAACTCTTGATTTCCGCTCAGGTTATGATCTCATGGTTCGTAGGATGGAGCCCCCATCGGGCTCTGCACTGACGGCATGGACCCTCCTTGAGATTCTCTCTCCCTCTCTCTCTCTGCCCCTCCCCTGCTCATGCACAGATATGCATACACTCTCTCTCTCTATCTCAAAATAAGTAAATAAACTTTTTAAAAAAGTTTATCCTATGGAGTTTAACAACATTTCTTGGCAATGTATTGCATGATACATGTTTATCTGTTTCAGGTGGCTCAAAGCAACGTAGATATAATTTGGTGAAGCCAAATAAATCAAGCATTCAGTAGAACTTTTTGCAATCATGGAAGTTTCCTATTTCTGGGCTAGACCAGTATCCACTAGCCTTGAAATTAGCAACTATTACTGAGGAACTGAATTTATAATTTTACCTAATTTTCATTCATTTAAATTTAAATAGCTATATGTGGCTTATGGCTACCGTGTTGGACAGCATAAGTCTCGTCCTTAGATCTTGGGAACGAGAGCCTCAAACAAGAATTGCTGTTCTGTAACACCTAGGGAGGGCATCCTGGGGACACCAGGGGCTCACCCTGCTGCAGGCAAGCAAACAGAAAAGGCTTACTCCCTGAAGATCATGCAAGTGTTTCTATATTATGCTGAGGACTCGATTTTTAGTGCCCTTTTCCTCCGGGGACATGTTATATGGGCTTCTTATATAACCTATATTTTTTGGTCATTAGTAACATAAACCAATGGTGACTATCTTTTTTTTTTTTTTAATGTTTATTTTTGAGAGACAGAGAGAGTGTGAGCAGGGGAGGAGCAGAGAGAGAGGGAGAACCAGGATCCAGAGTAGGCTCCAGGCTCCAAGCTGTCAGCACAGAGCCCAATACAGGGCTTGGACCCACAAACTGCGAGATCATGACCTGAGGTGAAGCAGACCCTTAACCAACCAACCCACCCAGGCATCCCCCAATGGTGACTATCTTAAGGAATATAGGAACTCATCAGAGGAATATGGGGTAACTCAGAAAATAGAAGGAATCCTTGAGGAGCACCAGCTTTCAAAAGGGGCCTCAGAAGCAACAAGTAAAGGTGCTGCTATTGGGGCAAATCTGCTGCAAGCATCCTAGGCCCTCACCTCATTCCCACATCCCAAGGAAGGAGGGTCTAGTTGGCCTAGCTTGGGTCGCTGCTGACATATTGGTCAAAGGAAGGCAAAGCACTTTTTAGGCAGTTCCCCAGAGATGGCCTGTAAAGAAAAACAGAGAGAGTGGACAAATAGGTGGCAAAACAGAGAAAACAACAAATACACATAAACTGCTTACTGCTGTGGGCACAAGTGACAGGAGAAATAATGTAAAACTGAGCAAGTGGGTTAACGCCCATATTGTTGACATGAGATAAGGGATAGCGAAATCCTTAACCCCGTTCCATTAAAGCACTCACATTCAAGTGAGTTGCTTTGGCTCAGTGTTTTCAAAGTACTTAATATCTGTGACTGTGCCTAGCAGCCCTGTGAAGAAGTCAGTATTTTCACTGCGCTTTTTCCAAATCAATAAACTAGGATAATGAAAAATTATGATTTGCTCAGAGAAAAGTAATTACTAGTACAGAAAAGATTTGAGCCCTGAGCCACTGACACCTATTTCTGTCCTTAATCCACATTGTATGTCACCTCCAATTTTGCTTTTAGCACAAAGGAAGATGGTAGAACTCTGTTTAACATTAATATTTCAGGCCTTTTATGTGCTAATGAGAGAAAATCTCTATTCATTAGCTATGCTTGGAACACGATTTCACCGGATGAATACAAGTGCTTTCTAATGAGTTTTTAAAATTATATTTGTTCAGTTTCTGTACTTTTCATCTTTAGTTTCTTTAATCTTTTTAAAATTTGCACTTAAAATTCAGTTCAATTTTCCACTGGTCTTTCAAAAGAAAAGTCAAGCCACCTATAACCCTATCAGGTATTCCTATTGTTAATATTTTGGTATGTATCCTTCCAGTCTTTTTTCTTTACATGTAGATATATATTTTTGAATATAACAATAGGATCTGACTGTAAGTAATTTTGTCTGCTTTGTCACTAGAAAATATTTTATGAATATCTTTCTCTGCCATCAACTACTTTTCCACACTATTTTCTAAATATAGATGTCTTATATAAGTGAGATCATGTTGTATATGCTTTTTTGTAATATGTTCTTTCTCATATATATACATATATATGTATATGTATACATATATATGTAAGCATATATGTATATATATGCTTTTTTGTAATATGTTCTTTCTCATATATATATGAAACTATACCTTTTTTCAGTTAATTCCATAGATACTTATTAAACACAATATGTCATATAGTGCTGGGCAACAGAGTGACACAGATACAAGAGAAAAACATGATATCATTTTTATTGATTCACAATATTAAATGATAGATATATCATAATTTATTTTATTAGCTTCCTCCTATTGTATATTTAGATTTTTTCCAAATTTTTTGCCTATAACAAACACAAAAGGATGAATCAACATCCTCACAGCTAAATCTTTGCCCACTTATACAATCATTTACTTTAAAAGGCAAAGGCAAGGAATATGTAATATTTTAATGCTTTTGATATTTATTACTGCACTGTTCCCCTATTGTCTTAATTTTGTGTTTTATGATTAAACTATCATATTTTTATTTGCACAAATGCATGCAGGCCTTCAGTTCAGTAAGTGATCACAACTAAGTTAATATTATTTTGAATTTTAATAACTACATCCTTGATTCGGAGCATTTTTTTTAATTATTTTTTTTTAATGTTTACTTATTTTAGAGAGAGAGAGAGAGACAGAGCACAAGTGTGGGAGGGGCAGAGAGAGAGGGAGACACAGAATCCGAAGCAGACTGCAGGCTCTGAGCTGTCAGCACAGACCCCGACACGGGGCTCAAACTCACAAACCATGAGATCATGACCTGAGCCGAAGTTGGACGCTTAACCGATTGGGTCACCCAGGCGCCCCCTGATTTGGAGCATTTTTACATCGTTTACTTTATCTTTCCAAAACCCAGCCCCCACTTGTGAGGCTTCAAAAGGACTGGTATGATACTTACTTCCTTTTACATGTAGGAGAAATCAAGGCACATGGAGTCAAGTGAGCCAGAATTCTACATATACTGGCAAATATTTGGAGAAACTCTATGTGCCACTAATATAATTCTAGTTGCACTAGACATTGTAGTTGCCATCAGGGTCATCTCAGTGGGTTGACTGGCTTTGGCCGTGATTGGCTCTCTGATTGCATGTCCAAAGTAGACTGAGCCAATGAGATTCAAAGGAAGGCTTCCTGAGGCTTCTCAGGAAAAAGTTTTCTCAATATTTAAGAAAGAGAGCAGGAAGCCTGTAGCTCCAATTACCAGTGACCACCTTGCCTTCGTACAATGACGAGGGGGAAGAGTCCTATGACAAAGCTGACATGCATGGAGACTCAGGAAGAAAATGGGTCTGTGATGGCACCTTTGCACTGGTACCAATCCTGGAGCTAACCTACTGAAGATTCTTTGTTATGTCAGCAAATACAGGTCCTTGTCATTCAGAACAGATTGTTACTACAGCTGAAAGAATCTTAAGTGATCAATGGCTTATATTTAAATGTATAAGAATGTAAATACAGCAATAATTTTGGTCAAATTTTTTTTCTTAGTATCCTAATCTCTTTTGGCTTAGTATTCAACACAAATTCTGTGCTTTGGGCATGGAAATAATTCATTTCATTTCTTGAGTTAAAGAGAAAAAATAGAATGCAGATTTGCCGCTAAGTTTCAGCTAAGACTACCTTCATATACCTCTGTGTATCTCTTACACAGAGACAAAGCAAACACAACACCTTCCTTTACTGAAAGGAAGGGCCTCCATCATTTATTTCTCTGTAAAACTGTCCTAGGATGTTCTCTTTATAAGTTCACTTGTATTCCCTAGGAGGAACTTTTATCAAAAATTGCTTTTCTTATTTTTTTAATGTTTATTTATTTTTGAGACAGAAACAGAGCATGAGTGGGAGAAGGGCAGAGAGAGAGGAAGACACAGATTCTGAGACAGGCTCCAGGCTTTGAACTGTCAGCACAGACCCCATCTTGGGGCTCGAACTCATGAACCGTGAGATCATAACCTGAACCGAGGTTGGACACTCAACTGACTGAGCCACCCAGATGCCCCCAAATTTGGGGTTTTTTTGTTGGCTATTTACAAAACAATGTTGGGTGTTTATTATCTAGATTAAGCCAAGTTTTTAGGAATATTATTTAGATGTCTAAGGGAAGTTGTGAGCTTAAATTTGTTGAAGCCAAGTTTTACCATTGTAGTCCCCCAATTGGTTATGTGGGTGTTTAATCCATATGTTGCTACGAGAGCAATCTACTTCTGTAGGTATGCAACTTGAGACTTTTATTTTCAATATAGTAGACTTGGTTTGATGATAATATGATGTGATCATGGTGCCCTCTTTCTGAGAAAAGGACCGTATTATCAGATATTCTACAAAGTACTATATATGCATTTTCCTAGCCTCGTATCAACACCATGGGATGGGTACCCTTTTTACACTAAGGAAGTGAGCCTGAGCAGACATGTAATTTTCCCCCAAGCTGCATAGCTAGTCAGTGTTAGGACAGTATTTGACCCAGCAGTGGGGTGTTACTCTACGTCCTAGTTCTCTACTCTGAATACTAGCCCCTGAGCTAAGACTAAAAAGAATAGCCAAGAACTAGAGGCTTCCAAAAATGCAGAGAATTCTGAAAATCAGTGAGAAAATAAAATTCTGAGCAAGAAAATGGGAGGCACTTAAAGAAAATGACAGCACAGAAAGCAGTCCTGCAAGCCCAAGTTCATAGGCTGACACAAACACAGGAGCAGCTGTGTGATGGGAATAGCATCACAGAGTTAAACCCAGAAACGCTGGGTCCTGTGAAAAATCCCCGAAAGAATCACCCATCCAAAAGATGCAACATTATTTCCAGAGGTGGGTCAATAATAATGATGGTGGCTAACTCTTGCTGAGCACTTAATATGTCTCAGATACTATTCTACATGGTTTACCAGTATTGTCTCATCTCATCCTTAACAGCAGTCCTATGATGTTTACTGATGAAGAGACTGAGGCCCTAAGTGGTCAATTAACCGACCAAGGGTCTCATGGTTTGTAAGTAGGGAAGCTGGCCTGTGAACCCAGGCTGTCTAATTCCAGAACTTGCATTCCACACACGTGCCGCGTGAAGGAAGGGATAGATTCAGCGCTCAGGATATTGAGGTGCTCACAAAGGCAAGCAGGTAGTAAAGAGGCCCCATAACACAGTGGGAAAAGCAAAAGCTCTGAAGTCAGAAGCCTCTGTGTTTAATGCCTGCGTCTTACAAACTATATTACTCAGCAATTATCCTTAACCTTTCTGAACCCCGTCTATATGAAAGGGTAATTATACCTGTCCTGCCCAGCTCATCAGTTGTTGTAAAGATCAAGTGAGGCTCTGTGTGTGAAAGTACATTATAAACCTTAAAGCCCCACATAAATATTGCCCCACAGAAATAAATTACGGCGCCATTATGAAAGGAATATAGCATAATGTAAAGAATATACTTAAGCTTTGTCTAGTCAGTGGGCAGATGACCCCCAAAGTTTGTTTTCAGCTGCAAGCAGAGATCTTGTATGCAAAGCAGGGCTTAAAAAACAACAACATTGAAGAGTATCAGTTTGAATGTTGATAAGTGTTTTATAAATAGCTGCATAATTAGCATGTACTTACTGCAAAAAGTATACATAATATTTTATTCCCTGTTGTAGGCTGTAATGAATCTGCTACCTCTACGTCCTAGGTGGTTTTCACTTACTTTCCCCTTGATAATTTTAATACGTGGAACCATTATTAGCTGAATTAAGAATAAGTAAATGAGCAGTAAAAAAAATACAGAAAAATTACAGGTGCCTGTGGTGAGTAAGATAATAACTAGGTAAAAATATATGAAATAATTACAGTGTTTGAACGGCAGAGCCGGCATGAGGAAAATGACTCAATGGAATATTAAGGCTGCTGTTGGCAGGGTAGAAAGACCGTAGCCTACACTGTGGCCTTCACCTCTTCAGATTCTCGGCTCTAATCCTCCCTGAGAACAGATCCAATTTGTCCTCAGCCACGTT
The DNA here is from genome assembly GCF_018350175.1 of Felis catus. Classification (NCBI taxonomy): domain Eukaryota; kingdom Metazoa; phylum Chordata; class Mammalia; order Carnivora; family Felidae; genus Felis; species Felis catus. Next base: position 161,384,272 of record NC_058375.1, read on the forward strand.
TGTGGTGCCAAAGGGGCTGGTCCAATTCGACAAAGGTTTAGTCATTCTGAAAGTCTGTGCTCCTATGGATTAAATACCCAGTATCTAAAAGCTTCTGTTTCAAAGATGCGTCCGATGTTTGGTACTTAGTGGACTTAGTCCACCTGGTGATATCGAATACGAACTTATTTAGGATGTATCTATCATCTGTATTTGACATCTTGACAAAATGGAATTTCAGATAATGTAGATAAAGGGTTTTTAAGGAGCTGTGATTTGTTTGTTTGTTTGTTCTAGAAAACTGGGTTATATATAACACCCCAAACAGTGTGATTGAATTAAGGTAACCAGTCAATCAACAAACATTTGGGACTTTTTATGTTTCCAGATCCTGCTGTTAAGGATTCTGATTTAATGCTCCCAGATGGTGAAAAATCTTATTACCATAAGAAGAGAAACCTCAAGTTAGGATTTGAATCCTCACAAATGTTTGATTAATAGCAATGAGCCACTGCTTTTTATTTTTTTATTTTTTTTAAGCAAGCTCTGCACCCAATACAGGGCTTGAACTCAGGACCCTGAGATCAAGAGTCGCATGCTCCACTGAGGGGTGCCTGGGTGGTAGGTTAAGTGTCAGACTCTTGGTTTCAGCTCAGGTCACGATCTCACGGTTCGTGAGTGCAAGCACCACATCAGGCTCTGCGCTGACAGCATGGAGCCTGCTTGCGGTTCTCTCTCTGTTCTCTTTCTGCCCCTACTCGACCCGTGTGCTCTCGCTCGCTCTCTCTCAAATATATAAACAAATAAATTTTTTTAAATAATTAAATAAAAGAGTCACACTCTCCACCGACTGAGCCAGCCAGGTACCCCCAAGCCACTGCTTTTTAAATCGGCAGGTTCTGGACAAGAGCACGGGTTGAAGCTACAGCAGAGAGGAACAGTGGAAACCCTCTGCTGCCCTGACTGTCAGACTGTCAGGGAGTAACAGCAATTAACACTCGATTTTCTGTACATGCTTTGTCTTCTTTGAGGATTTAGGGGGATCAGTTTCTGCATCTGAGACAAATTTCTCCGTTATCTAATAAACCTCTAAATCACCTAATTCTGCTGCATACATAATATATGTTAGCATTAAGAGATATTAATATCAGACAAAATGTGACAACATAGGTAAACAGAGTAGTGGGGAGAGGGATAAGAGAACTGAGTTCTAATCCCAAGAATTCCATTGATAGATTTGGAAAAAAATCATTTTAAACTCATTCTACCTCAGTTTCCTTACCGCCGAAGTGGTGGAGTTGGAGGTAAAATCAAAGGGCTTTTGCAACTCACAGATTCTATGATTCTGTGAACCATCTGAAACCAACTCTGTGTCCGTGATGACTTTGGCCATTTTGGCTATTAAGGCCTTTTCTTAATTGTGTTTAAAATAAAAATTCAGGGACACTGGGGTGGCTCAGTTGGTTGAGCATCCGACTTCAGCTCAGGTCATGATCTCACGGTTCATGGGTATGAGCCCCGCATCAGGTTCTGTGCTGACAGCTCAGAGCCTGGAGCCTGCTTTGAATTCTGTGTCTACCTCTCTCTCTGACCCTCCCCTATTCACACACGTGCACGTGAGCACTCTCTCTCTCTCTCTCTCTCTCTCTCTCTCTCTCTCTCTCTTTCTCTCTCAAAAATAAACATTGAAAAAAAATTTTTTGAATAAAATAAAATAAAAGTTCAGTAAGGGACACCTGGGTGGCTTAGTTGGTTAAACATCTGACTCTTGATTTCAGCTCAGGTCATGATCTCATGGTTCCTGAGATGGAGCCCACACTGGGCTCCACACTGGCAGCACGGAGCCTGGTTGGGATTGTTTCTCTCTCTCCCTCTCTCTCTCTGCCCCTCCCCTGCTTGTGCGTTCTCTGTATCTTAAAATAAATAAATAAACATTTACAAATAATAATAAAAAATAAAAGTAAAAATTCAGTGAATAATTCTAGATTCTCTTACGGACTTTTAACTGGCACTTTATGTGACACCATGTTATCTTTCTGTGTCTTTTTCTCCATGAATTCAAGCAGCCATATTGCTTTTTTTTTTAAATGTTTTATTCATTTTTGACAGAGCATATTTGGGGGAGGGCCAGAGAGAGAGGGAAACAGAGGATCTGAAGTGGGCTCTGCGCTGACAGCAGCAAGCCCAATGTGGGGATTGAACTCATGAGCCGTGAGACCATGACCTGAGCTGAAGTTGGATGCTCAACCGACTGAGCCACCCAGGCACCCCCGCCATATTGCTTCTTACCTGAACTTAACTGTCATGATCTCAGGAGTCATGGCCTTACTTAATCCAAGTATTTCCTGATCATTTTTATTTTCTCTGCTAACCTGCACATAACATAGACATTAGCCACGTATATATTTCAGATAGTGTTCTTCAGATGTTAAAAGTAACTTATGTGGGAAAAAAAAAAGTTTATATGTGTGGTATCTGTTGATAATCCTTTTTAAATTGTTACTTGTCCTAGAGAAGAGCTAGATTTTTATGCCGTGTATGTAGAACTTTATCCATCAAGTGGTTAATGCATTATTCTGGTTTTAGCCAAAAAAGGTAATGGTTTCTGCAACCTTCCTGATGTGTTTGAATGTATAAACAAACTATATTTGAAATGTTACTCTTTTTAGGTTGCATTGTTTTACATCGCATTAAGACAAGGGACCTGGTAGGATTTCTTTCCCCTTTTGGCTGCTATCTGAAGGGAATATAGTTTTTTCCCCTCTCTCCACCTTTTTTGTAAAAGTTAAATAAAATATCAAAATAAATCTCCTAAAAGCCTGGTGAAAGTGTTATGGGAATCAATAGAAGCCCCGATACTGCATCAATAAGCATTTCAGGTATAATCAATTACATAAAGTGTTCTCTGTGCCCCTTGAGAATCTGGCTCAACAGACTGTTCAAGAATAGAACAATATGTTGCCTGTGGAGGGGCAGAGTCCTTGAGCATCTTTCTGGATTCCGCTTCTAAAAGTACTATTACCCCCACCTCCAGTAACATCTGTGAGGGGAAAGGGAGACTTTGTGAAATAAATCAGTGCTTCCTTTTATTTTCCCAGAGGCAAAAATACTTAACTTTCATGAGAAAAGAAAGCAAGCCTCATTCTTGTCCCTCTGGATTTGGTCATTGCTGGCTCCCAGGAGGCTGTGGAACCACTCATTAAGAGCAGAGGACACTCAGAGCTGGTTTAGAAAGTACTTGTCGGCTCTGGGAAACTTAGAACTTAGGCAAAAAAAGAAGGAGGAAGGAAGGAAGGCAGAAAGAAAGACAGGAATATTTTTCTCATTAGGATTTTTGCTTCCCAGATGCAATCATTCTCAATAATTTCATGAACCCAAGCACTAATGTCCAGTCACTATAGCCACTGTTTAGGACTGGGGGCGGGGTGGTGGTGATGACAATGGAAAGAGCCCTGTCTGGATTTATAAACCCTGCCATTTATTCACTGAACAGCCTCAGGCAGATCTCTTCTCTCTGTTTCATCTGTAAATATTTATAGAGAGCATTATACAATCATGTGAGTGCATTGGGCATATTTATTACAAACTATAAAGCTCCATACACATTTATAGGTTTATCATGTTAATTCTTCCAATCCTGTGTTCTATCTCATTGCAGACAAAATAAAGATTTTCCCCCATAGGAAAGAAGCCAAGAAAAATCTTTGTCCTGACCCACAGAGATGATGTAAATTTAGTATCCTATCCTAAGGCCTTATAGATTAGCCACAGGTATGCTGCTGATAGCACTGTATCCAACTCACAAGCGTTTGCATTACTTCCTGAGTCCCAAGTCAAAATAACCTGGAAAGTTAGCATTATATCCACTTGATATCAACCTTAATACTCCAAACCATTGCAGTCTTGTGCAAGTAAGAAGAACAATCTCTTTCTCTCTCCCTCTCTCTTACTGACTCTTGGGTGGAACACTATGTATTTTCCAATCAGTCAAGAATAATTCATTTGGTGCCCACTGTGTGCCAGACTATGTTGCTAAGATACCATAAAAAAATAGTGATAAAACGTAGTGCCCAGCACTGCAGTTCTTGGGAAAGAAAAACTGAGTTGTGTGTATATACAAGCAAGAGACCTAAGGGTTAATCAGAAAAGAAATAATTTTTGCATAAAGTGATCTTTCTTCCCGTTTTTTTATTGTAAGCTCAGAAAGAATTGTAGCAATACAGGTTGAGCAATTTTCTTTTTTATGAATCCTGTGCTCAATTTATGAAAGTCATTTTGCAACCCATTTACATGCAGTAAACTTTGCTTTAAGGTTCTGTCATTTACCTTGATCATGATTATTTATAGTCCCTTTAGAAAAGGCCCTTTACTGGTTTAGGTCTCAAGCACAGCACTGCCACAAGGCAGTTTTCTACTGAGCCTTTTAAGTCATGGTCGTAAGCTAAGGCATAGCCAGTCTTATAGCCAACTATGAGGCACAGGGGTGTTGTGTAATGGGGAAGAGAAGTAGTTGGAATTAAGAGTCTTGGTCAAAATCAACTCTATACTCTCACCATGTAATCCTGGCTATTTTTGCTCCTTTACAGTCAGTTTGCTCACTTGCAGAAAGGGAAGGATGCTTACCTGAAGTACTCTAGTGCAAGATACAGGGTAAATTATAAAGAGGAAATTGTTCCATGAACTAATTGTCTAATTGCAGTAGGAACTACTATAAATCACTGAAAAAGGAATGGTATGTCTAATCTAAAATCTTTCTTGATCACATACTATATTCTCTCTACTGTAATACACACATGAATGTAAACTGAGAGCAGAAGCCCTTACCTTACACATAGTGGGCATTCAATTATGTATTCATTGTATTGATGGATAAATACAGTTGCTAGCTGAAAGTCACTGTGCTAAGCATGGTACAGAATACAAGGTATTTAATGTATCTTCCTAGGCCTGCAGGAGCTTCTAGTTTAGTTAAGATGACTAGCCATAAATGCACAAAAAGCCAATATGAGTTATGTTGTGGTTCTAGACAGGAGAAGTTATGATGTAAAGAGTGTGTCTGAGTCCCTTACCAGACCTATATGGTAGGAACCCTTCCTCTTCCTAACAAGGGGAGAGCCTGTCTTCTTCCAGCCTCACTTTCCCCCATGCACTCCTGGTATGAATTACAGCTCCAGCAGAACTTAGATGCTCACTCAGAAGGGTTTAGCTGAAATGTATACAATGAAGTGGCTTAATAGAGATATATGCAGAATTCTGGGAAGCAAAAAGAGATGGCAAGGGACAAGCTAGAGAGACAAGCAACAGTAGGAAGCATTCCCTACCCTAGAGGTGAAGGGCCAGGTGAAGGTCAGGCAGGGAGTGTGGTGGTGGCCAGAGCTAGGCACAGAAAGAACCCCTGTCAACACACAAGTCCAGGTGGAGTCATGCAAGTCTCATTCCTTGGACAACTGTCATGTCAAAGTCCGCAGACATTAGCAAAGGTTTGTATGCATTTGCTCCAGAATCTTTACATGGGCGGGGCTTCTCTTGTGGGCCTGAGGAAGGAATGTCATCAGTCCAGAAGGCTGGCTTTCTGAAACCGGGACCTGTCACTCTCTACCTTTGCAAGTAGCTCAGTGAAATGAGTGTGAAATGGCTAGATGTCTTCCTTGACTCCGAGGCACTTACCACGCACAGCCTTCACAAGGCACGGAGCAGGAGAAAACAGACTACACCCTCAACAATAAGAGGCGAGTCATCCGCCTGGTGCTGCAGTGGGCCGCCGTGCACGGGGATGTGTTACAAGAGGATGATGTGGCCGTGGCTTTCCTCGAGGTACGTGGGGTCATCCCTTCCCAGAGTACGTCTTTGTCTTACGATCCAGGACTCTCCATAAGCATGGTAGCTTCCCTGGAGAGACTGTGATTGCAAATTCTCTTCTCTGTTAACATGTTCATCAGAAGGGTACTCTGAGAGGAATAGAGAACAACTTCAGCCATTATCCGGCCACTCATTCAATAACAGCTAGCATTTTAATGTATTTTCATTTGGTCTCTTTTTCTTTGTGTATTTTCTATGGTTATAATCACATAGTACCCATCATTTTGTAGGCTGCTTTTTCCACTTTATATAAGGAATTTTTCTATGTCAATACAGTCTTTCTAATAAAAATTTCGAATGACCTTTGAGTAGCTCTGCCACAGATATACTTCTTTTCCTCATATTGTTGAATATTTTCATCATTTACAGTTTTCACATTCCTCAAATAATAGTACAGTGAACCTGTTTCAGCAAGTAGATCTGTCCTTGGTTACATTCCTAGAAATAGGATTACTAGATCAAATGGTACCTATTTTTGAGTGGAGTGAAACAGATCATTTTATTGAGGACTTTCTAGGACCATGAAGTGGTTTCCAAAGGGACACGATTTATTTTGTAAGCACTGCTTTGAGCTGAACTTCCCTTTTCCTTCCCATGGTCCCAGCCCCACATTGCAACATTGACCCTGGCACTGAGTCCTTGATGACTCACTCTGTCCTCCAAAACTTAGATGAGGATCTTCTATGCAGGCAAAAGGCAATGTGGCTTCTATTTCAAACTTTATCAGTCTGTATGTTCAAGAATGAATTATCCAAAAGGAATGTACCCCTTCTCTCCTGTGGAATCATGTAATTTGGCAGGCAGATTGGTGAGGAAGGGAGGAAGAGGAACTATGAGTGTCCCCAAAAGCTGTGGAAAGAAGTAGTTTTAAAATATAAAGGAAAAATAGTAGCCTGGCTCATACATTGACTCCTGGCCTCTACAGGTTGAACAAAGGACTGTTTTGCAGATGGACCACAGTGGTGGTTAAGAAGGCATTGCCACAGTTGTCATCTTCTGCTCCTCAACAAAGCAGGGCCCAGCTGCTGCTGCCGGGCCATCAGGATAGTTCCCAGGACATCCATAAAGAGTCCTGAGTTGGTACAAACTCAGCATAACTTCAGTACGGTACTGAAGACTATGCCGGCATTTTACTACCAAAAATTGACCACCATCAGTGGGCAATATTAAACAACAAATGCTAAAATAATATTTAAAATAAATGTTAAAATTTCCCTGAAAAAATAGAGGTGAAAAAGTGCTCTCGAAGCGTAGGTTATAAAGTGACCCATTCTGAAACATTGCATTACGTTGCCTTTCCGATAAATACCACATGAACAATTCATTTGCAATTAAAAAAAAATTCGAGTTCTTTTATTGTGGTAAAATATATCAAACATAAAATTTGCCATTTTAACCATTCTCAAGGACACAGTTCAGTGGCATTATTTAATTCACAATGTTATGCAACCCTCACCACTACCTATTTCTAAATCCTTTTCTCACTTGCAATTTTGAATCTAGACATATTGTAATGTTTTCTTTTTCTTTTTTGTCTCCAGTCTATGAAACCATAGTCTGGAGATGGCTAGCAAAGCAGATAACATAAGGACACATCTTTATTGATCTTTACAGAATTGTGCACCTTTGCAATTCTTATTAAAAGCCTGTGACTTTTGCCAATTACAGGAGTTTTATGTGTCTGTATCAGATGATGCCCGGATGATTGCTGCCCTCAAGGAGCAACTGCCCGAGTTAGAGAAGATTGTCAAACAAATGTAAGGAGGGGCTTGGCTTTGGGTGTGTTTTCATGAAGTAAGTGCCTGCCTCTCAGGCCAAACATCTTACAAAAAGCCCTTTGCCCCCAAAAGGTGAAAGCCGGTTTTCGGCAGGCACACAGTGTTCTGGTTTGAGGGGACGGGGCCTCGGGCGTAGGTGTGATGAGGCCAGATAAAGAGGGGGGAAGTTCTGCTCAGCTGTCTTCTGTTGCTGGACATCTGCCAAGAGAAAGCCTGGGACAAGGCAAAGATCCTCCTATGGGGCATCTAACTCAGTAAACTTGGGTCCTTTTTGTTCGAGGCAGTGAATCCAGTAATAGTCAGTGGCATTTAAAGAAAGTTTAGGAGGAATTACTTTATGGAAAATTCACTTCCTACTGCCAGAGCTGTTGCTGGTGAATGTTTGTGTCCTCTTAGTGAAAACATGGAAGGTTTCACACACTGTACTTTGAGCCATACAGTAAATACTGGAAAGAGCGTCTGCTGCTAGAAAGACCTGAAAGCTAGAAAATGGTTTTCAACGTCAGTTCTGCCAGGGATCTGCCTGTGATGAGAGCTGATCTCTTTGTGTCTCCTCTGTGCTTGGTCTCCTGGTATTAAAATAAAGAGGTTTGGGGTGGCTGGGTGGCTCAGTCGGTTAAGCGTCTGACTTCAGCTCAGGTCATGATCTCATGGTTCGTGGGTTCGAGCCCATGTCGGGCTCTGTGCTGACAGCTCAGAGCCTGGAGCCTGCTTTGGATTCTGTGTCTCCCTCTCTCTCTCTGCCCTTCCCCTGCTCCTGCTCTCTCTCTCACTCTCTCTCTCAAAAATAAACATTAAAAAAAAATGAAGAGGCTCATATTGCTCCCGAAGGATTGCTGTCATTTCATTTTTGTGATGTAAGATTAAAGTTATACACAAATGAAGTAATTCAAAATAACGGTACCAATGCTATTAAATAATGTGCTTTCTCTCTTTCTCGTAGTTCAGAAGATGCAAAGGCTCCACAAAAGAAGGTAAGTGACAATGGATTAGGATTCTCTAATTGTGCCCTGTTGCATAACAATTCTCCAGAAATATTATAGTGCAATATAGAAAAGTGATGTGTTTGTAAAAAGAAAATATGTTTTCCTCATTTCTTGACTCTGGCTATTTCTTGGGTGTGTTTCCTCAGGGTTGCAAATATACATTGGTCATTAAAAGCTGTTATTACTCTTACAGCACAAAGTTCTTTTGCAACAGTTCAACACAGGCGATGAGAGAGCCCAGAAGCGCCAGCCTGTCCGCGGCTCTGATGAAGGTGAGATGTGTCTTCCAACTCATGGTTGTACAGATTACTCAAAGTCAGAATAAAATCTCCCCCCGGGAACCCTCAGCCCCACAGAATAGCTTTTCTTGGACTATGTCTTGGCACTCCAAATAGTTTGCTTGAAGGTGCCCTTTTGCATTCCGATTATTTATCTTCTTGAACTCTGGGCCTTGAGTGGAAGTGCTGGTCCACACTTCCCTGATTCAGCCTCTCCCTCACTACCACCTTTTCCTGAAGGAAGGAAAGATTATGTCAGGAACTAGTTGTCAAGGTTGCCCCTCTGGGAAGAGCTGGCAGGAAGGCAGCTGGCACTTTGCAATGTCACACAGAGGAGAAGGGCCAGGGTCATCTGCAGAACAGGACTCCTGCCCAGGGGGAAGCACTCTGATCCTGAGCACGGCCTTTTTAGCAGCCATCAGGGAAGTGCAAATGCTGACGATTACCGTTTGGTCACTTAAAGATTTGTCTAGAGAATCACAACCAAAATAAAATTAATAATAATGATAACATTTTCACTTGAAGCCACAAATGAGTCTTGTAATTTAGGAGTGCCTCTAAACCCAAGACTTACAGTAGCTGCAATTGCTTCCAAGATTTGTGTTCAGAGGTGAGCACGTAGGTGTCGTATATGGGTTTGCTGAGCTCGGTACCCCAAGTACTGTGGCCCAGCCCCAGAGTACACAAAGCAGTGAACAAGTAAGCAGGAATGTCAGCGTGTTCATGTCCTAGGCAGAAGCACTCCTGTTTGCAGAGGTGTTCGTGTTGACTCCGCACCACCACACCAGGCAGCAGTGACCCAGCAATCCGCCTACAGCACAGCACTTCCTGTGTTATGAAAAAGAAACCCTCACAGACAAGGGCACACCCAGAAAACAGGCCTACGCATACTTCATTTTTTTCCCATCACTTCTATATGGATTTTTCACAAAAATCTGCTATCGTTTTTTTTTTTTAATTTTTTTAATGTTTATTTATTTTTGCGAGAGAGACAGAGTGCACGCGGGATGGGGCAGAGAGACATGGAGACACAGAATCTGAAGCAGGCTCCAGGCTCTGAGCTGTCAACACAGAGCCCGACGTGGGGCTCGAACTCACAGACCATGAGATCATGACCTGAGCCGAAGTCGGACACTTAACCGACTGAGCCGCCCAGGCACCCCGCTATCATTTTTTGAGTTGGAGATAGAAGCCACGTGTGTACCTATTCTCAGACCAATGCTGAGGTCAGGAGTTTGGGAAGCGGGCAGGCATAGGCATAGGTGACTGCAAATAGATACAATAGTAAGAGTGACAAGACGATGCCAATTTGGGAAGATATCTAAACATTTCCCGTTGCTGATGGTTTTCTTAAGAATTCCCAAGACCAATTTGCCGTATTGTTACTGCCTTCCCAATAGTTCTGTTTAAAGTCTATTGCATGGACCACACCTACACAACCATTCGGGTGCCGGTGGCCGCCTCGGTGAAGGAAGTCATCAGCGCAGTTGCTGACAAACTAGGCTCTGGGGAAGGCCTGATCATCGTCAAGATGAGCTCTGGAGGAGGTAACAGCCTTAATTAGCACTTTGGGCTTCTGCAATATGGAATATCCAGTCCAATGAGAAACCCTGCCAGGAGTTAGCGTGGCCCACCCAAGCGGATCCAGAGGGACAAATTGGTGCTTGTGTGTACTCCCACAAATAACAAAATAATACGGTTAGAAGTGGGCTGGATAAGTGTCTAATATGCCCCATTTTGTAGGTACCCACTATAAAGCAGAAAAAGGTGAAGTGATCTGAGGCCAGCTGGAGCTGAGGACTCTGGTGTGGATGCCAGCCTGGAGTTCTTTCTGTGTAAACCCTAAACAAAAAAGCGTAAGGCCTTCGAGCTCTGAGAAATGTGGACCCTAAGAGGGCCTCTGGCATGAAGCTACAGGCCATAGGTTTCCAGAAGTCTGAAGTTGGAGGTGGTCATGGTCTAGTTGTTCCCATCTGTTGATGGTTCCCCTCCTTACCCTGTAGAGAGGGCAGGAGCTCAACTCATCGGATAAAATAAGCATATTTTCCCCATGGGATTACATGATTACCTTATGCGTTGTTGAAATGTCATATATTCATTCACCATATATATCCACTGGCCACTGACTATGACTGGGACCGGAGGGATGTGCTGTGGCGGGCGGGAGGTAGCCAGTAACGAGTTACAATCGATACTGGCAAGAGTTTTGGAACCGTCAGCACACGATGCAGTGAGTCCAGAGGAAGGAGCAGTAAGCCCATCTGGTCTGGCAATGATTTCATAGCCACTGGGGATCCTCCAGGATCGGGTAAGCCATTTTTGCCATGTCTGAAGGCAAATGATTCTACTGCTGCAGGATTTTTAAATGCATCATGGATTCCCTAGATATCCTCTTCCATTTCTGCCCCAGTCACACGGGACCCAGGATGTCCCTTTGCGCCCATCCCGCTGACACACTTCCCAAGCTATCCTGGGTCCTTCCTCTCCTTCCTTCAGTTTTTTACCCAAATGTCAGTGTCTAACCGAGGCCCCCTCCTTACTTTCTTTGGTTCTCTTTCTAAAATTGTATCCTCTCCTGCTTATACAGACTTCCTTGCTTCCTTCCCTATTGTTTTTTTCTCCTCGTGGCCGCTCGCTCTCTGATATGTTTGTCTTTCTCACTGTGCGCATCCCTCACTGCAATGCAGGCTCTTTTTGGACTGGGATTTCCTTTTGTTTGCTCCCTTCTGTATCCTCAATACCAGGAGCAGTGTCCAGCAAATAGTAAATGCTAAGTAAATATCTGTTGAATGAATTAATTTTTACAATATTGGAGGCTTAATCCAGGTAACGCAATTGCCCTCCAAGTGAGGGACTAAGTGAAAAAATAATAGTGAATTTTACATCTAAAATCTATTTGAGATCTCAGAAACCCCCTAAGTTTTCTACAAGTGATCTTTCCATCTCCAAAGTGCTGGGCATTATTACCATCTGGAAACATAATTTGTTATATAAATAGCAAATGCGGTTTTTATATATAATTACAGTTGCAACGCAGAACTGGGGGAATTGACCCTCGGGTATTTCCATTCCTGTTTTGTGGTCATTTCTGATGGCATTCTGAGTGTCATGTGCCTGCATGAATGCTGTGTCTTTTTTACTCAGTGGGTCCCTTCAGGACTGTATTTTATGCAGTCGCTCTGCGTGTTCCGGTAATTCACCGAGCCGGCAATTTGTTGGTGTGATTAGGGCAGTGCAGCAAATCTCAGATGCATTTAATAGGCAATCTCATGCTTTTTATGTTCACAGAAAAGGTGGTGCTCAAACCTAATGATGTTTCAGTATTTACGACGCTCACCATTAATGGACGCCTATTTGCTTGCCCGCGAGAGCAATTCGATTCACTGGTAGGTGTGGATGGCCTCCTCAGAGTAGTGTCTGCAATCAGAAAAGCTTGTCTGGAGCTTAATTTTGCAGTTACATTGAACCTAGTTGCCAAAAACTCTTGAATGTTACTCGGCTTTTTCTTTTTCTGCGCTCTATTAGGTAAGCCTCAGGTGTTCATTTGATACACTCTGAGCTTTAGATTTTCTTTCGTGAAAATTAGCCAAGTAGCACCATGACTGGGGCCTAATTCAGCTTTTAGAACTGTTTGTAGTAAATCACCTCCTTGAAATCCCTCCAATTTAAATATTAATGTTAAAAATCTGAATACTTAGACCAGGATAGAAAAAAAATTTTTTAAGACCAGATATTGCAATGTATCATACTCCTTAGGGAGATGTAGAAAAGGTATTATGGCAAAGCCACTCTCCAGTCTAAGAAAAATTCTGTTTCCTGGAAGTGGTCTAACTTGTGTAGGAAATACCAGAGGCCAGCCCTTTCTTCCCTAAGTTTCTAAAATATTTGTTCCGAGCCCACACAGAGCTGTCTGCAAATTAAAAGGATTAATGGGCTCATGTTAGCAACGGAGTAACCTACTCTCTTTTATGCAGGTAGGGTTTATGGTAGGGTTCATTTCTATTTACCCTGTAAAAATTAGACATGTTGGTGCATAGCTCTCAACGTATCTTGGAAAACCTATGGGGCCAGTTCAGAGGACGAGAACTAGTTTTTTCCATCTTTGGACACACAGGGCTGCTTTTACTAAGAAAAGTGCAACACAGGAGCAAGAGGTAACCAGCCTCACACTTCAGAGAATTTAACCACATGAGTGTTGCATAAATACATTCAGATGTCATCAAAACAGACATTCGAAGGAAATCACGATTCCTCTCCTCTCAGGAACATTTTAGAGCTTGCTTTGGCCTCATGGTAATTCTGTGTTCTAGTCTGGGGGGAGCCATTTTGTGCACTGCAATGCAACTGTTGTATCTTAAATCCGCCTGGAGGGGAACTTGGCAGACATGGCATTCGTTCTCTGACTGTCCCGCATCCGTCACTGCCCATGAGCACCCTTGCTTGCCTCAACCACTGGTACTGGAAGATCTGTCTACGCACAGCCCTCTTCATTTAGAATTTTAGTCGTCTACATTCATTGCTTTCTAAAAGGTATTTCCCAACAGTGAGGGATTAGGGGGGGAGACTGTCATAAATGAGTCGTGCTGCCCTCTCCTGGAAATGAACACCATCATAAGCCAGGTCGGCTGTAGCCCTATTTACAGGTGCTGCGTGATGTGTTGGCCACACAGCGTTCAGCCTGTCTTGCCAACTGGTTCTTGGCCATACTGTCCAAAGACATGGTGTCTGGATGGACAGTATGGACTTTTTCCAGCTCCCTGTAGGGCAAGATACTGACTTTTTAAGCCTCTGTTTATCCGCACATCATCCTGCAACCTTATGAATTCTTAGTCCTTGCTAGTCTTCCATTTTAAGGCCTGAGTAATTGAAAGGCATTTACTTGGCAACAAGTACTGGGGAAATGAACTTGTTAGCTTCCTCCATGTCTGTGCTCTGCCATCCACTGGGGCACAGTTTTATGTCATCATACTAAGAAATGGTTGAACCTTACCTGCCTCACAACACCAGAGACATGGGGCCTTGTCAGGTTTCTAAAGATTTCTCTGAGGACAGTCTTTCTAGGAAGAACGTATGCAAGATGACTCTGCAGTACAGAATGTTGGCCAAACTCTTTGATCTATCAACACATACTTAGGAAGTGTCTGCTTTGTACTTGGTGCTACGCTGGCTTCTGTGTGACACTAGAACTAGACCAGTCAGCCCAGAGACTCCATTCTTATGACAGTTATGGTCATGTTAGGGAGATGAGACTAACACAAACAGCCTGGAGCAGAACAAATCGTAGGGCTAAATTGTTGTCTAGAAATAGCAGATTGCCAGCAATTTATCCTAGTTGGTTAAAGGCTTGGAACCTGCAGCTTTACTCTCTTGACACTTTATTTGAGCATAAATGTGAATACAGACAAATTATAATAAAATCCCATTATGCTGTAATCTGGTTCTACTCTTACCAATTCACTAGTTCCTTAGACTTTTATTTAGGGCCTATTATATCATTCCAGGCATCAGGGATGGTTCTGCCTCTGGGATGGTCTTGAAGACAAATCCTTCATGGTTTTTGTGCCTCAAGGAGCTCAGAGTATAGTGAGGGACTCCAGAGTGTAAGGAGAATCCAATGTGACAAATGCCATTGCAGAGCCAGGCACAGAGGGAGAAAGAGGGATGCTGGGGTGGCAGCTTACTTTAGCCATCTCTTTGTCACTGACAATCAGCATATCCTTTTTATATCTTAGGTTCTTCAACTGGATATTGGGGGATGGGGGGCGGGTAACAATGCTGTTCTCCCAGGGGGAGAGTATATGGGAGTTCTGTGCCTCAGGATAGGCAGTATTCAGACCTGCCTGTGCAGTGTAGACCCCACAGAATCTCTGCTGTGCTTCATCTGGTAGGAAACTTCCATAGGACCATCTATGAGGAAGTGGAGCAAGGAAGTGATCTGTTGGGCCCCCAGGATCAGCATGTAAATTCCCCACTTCACTTAGAAGAGCCACTTTGGCCACTTAGACTGCCTCTTCTGTGTTTCATGGAGGGAAGGGATCAGCCTGCCCTTTGTCAAGGAGGGAGAAGGCTTGGTAAGCCCTGCCCACTCAAAAAAAAGAAATTCTGTTACTCTCTCAAAGGGGATGCAGCAGTGATAGACCAGCATCCATGACTTAAAGAATTTGATCTTTTTTTTAATTTTTTTTAACGTTTTATTTATTTTTGAGACAGGGAGAGACAGAGCATGAACAGGGGAGGGTCAGAGAGAGGGAGACACAGAATCTGAAACAGGCTCCAGGCTCTGAGCTGTCAGCACAGAGCCCGACGCGGGGCTCGAACTCACGGACTGCGAGATCATGACCTGAGCCGAAGTCGGCTGCTTACCCGACTGAGCCACCCAGGCGCCCCTGATCTATTTTTTTAATATTGGCATCGTCCCTACAGTTGTTGGGTTGGTTTCTCCCCTCTATGAGAAGCCATGAGGCCCCAGGGAAAAGAGTCGGAGAGCTGGGCAGGCTGCAGAGGGAGAGAGCAGGAGGGCAGTTCCACAGAACTGCTGTTCACAGCAGCAGCTGCAAGAGGAAAGGGAAAACTTTGAGAGCCTGTCTGAGCCTGACAAGGAGTCCTCAGACCCAGTATTTAAAAGTGTCCCCAACTTTCCACCTGAGACCTGGCCTGCTTAAAACCGTTCTCCTTACTTGCTTCCACAAGCTACTTACCCATAGATTCAGGTCAGTTCCCTAAGTTTCAAAACTTGGGAGTAAATGTTTTTCTTCCTTGCCGTCCATGCCCTGCATAGCGTGAATCCGGAACAACAGTGCTTAGCTCTTACATCCAGGTATTGTACAGATCCTGCTTCCCCGGACATTTGTATTGCTGCAGTACGTGCGGGGACACAATAATTTGGAAGGGGCTGCGAATGGGGACCAACTCTGTGCCAGGCGCTGTGCTTACGGGATACACTCAAATTATTCCTGTTCAATCCTCTTAAAAAGCCTGTGTACCCGGTACTGTGACACTGAGTTCCCAGTGCCAGAAACAGACATTCAGGAGATAAGGGAATTTGTGGAGTTAGAGTGAGGTTTGCATTTAGAGTCTGTTGCTCTCTGAAGCCAGTCTATGCAAAACCCCAGCCCCTTGTCTGGTACTCACAGACTTTGTAAAGCTGTTCGGTTCCCCTAGGCTCTTTGTTTCCCATAAACTCGTCTCATGACAGCTTCCCAACCTTCCTGCCTCCCTTGCTATCCTTCAACAGACCAACTTGAGTGCTCTGGGGAAACCTTGCTGTTCTAACCCACCCAGGTTTGCCTGTTGAATCTTTTACAGCCCGGCTTCTTGGTCTCCAAGAACCTCTTCAGCCGCAAAATGCATTCGAAATGCCCACTAACTCTCAAAAAGCTTATTCATGTTCTCCCACGTGTCTGTCTGTATCTGGGTATCAGGTGTGTGTTGATTCTGTCTGTCCTTTATACCCACAAATGAATGGCAGCAGCTGTTTATTGAGTGCAGAGCGGTACTCTCTGGTCAGGGCTCACTCCTCCCTTAGACTAATATTGCAGGGACCACTTACATCCTGAATGTGTCATTTCTTCAGTGTCCAGAATGCAGTGAGCACTTGAGGAATATAGTGGTTATGCATGATGATGATGATAACGAGGATGATAGAATTTGCACAATATTCGGGTTTCCAACCTACATATTGAATATCCCAATATGGCTAGCGTGATATTAGGGAAATTCTCTTTTTTTTTTTAATTTAAATTTTAGTTAACATACAGTGCAGTATTGGTTTCAGGAAAACCCAGCGATTCATCACTTACATACAACACCCAGTGCTCATCACAAGTGCCCTCCTTAATACCCATCACCCATCTAGCCCTTCCCCCACCCACCTCCCTCCCTCAGCTCTCAGTTTGTTCTCTATTATTGAGTCTCTTGTGGTTTATGGAAAATTCCCCTTCCATTCATGTGCCTTTGTAACTTTGGACATATATTACAGAGCCATAAATATTCACATATTATACATACGTTTCCAATGCAAATCATTCATTTTACTGAGGAGAAACACTCTAGATCATTTATCAAAAAATACAAGTGAGATGAGTCAGTGGGATTGAAAGTTTTGAATGAGGGCATTCCAGAAAGTAGCAGCGTTTGGTTTTCTGATGCCCTAGCCCAAAACACCTTGACCATGTGGCTATCGTTTCTGGCTCAGCATGTCTCAGAGAGTGGAGATGTAACCTCAGTGCACAGAGCCCTCTGTCACCTAGTAAGCCCAGGCAGTGTGTTGTAAGAGCTGGATGGACAGCACCGTCACCACAGTCTCTGGCTCCTGCCGCAGTAGGGAGTGCTGTGGCTAAATGTCCACAACTGCCATGCCAGCACCTGCTCCAGAACAGCTTCAGTGGAACACAGAAGGAAAACCTCCCCAAGAAATTCTTATATCTTCACCAGACAAGAGGCATTGTTTCCAGGGATCTCCCAGGCCCCAGCACAGGTCACTCCTTCCCAAACCTTAATTACCATGGTCCACGTTTTTCAGTCCCTGGAATTGATGACAGTGAGATGGCACTGAAGCTAGTGGGCATTAAGAGCAGAGGCATCTTTCTCCTCTGGGCAAAATCAAAGTTTCAAGACCCTCCTGAAAACATCTCCAGAATCCTTTCCCCTTGGGACCTCCATAAAGCATTCAGCATTAAAAGTATTTATCTGGGGCCCCCGGGTGGCTCAGTCTGTTAAGCGTCTGACTTCGGCTCAGGTCATGATCTTACGATTCATGAGTTTGAGCCCCTCATCCGGTGAGGTCGAGCCCCTTCCGGGCTCTGCACTCTCTCTCTCCCCTCTCTCTGCCCCTCACTCGCTCTGTCACTCTCTCTCTCAAAAATAAATAAATCAATCCAATTTAAAAAATGTTTAAAGTACTTCTCTGCTCTGAGATTCTGATGTATTTTTGCATTATTATTCATAGACTCCCTTGCCAGAGCAGGAAGGCCCAACTGTTGGAACAATGGGAACTTTTGAACTGATGAGCTCCAAAGATTTAGCATACCAGATGACAATTTATGATTGGGAACTCTTCAACTGTGTGCATGAGGTAAGGTGCTCGATTGAGAGCATTAGTAGGCACCATTGCAATCCTGGATGAAGTCTACTGGCATTACTCCAATGCCAATGTCGGTTATGTGCTGCAATGTGGAAACCACATGATCCTTTTTGTAAATATTGAGTTGATTAATAAAGCCTATTGTAAAGTCTTTGAGTATTAAAGAAAAATCTTAATGGTTTACAGCAAGCTATGTCTTCCTGAGTAAATTAAGCCAACGGCACCTCGTGTATAGTTATATATTTAACAAGCCTCCCTGAAGCCCTCTAGCTCTGTAGTACGAGTTGAATCCTGGCCAGTGATTGTATTCACATGTGCTGACCCATGTCAATTTGTCTTGACAAATAGAGAAGCCTCATTGGTGTTTTGATTGAAAAACAAAGAAATGAAATTGTTTTCCTTTCTTTTCTAGCTGGAGCTAATCTATCACACATTTGGAAGGCATAATTTTAAAAAGACCACAGCAAACTTGGATTTGTTCCTGAGGAGATTTAATGAAATTCAGTTTTGGGTTGTCACTGAGATTTGCCTTTGTTCTCAGCCCAGCAAGCGTGTTCAGCTCTTAAAAAAATTTATTAAGATAGCAGCCCAGTAAGTATCATTAGCTTAAGAAGAGAAAAACATTTGAGCTGCATTTTCATTTTGTTCCCTTAGGCTGCACCTTAAAAAAAAAAAAGCAAGATATAGGATCTTCTTATGCACAAGGAACAATCACAGGAGCTTCAGAATAACTGAACTCTTGTAAAAGATTCATTTCATATGGCTTTTGGAATACTGGACATCAATACATAATAAATTACCATCTTATAGCACTGCTGCTGAAGTCAAAATTGTGACCTCTTTTTGCTCTGAACTACCATGGCTTTGTGCCTCCTCCAGTTTATTGAGTCCTTCAGCAAACAAAGTTCTAGAAAAGTTGTATTTAGAAGGCCGTTCAAGTCAATGTCCAACATGACACCATCTCGCCAGTAGAGGGCAGTAGAAACATGCATGTACATCAGCACGGCCCAACTTAGCCAGAACAAAATCAGTAAAATGCATAAAGCTGAGCTAACCTAGTACATGAAAATCATCTCCATCAACATCAGAAAAAGCAAGCAACTTATAAATATTCTATTTAATAGCACTTCATGGGAAACAATTTATTTACTGCAGGGGCCAGTTAGATTTCTCCCTGACATGAATTTAATCTTCTCCTGCTATTTAGATATGCCTGACAACCTCCTGTTTACTTCCATGTTTTTGGTATCACCACAGTGCTAAAAATAAAATGCTAAATGTGGCCCATGGCTGGGAGACTTCTTTCTAAATTCAGGGAGCTCTAGCACAGGAAGGTGGGGGAGCACAAGTGACCCCAGCTAGCAATTTTCTTGAGCCAAATAGTTTAGATCCCATACAGAGTCTGATTTCCAGAGCTAAACAAAGAAGTAAATGCTGCTTGACATTTTATACACGCCAGTTTGCCAAATGGTCCGAATTATTTTGCCAAAAATTTGAGGGTTCAACAGCCTATCCAAACCCTCAGATTCAAATGCTGTTATCTCTTAATTTGGAAAAGCTGCCTTTTTGAAGAAAGATTTGGTAAAATGTTACTTATGAATTTCTGGTTCACAGGATAGCCATTTTTTCTAGGAGACTGAACGGCCTTGTTGCAAGGGACAGGTGCCTTTGCGTATTTGGCAGGAGAGGATAACCGAAACTCTGAACATATGTGCTTTCCTGTGGGAAAGAGCACATCCGGTCTTCACCTTTGCCTGGCAGTGCTGGCTGGAGCAGGGGGAAGAGAACAGCAGTCTGCACACCTGTGTGGGAGATCAGACAACCTTTGGGCTTTCCCAGTCCCAGTTATTTATGGTGGAAACATAAGAGAGCCTTTCAAAAACTCAGGAATTTTTTTTAATGTTTTGTCTTTTTTACCTTTCTTCCTTCTGATTATGGAAATGAGTAGGTGGCTTTGGCCCTTGGTATAAATTGCTTTATATTATTTAACCTTTACTAAGCTGTGCTGCCCTACAGTGGAACTGTTTACACAGCCTGGCTGGAAAAGATTATGAACTCTCATAAACCAAGATCTACACGAATGTGATCTAAATCTGGGGGGCAGTAGCATGCTTTACGTGGTATTTTTAGAGAACTTCGACAAATTCTACTTAAGCTCTTCGACTTGCCCAGAACTTTATGAAGTTGGGGGTTCGAGTGTTATCATCCCCTTTTACAGATGAGGAGACTGAGGCATGGGGATATTTCGTGACTTCCCTAAGGCGATAAAGTCAGTTGGTAACACTGACCAGAGCAGTGATCAGAAAGGCAGGTCTGTGTGCCTGCGTGTCCTTTCAAGATCACATGGAAAGGACAAAGGCAAACACATATTCGTGATGTTATACCCCTTCCACCCCAGGGGGTCTCTGAAACTCCTTTCAGCCCCTGACCTGAGAGCCACTGCCCCAACACAGCAAAGTCCTTGCTTACCTTTTCACCAGTGAGATAAGACACATGATAGCTTCTCTGAAATCTGTTTTCCTCTTTCCACAGAGATCACTTAAGAATCACTCATTGCTTCTTCTGTAAGGATAACACAGGCAGCAAAAGCAATGATTTAATTAGCCTTTTGCAAGAATGTTCATCCGAACAGGATTTAATTATGATGCAGTCGACTTAGTCGACCATATTGATTTGGGTAAAGGATTTGCACTTGTTGAAAAATTAATTCTTTCCCTTTTCAAGGAGCTGGTATGAGGAAGTTAGGGATTCCTTTTTTTTTTTTTTCTTTAAGTTAAATCAAGTACCTAGGCTTAATATTGCCATTCTAATAAGAATCCTTGATATTGTTCCACAGTATTCTTATTCCCAAATATATACTCATAAAGGCTAATAGTTGCATAAGTACAGATTCAAATTGATCAGCCTCACTGACATCAGTTAAATGCAAAGAAAATAAGGTTATTTTTAGGTCAATTGTTTAGGTTATTTCTCAGCTTCATAGGGATTGTAAATTGATATTTCTCAACAAATTAGAAGCATTCACATGGCAGGTAGAAGTTAGGGTGGTGTAGCAATATGACCTCCTAGTTCCTCTCTCAGGCTGCCAGAGGGGCGTCCAATTTCAGGCTAAAAGTCTGAATGTCTTTGAGGACGTTTTGCCTACTTCTCTTCTTATCCCATGAGATGTTTCCTTCCATGTCCAACGAGGCTTTTAGGAAGCTTTGGGATCGTAGTAACTATCCCCAGGGTAGGGGTCTTTCAATTCCTTCTCAGAACCTGAACCTAGATGGCCAAAACCATTACAGTGGGAAGTCAAATAGCCGAACATGGTCATCCAAGTGGAACTTCTACGGTGCATTAAATCTATCATTGCCTGTTCTCATAAAGAGTCCTGACGAATATTAATGACTATCAGAAAATAGAACTCTAAGTTTTTTAAATCTCACTCAAAAGTGGCATTTTACTCAAACACGTGCCTCTTGTGTTTCAGCTGTAAGGAGTACAAAAATCTGAATTCCTTTTTTGCCATCGTCATGGGGCTAAGTAATGTTGCTGTAAGCCGCTTGGCACTCACGTGGGAGGTAAGCTTCAGCTGAGATCCAGCTGTGACTTTTGCCTTAAGAATAAAAACACAGGCTCACCAGTGAGCTTTTTGAATAGAAATATCACTCACACTGGTATAACAATGGAAAAGGTGGGACACTTTGAGGGAAGTGACCTGTCTTCCTTTTTCCAGTTGCCTGAGAGTGTGAATTTAAAAAGGTATTGCCCTTTTGTGTAGGGGGGCGATGAGGGGGTCTTAGCTTCTTGGTCTCTACAATGTAAATAATAATACTTCTGGTTCCTACGTACAACATGAATCAACATCATTGCTTGGATGATTTCAAAGGTTTTTTTGTTCATAGATTCTGTTGTTCTCTGGAATGTCTGCTTATTGCTTTTGCAATAAGCCTTATCTATAATTAAGAGAGGACAGAAGATCCATTTTTAACCAAGTAGTCATTTTGCTGCAGGGAAAATTAGCCAGAAGGCCAACTGTTTGGCCCAGTTGAGTACTAAGTATCTCTTAACCGCCTGGCCGTCGGCTCTGTGTATGGAAGAACAACAGTTGGCTGATATTCAAGTTGCAGCAAAAGTTATGAAGGTGTGCTGTGAATTTCTATAGCAAATATGATTAATGGTTTGTTGACAGTTGGTTAATTTGTGGTACACATCTCCAATTTTCATCAGCTAAGTACTCAAAATGTGCCTGACCCCTACATGTGGTATATAGTTAAAGAAATACTAATCTCTAATAGAACATACACACAAAAATAGACTCTTACTAAAAATAAAAAAGTATGTGTAAGTGGGACGCAAAAAGAGGTCAAGGAGTAGGTAACAGAGACTTAATTTGCAAGGGTGCTTTTAAAAGGCACCAAAGGCAGCTGTTTGCATCTCTAAATATTTTCCTTAAAACATTTCCTTCCCCACTTCCCTCTTGAAACTGTTTTCTTTCTCGGTCTCTCCTAAATGTTTCCATTGTTTATAGGACAGGTCCTCACAAGTTCTTCTGTCTTGGGTTTCTCTTAAAATTCCAGGCAGATGCAGCACACAGCAGCTCATCCCCTGAATATAGGAATGAGGGAATTGGTGAGGCCTGCGTGCCACGCAGCTGTATCATCTTCCAGCTGGTAAAAGGACGGAGTTAGGGCTGCCACTGAATTGAAGCAACGAAGCCGTTATGCAGGCTCCCCTGTCCTGCAGCCCAAGGCTCCTGGAATCTGTGGAAACCTAGGGTTCCCTCTCAGACAGTATGCTTTCCCCAGCCTGTTTCCAGCGTCTGATGCCCACGCGGAGTCTAGATGGTTTGGCTGGGAAAATCAAGGAAGGTATAAAGGCTTACAGGGGTCCCGGAAGGCAGGTGTTAGTATCACATAACAGCAGCCAGACGTCAAGGCCATAGCACGGTGGAAACACGACCAGAGTCTCCTTTCTTGTCTAAAGAGAAAAATAGGAGGCTATTTGGGTTGAGCAGGACGGTGCAGTCAGCAAAAGGAGAAAGTTAACGGGGAATATGAAGAAATCCATCAGTCTGTGAGCTTTTGGCCTGTTGCCGAAAGAGAAAACCCCTCCTCATTCGTAAGATTTTATTTTATAAGGTGAAATATAATTATATCATTCTGTAGGAAGACCTTTCATTCGTAAGCATCCTTGATTCGGGTTGATCTACCCAAATCCATGCGCTTCCCATACGGGCCCCAGCAAAGAGCATGATGCCTCCCTCTCACAGGGGCAGTGTGAGAGACGGCGCCTGACCGCCCTCCCCTCCCCCACCCGGAACTACAGAGCACACGTGAAACCGTCAGTGAACAAAACGGGAGAAGGAGTTAAACCTCATGGCAAAGGGAATGGTCCCACTTGGAGGGGAAAGACCACTCTGAGATCAAGCAAACGGGAGTTAAATCCTGGAGCGCTTTCTGGGCCTTGGCAGCATTGACACCGTGGGCCAGATGACTCTTCATTGCGGGCTGTCCCGTGTGAGGTCGGATGCTTAGCAGCATCCCTGGCTTCAGCCTGCTACCTACCAGTAGCACCTGTCACCCCACCCCACCCCAGGTGTGACAACAGAAAATGTGTGCAGACATCACTAAATGGCCCCCCGTGGATGTGGGGGGAGGGGTGCAAACCTGAGCCCAGTTGAGAATCGTTGCTCTGGAGGCACAGGGTGTGCATAGATAATAGTATTAAGACCCACAAAAATATGTGTTGCCCTATGCCCTTTGACCCAAACGCCAGTTAAGTAAAGAAAGAGAGGTAGAAAGACCAATCTAACCAAAAATGTAATTCACTTCAAATTTTTAAAGTAGTCTGTGTTCGTAGAAAGTTATCGGCTAACGTGGTGATTTGGATACTACACGTGGAATGAGATCCTTGCATCCTTTGATGCCTCTCCCAGCTCTCCTCCCTTTGGACATTCCCTCAGAGCAAGGATATCCGGTTTCCCAGAGACCTAACTTGAAAAGAGGTACTAGGAAAATGAGCTTGGAGGACATGTGGGAGACTAGTAAGATTTTTGCACAGATGTTTAAATGGGAAGATGACAAACTAATTCAGCTATGAGAGAGAAAGAAGAGAGAGGAGCTCTCCTGTGATTGCAGAAGCCGAACTGGTGAATCCGTTGTTGCCGGTAGACTTCCCGTGGGAAGCACAGCTGAACTCCAGATCTCTAGGGCCGAGGACGGTGCTTCCACAGTCTCGGGAGAGGATGCACGCCACGCTGCTCTGCCTTGGCGTGACCCTGTCAGAAGAGAGAAGTTAGGGTTACTAAGATCTCAGGACCCAAGCAAAGTGAGAGCCAGTAAATTCAAAGGTGACTCAATAATGGCCTCCTTGTGTCAATCGATATATGGGTACAGCCCACGGTGCTACCTCAGGTACTAAATTGGTAGAATCATCAGTTTTTGTATAACAGCAGGGCAGAGAAATCAGGGGGGAGAAATGCTTGTGTGGAAAAGCACAAGTATGTAAGAGAAGCCCTAGAAAGGGGCAGGTGATGTGAATTACAGAGGCTCTGGCCATCAGTAGCTGTGCCACGTTGGGCATGTCATTTAAACTGTGAGACCTCATGTGTCTGGGTGGCTCAGTCGGCTAAGCATCCAATTTTGGCTCAGGGCATGACCTCACAGTTCATGGGTTCAAGCCCTGAGTCAGGTTCTTGCTAATAGCTCAGAGCATGGAGCCTACTGTGGATTCTATGTCTCCCTCTCTCTCTGCCCCTCCCCTGCTCACACTCTGTCTCTCTCTCTCTCTCAAAAGTAAATAAACATTAAAAAAAATAGTAATAAAAAAAAACTGTGAGACTTAATTTCTTCCCTATAGTAAGCAAAGGTTTAGTCTGTTCAAATAAATATTTATTAAGCAGTAACTATGTACCTGACACTAGTTTAGGCACTGAAGAGTAACGATCAACAAAACTGATAAGTTTCTGTCCTCATGGAGTTTACATTGTAAGGGAGGAGGAGGATTGAAATAGGTGGTTTCTAAAACTTTTAATCCTAATATTCTTTGGTCTAAATTCCTAACTGTGGGAATCGGAGAATTTAAGGTGTAGGAGGAGGTGATTCCAAACCACTTATGGTCTGAGAGTGCAGTCCTCCTAATGAATAATTAGAAAACATTATAAAAACAGTAAGACCAAAGCATCCATAGTTACTTTTGTTTCAACGAGGTTAAGAGTTTTAAAAGGTAAGTTCTCTATATTCCAGAATATGCTCAAATAACAAGACAGATAACAGTCTGGTCTGCTTTAGAGATGTTTGATTAAGAGCCAAAGAAATACATTTCCCCTAGAAATGGTAACACGTGATACAGATCTAGATATTGAATCCGACACATGAGTATGGTATTTTCGTCTCATTAACAGAAACTGCCAAGCAAGTTCAAGAAGTTCTATGCGGAGTTTGAAAGTTTAATGGTAAGTGACAGTGGCTCCTTTATTCTGTTCACTGTCTGCATTAATCCAGTTTCTGATTAGCTGAATTGAAGTTCTCATTTCAGAAATTTTACCTGTCCTTGTATGACTTTAAGAAGTTTATGATCCCGTTTTAGTGCTGCTAAAACAAGCATGTCTGACTAATGAATGGCACCCTCAGGAACCAACTTAAAGAGGACTTATGTCCCACATAAGGTCAATTTGTGTAACTAAGAAAAGCAGTGTAATAGGATCCTTTCCGCCTAGCATAGGTTGGCTATGGGTTGGAAGCTGCATTTTCCTTGGCTTGCCAAAATTATTGTTCCCCATTGGCTGGGAGGTGTTAACACCAGAAAAGGAGTGAGTAGGTCTTGGTAGGAGTGATGGAATGGTCTCAGAGAGGGCACATGGGGCTGGCTGTGCAAGGCAGAGAGGAGGGGAGTCAGAACTCCCAGGGAGGAGGGGGTGCTTTGGGGGAGGGGGATCTCATAGGTGGGGTTTGTTTTACATATTTTGTATTTGCTCTCAAAGGGCGTCTCTCCCCCTCAGTCCCTGCAGGCAAATCTCCCTCTCAAGCAAAAAACGAAACAAAAAGCAAGTTATTTTCATGTCAGCCAGGAAATTGTCTTAAAACAAAACTCAGGGGTGCCTGAGTGGCTCAGTTGGTTGAGCATCTGATTCTTTATTTCAGCTCAGGTCATGATCCCAGGGTCATGGGATCGAGCCCAGCATCAGGCTCTGTGCTGAGCATGGAGTCTGCTTTGGGATTCTCTCTCTCTCCCTCTCTGCCCCTCCCCACTGGCTCATGCTCTCTCTTTTTCTCTCTCTCTAAAATAAAAATGTTTTAAAATAATAAATAAATAAAGCAAAAATCAATTTAAGTCTACCTTTCTTTTTTTTTTTTTAATAATAACAACCAATCTTTATTGAACTCTGTGTGTTCCAGGATTGAGCAAAGTGATTTGTAACCATTAATTTATTTAACCACCAAACAATCCTATGAGGTAGCTCTCATTATTATCAGCTCCATTTTTACACGTGAGAAATTGAAGAACAGAGATTAAGAATCTTTTTTTGTGCTATGAACCAGCAAGTGTTTTTTTTTCAAGGTTATTCTTTCTTTTTGTTTTATTATTTTTTTTTAAATTTACATCCAAATTAGCATATAGTGAAACAATGATTTCAGGAGTAGATTCCTTAATGCACCTTACCCATTTAGTCCATCCCTCCTCCCACAGTCCCTCCAGTAACCCTCTGTTCTCCATATTTAAGAGTTTCTTCTGTTTTGTCCCCTTCCCTGTTTTTATATTATTTTTGTTTCCTTTCCCTTATGTTCACCTGTTTTGTCTCTTAAAGTCCTCATATGAGTGAAGTCATATGATTTTTGTCTTTCTCTAATCTCACTTAGCATAACACCCTCCAGTTCCATCCACGTAGTTGCAAATGGCAAGATTTCATTCTTTTTGATTGCCGAGTAATACTCCATTGTATATATAGACCACATCTTCTTTTTTTTTTTTACAAGTAGTTTTTTTTTCTGTTCATTTCATAGTTTTTTTATTATGAAATTTATTGTCAAATTGGTTTCCATACAACATCCAGTGAGACCACATCTTCTTTATCCATTCATCCGTCGATGGACATTTGGGCTCTTTCCATCCTTTGGCTATCGTTGATAATGCTGCTATAAACATGCGGGTGCATGTGTCCCTTCGAAACAGCACACCTGTATCCCTTGGATAAATGCCTAGTAGTGCAATTGCTGGGTCGTAGGGTAGTTCTATTTTTACTTTTTTGAGTAACTTCCATACTGTTTTCCAGAGTGGCTGCACCAGCTTGCGTTCCCAAGTCTACCTTTCTTTTATAGCTACACTTGGTTGACAACTATCTGATTGTGGGATAACAAACCTAGGTGTGTTAGGAGGCAGAGGGGGTGGTATGTGTGTCATTAGTCATTAACCAGCATCTCTTTGTTTCTCTAAAGGATCCTTCTAGAAACCACAGGGCCTACAGGCTGACAGTAGCTAAGCTGGAGCCTCCTCTCATCCCCTTCATGCCTTTGCTCATTAAAGGTAATTCTGAGGGAACCCACAGGTCAAGCCAGTGATGAGTGTGTGGGGAAGAAAACGAACAAGAGCCTCAACAGACTGATCTCTTTGGGAAGAACAGTCCTGTCCCTTGCACCTTCTTCATCACCTCCTCTCCCCCTTGACTTTTCTGAAAGTGTTAGGAAGATTACGGGAACAGCAGGGATCCATGATTTGCAAGACTTGCTAGGGAAACAGTTAGTTTGGAAATTTTACTAATCTCAGGTAAAGTGCTTTCAAAAGTTAAACACCTAACATAAAAGGAACTATTATCAGCTTTCTTCAACTGCAGTGTTATGCAAATCCTCCAGCATAATCTAATGGTGCTATTGTGGTTTCTTAGTATGACATATTTCTGTTAGTGATTAGAATGTGACTTTTATTTCTTTGCAGATATGACATTTACTCATGAGGGGAACAAGACGTTCATTGACAATCTAGTAAACTTTGAAAAAATGGTATGTACAGTATTGTAACCTTAACCACAATGTTTCTTTAAAATAAAATTTGCATTTGTACTAATAAAGGAAATAATTTCCATATATGCTGCCATGTTAAAAAGGTAGTTACGCATAAAGGAGTTTTGAAATATTTGGCTCAAATTGGCTACCTATTTTAGCCTGTCAGTTCTCTTTTGTGCAACTGAATGGCATTTGTGCTGCAGTTCACAGCAGCAGCTAGCTTTTATGCCGTGTGCTTCGTCCTTGGCTGCCTGTTGCTAAAATGCGTGAATGTTCCAGAGTGACTTCTATGTTGTTGTTTTGTTGTCAGGTTTGTAGAGCTAGACTTCCCTAGGATGCCTTTGAATTGTTTATCTGTTGAGCCTGACTTTAGTGCACGTAGGTAAAAGGCAACTCCATGGCAGATCTTTCTTGCGGAGTATTCATCTACATGTATAAATAAATAAAGTTCGCCCAAGTTCAGAGAGGGAACTTGAAAATCTTCACAACCAAAAACAATTTTTTAAAGAAATAACAGAAGTGAAACTGGCACGTATTCAGTATTCTGCAGCTCCCTTCATCAAGGAAAAGCTGTTATCTGGCATTGGTTACTTTGCAGTTTATTTTCTTATCTTCCGTGAAGCAATAAAGCAGGTCATGCCAAAACCTATCTTTAGCTACAAAGTGCATGTTAATGGAATGCTCCATTGTCTTCTAAATCCTTTGGCTGCAGCCTGGATGGATGGGGTGTTACAGCCTTATCTCTGTGTGGGTAAGCATCTGCCTGGGGTTATGGTTTGCAGTGGTGAATGTGGCACTGCAGGAAAAGCTCAGGACTTGGGAGTTCAGGAGACATGAGGTTCAGTTCTCGGCTTCGTCCCCCATAGCGGCCCCATAAGTTCTCTATGCGTCCGTTTCCCCAACAGGAAGTAGCGATCATGCCTACTCTCTCCATGTCTGGAGATTGTCAATGGGTCCAGGGCATGTAAGCATTCCTGTATGCCATAGAGTGCTATAGAATTCTCAGAAAACTGTTCTTCTCATCATTCCTTGATATCCAGCCGGTATGTATGACTCCAGGGCAACTGGAAACATCATGCAGTGATCCTGTAAGGATTGGACCATCCAGCTTTGGGAATGAGCAAGCCCAGCCTGGTGAAGAGGTCAAGAAATTGCTGGGCAACAGGTTTCCATGTCTTCAGCTTGTTAGGAAATAGCACATGAGTTCACACCTCCTCAAAAGGACTCCATACTAGATGGCAAATATTTCCTCAGCGGTCTTCCCCTCCAAAGGCAGAGTACAAACATCTCTAATACTGTGTCAGTTTAGTAATTCTTTGGTCAAAGGAAAAAACATTCTTTTGTCTTGCTCACTTATTAGTATGGAGAATTAAACATATTTCCCTAATTTCTCAAAACTTGTTTTCCAGAAATGAAAGACTTAGCAAATAGGTAAAGAACCTTCCAGATCACTTATGCAGAAATGCAAACTGAGGGGTAGCTGAGCCAACTATTTGACTATAAAATATACATGTGCACAGAGGCGTAGAAGTCAGAGTTTCCTAAAGAGTTGACTGAGCTTTAGAACTTTTGATCATTAAAGTTAACTGAACAGAACAAACAAGGATAGCAAAACTATCTGTCAAGGAGAATGAAAGTTGTTTCATCTGGGCTTTTAGATCTTGGTGTTGCCTCCGTAACCTTCAAAGGAAGAGTCGTATTCATTGGATATTAAGAGAATTCCCCTTCTCCACTTCTCCACTTCTCTACTTCATGCCCACAGCCATGGGTTCTTAAATGCCTACCTGTGAGAGGAGACCCTTCATACCCTGCTCCTCACATCCCGTTCTCAGAGAGATTCCACTTTAACTTAAAAGCAACTGAACGGCCAGGAGAGCAGTTCAGCTGTGATAACAGAAACCTAAATTGACAATGGCTTAAGCAAGCTAAGTTGTTTTTTTTTTCTTCATGTGAATGTCTAAGCGAATGTGATAGCTTATGAAGCAGTCAAGGTTCCCGGCTTCTCCTCCCTTGCCATATCACCATGATCCAAAATGGCAGACCAGCACCACCCCATTGCAGGTACAGGGAAGGGGAAAGGGAGAAGGTGAAGAGAGTGAAGGGAGTACTGAAAGAGAACTGTTTAGTTCTCTACTATAGCAACTATAAATAGTATTTCATTTAATAAATCACACCACGAGAAAGTTTAATTTTACAATTACCTTTCTGTGAGTTCAGTGTTACTGGTAAATGAAATGGAATTTCAAAACAAGATTTGATTATGTTTTTTAAACCTGACCTTGACCAACCTGGCACTTGTTGTTAGCTTTCCCACCTTCTATCCCCATAAACAAGCCCACCCCTGTTCCCATAGCATCACCCCTGCCACATACAGCTCCCACTAGTGGCCCCCCACTGACGCTGTGTGTCTTGGGAAGGATACAACTCTCTTTTCAAGTTGATGTCCACACCACTTCCCAGTCATTCATCAGCCAGGCCAAGGTGGTGAGCAGAACTGGCAGACTTTGTGGGGCTGGTAGGCGGTGTCCCCAGAGGGAACCCCTGCCAGGGGCAGAAGTCACCAGGGAAGCCAGGAACACAGATGCCTTTTCTTGGTGGCAGCATTGCCCAGTCATAGCAAACTACTGTGCCAGCCCTAAGTATTTTTATTTTGAACCTTTTTACCCTTGAGGTATGAAATGAGGATTAGAGAATTTGTTGCATATTGGTTTTCAGGATTTATGAGTATGAACAAAAGAGAATTCACACTCTGATCCTTATGCAAAAAAAAAAAAAAAAAGGCAGACATTCTTTCATTTGGGGGGAACATAAAGGAGTATTCAAAAAAATGTTTGAATAAAGCCCTTTGTATCTTTCTATGGCATACATGAATATTTATAACATTTAGGAGGTAGACTAGCAATGGATTAGAGGATAATATGCTGGCTGGCTGCCACTATCCCAGGCTGCATAAAGCATGCTGATAGCCACGGATGCTACTGTATTAGGAGGTTGGTTCTATTTCAGACATACCCATATTTAGGTGAATTTATTTATGAACATTATTTTAAGATCGTCATTTTATTTGGAATGAGAGGCATGGGGCAAGCTTCTACACTTCTGGAAACATTAACAGAAGCTAACTCATTGAGGAAAGAGAAATGCTTTGAATCCTTTTATTTCTGTATCAGTAATTACAGCATTACGTAACTAGCAATGATATGTTTTCTATCACCAATAATATTATTACAAGATCCATGGAGAAAGCATCGGATTTATATCAAGCTATGGAGAAAAGAACCTCCAAGTAAAAATCAAAATGTTCAAATACATGCAGTTCTCAGAACTTTCCAACACAATAAAAACCTACAAGAGGACCTTGCAAGTTTATCTCTTTATATGAAACTCACAAACTGGGCTAAAAGCAGATTTTCCAAAAAATACGTTTCAAAGCAATGCAGTATGTGTTGACTGTTCCGGCAAAGGGTTTTGCTAGGAAATGCAAAGAAATCCCATCATCTTTGACCATTAGGAAATTATTTATAGTGAAGAAGGTAAAACATAAACATGTGAAATATTAAAAGCAAAAAAAGATATAGAAACTAGTTTACAATAGTAATAAAAGAGATGTCCAAAGGCACAAAGAGAGGTAACTTGAGCTATATCAAGAGGAAAACAAAACCATGTTAAATACAACAACATAATGTAATCAAATCCAGACTTGTTACCCTGAGCACCATCCAGCCTCACCTCACACTTCATCTTCTCTGTATTCAATCCAAGTTGGCAAAACCAACCTTTTTTCTTTCTTTTTTTTTTTTTTTTCCCTGCCTTGGGGCCTTTGCATTTAGTTGCTACCTTTGCCTGAAACTGTCTCTCTGCTAGTCTTCACCTGTCTGGGCTTTCTCATCATTCGGGCCTCAGCTCATGTGTCCCCTCCTCCAAGTGGTCTTTCCTGACCACCCTCAAACATTCTTCTTTACTTGTCTGTCTTCCCCACTAGAATATGAGTGTCCTAGACCAGGTATTTAATCAGTTTTGTTCACTGATACTTCTCTAGCACCCAATAAAAGAATAACCCAGTTATATTCCAGTTTGGGATTTAATCCAAAAGTGTTTTCTATTTTATTAGAACATTTGATTAAGCGGAATTTCCCAAGCACTTTGCATTACTGATAGTTTATGCAAGATGATTCCCTCAGCCTTCTTTCTGTTCCTAACTGGACATCATCCTACCTCCCCTCCTACCTGTGGTGCTGTGTCTGCCTCTCATTGTCCTTTCCTGAATGCAGAGAAGCACAATAGTCTGCATTTGCCTGGACAGGCACCTGAGCTACCATGTCCCATGGCCATGATATGTACAATGTACCGTGAGCATCTTGCACGTTACATGTGCATATCTGTATGTCACACACCTCTTGGATATTAAAGATCCATAGCCAGGGGACGGGGCTCAGGGTTCTTCCTCAAAAATGCATATAGTGGAGCCTGGCTGAGCTCCCGGGCCTTTTTGTCTTTTATCTCTGTTCCTTACCATGCAGTTAATTCTACTTGGTTGCTATCATGGGCACCATCCTTGTAGGTGAGAGACTATATATTTCTAGATCTTGTGGGGAAAAAAGTCCTGTCCTAAATATATGAGGATCTGATAAAATAATCAGGTGATATAGATGTGGTTTTACACATGCTCAGCAAGGAATTATTGACGGAGATTTTTTTATTTGATAGGCATTCAGATGGACGCAGAGTCAAATCAGTAGGGGCAGAAATAAGAAAAGGTAACGTGGGAAACATTAAGAACAAGGTTGGCAAAGATCTCAAGTGGCGAGAGAAGGAAAGGCCGAACTGTTCAGGGTAGGCATTTAAAAAAGGGCTGAAGTCCAGGAGCGGCTCCTCAAAGGACTCCGAGCTGAGAGGCCACATAGCCTGTGAAGAGGGAGGCTGTCCTGGCAGCTGTCTGTCTGTGGGAGGGAGGTCAAGAGAGTGTAACAGTGCAAGGTGGCATTGCCTGGAGGGCCTGCTGGTCTGAACTTGAAAAATAGACAGAAAAGCCTGTTCCTCTTCAAGGATGGGAGAGCTAAGGGAAAGCTGGGCCCGGGGGACCAAAGTCAGTATAGAGGTGGCCAGAAAAGCTGGAGACAGCCTGCTAGGTTATCAACTTGTCTGGATAGGCACAAAGGCAGAAGTTGGCCAGCCCCCTCCTGAGGGCACGGTACCACAGAAAGGTAAACAGGGAGGTCCAGGCCAAGGGCCCAGTCTGAGAAGCGCCTCCGACCCTTCACAGGATTCAAGGGGAATTACCTGCATCAGAGCTGGAGGGAAATGTGTTTGGAACTGCAGCCTCAGGGCCACTTGCCTGTGCCGGGTTGGAGTGCAGACAGCCACTCGCCCCTTCCTATGGACAGCACCTTTGTACTGGGCATCTTGTAAGGCAGGCCCTGGGAGAGACTTCTGCTTCTGAATCGCTCTATTTTCATCTAAAGAGATAAGAACTTGAGGGTAGTTACAGAGTCCTTGGCTTGCTACCTCCTTTTTCTTCCTGAGCTTCCCTCCATGAGTTCATGTCCTGAGGGAAATTCATCAGCCTTCCTATGGGCCCATCTCCTAGCCTCCTGGGTGAGGAACCGCACGAACATATTAATTTGTGCAAATAAACGCTGAAGACCTGGACCTAGAATTAGTCTCTGGAAAAAGGGGGTGGCTGTGTGCGATCTGAAATGTAGAACCCCAAGGTTCTAACTGTGGACTGCTTTCTTGGCGAGGGCCCTTGCAACTCTGAGGTGGAGATTCCCAGTGGGAGTGGTGGGGACACATCAAAATGAGTTCAGGTGTGGAGCAGGGGGGTCACGCCGTCCACCTATACTGATGGTGAGAGCGCCTTCAAAAGGAGCATATTCTCCTCACTTCACCCCCCACGTACAAACTGCTATTTTAATAAGCCAGTTGCGAAAGGGAGTGTGTCATAAACCTCAGGGTTGCTGAGATGGGGGAAAAAGATGGGAGGCTCTGCCTTGGAGTAAGCAAGTATTTCCCCACCGCCTGGCATTATAGGAAAGCTGCCTGGCCTGCTCCAGGCGGGCCAGCCTGCTCCGGCAGGATCAGCGAGCCTAGGGTATAATCTTTGGCTTCATCCCTGCTGTGGTAGTTGGATAACAAAGCCTGTGTTTCTCTTTAACCTTAGTTTCTGCCAACCTTAACTGAGAACACCAGTGAATGAATGGCTGTTTGCCGTCAAAAACAACATGTAAGGCTTAAGTCTGCAGAAGGATAGAAAGACTCTAAGCAGATAAATGCAAAATCCTCCACTTTGGGCCAAGAAATCAACTGCACATCTACAGAGAATGAAGCTGTGTCCAAACAGCAGCTCAGTGAAATGGGTTCAGAGGTTTTATCCGCTAGTAGTTCAACAGATGTCAGTAAGGTGACTTTTCTTTAAATTGTGGACTCAGACCTGTAGCATCATCTAGATCAAGGAAGGAAAATAATTCTTCTGCACTCTGTGATTTGCTTAATCCAGGGCACTGTGCTAGAGACTGCCTTAAAGAGACCCAAACAGGTCTTATGGAAAATTGTTAAAGCGATTGGCAATACTTCACAATTTTTATTTTATTTTGAAGTTTATTTATTTATTTTGGGGGAGAGAGAGAGAGCAGGGGAGGGGCAGAGACAGACACACACACACACACACACACACAGAGAGAGAGAGAGAGAGAGAGAGAGAGAGAGAGAGAGAGGCAGAGAATCCCAAGCAGACTCCACACTGTCAGCATGGAGCCCGAGGCGGGGCTCAAATTCACAAACCGTGAGAGATCATGACCTGAGCCGAAATCAAGAGTCAGGTGCTGGGGCGCCTTGGTGGCTCAGTCAGTTAAGCGGCCGACCTCGGCTCAGGTCATGATCTTGCGGTCCGTGAGTTCGAGCCCCGCGTCGGGCTCTGTGCTGACAGCTCAGAGCCTGGAGCCTGTTTCAGATTCTGTGTCTCCCTCTCTCTGACCCTCCCCCATTCATGCTCTGTCTCTCTCTGTCTCAAAAATAAATAAACGTTAAAAAAAAATTAAAAAATAAAAGAGTCAGGTGCTTAACTGACTGAGCCACCCAGGCGCTCCAGAATTGGCAATATATAGATTGAACCAGAAAAGACTTGGGAGGTGGGGAGACATCCACAATGGTTGTCTTCTCGTGTTTGAAGAACTGTCCTGATAAGAAGGAACTAAATGTATATGCTGTGGCTCCAGAGCTCACAATGAGGATCGGTGGGTAGAGGGAAAATGACTTTGACTGAGAATGATAAAGAAATGTCTAATAGTTAGAAATGTCTAAAAATGGAAGGGGCTGGCCTTGGCGAGAACGAGTAGCTCTCGCTGGATGCATCCGAACGGTGGGAAGCTGCTGTTGACAGGCAGGCTATAAAAGGCATTATGCACCTTGCAAACACTTGAAGAAGGGGACTTCTGAAGCCTCTTTTGGCAACCCAGGAGAGAGCCTGGTAGTTGGGTGCAGCTGTTAACAGCATAGTGCAGGTGTCCATGGGTGCAAAAGAGGGTGGAGTCAAAATATCAAGTTAACCCTTCTTTGGCCTTGTGAAAGCATTCCGTAACTATGCATCGCCTGGCAGTGCTGGTGGGGTTCACAGGCGGTTACCGAGGGTTTACATTTGCAGCATTTCCCTGCGGACCTCACAGAGGAAAACAATGGGCCTTGTTGCAAAGCCAGGTTTGGATTTCAGAGTTAAACTGAAGTTACCTCTGAGTACAATTAAAAAGGATACGTCAAAATTAAAACCATTGTTAGAATTAATCAAAGATTTAGAAAGGTAGAATGAACTCCAGAGCTGGAAATTACTGATTTAAACAATTGTTCTCACATTTTAAACCACATAATGAGCTAAAAATTATGAAGCCTCAGAATATAGCTGTAAAGAGTAGTCTAAAACCGAAGTCAGAATGAAATGTTTTAGCTTTCAAAACTAAAAAGCAGAACAATTACTCCCTACAAAATGGTATAGGAAGAGGTTTCTGACCCCTGCTAATTGTTTTATTATTCTTCAGAGGGGCACTCTGGCAGCATTTCCCTGGGTTTTCAGTAATTACACTCCATTCAGTATCTGAAGAATTACAATAATTCCACACAGAATATACTCGTGCCCTTCCGATGCAAAGCCTTTACAGAAGTGAAAAAACAACTTACAGTAAATTAGCAGGAAAATTATCATAGTTACTGTTTATTTCAGGGCTCCATATATCAGAGGCTAATTCTACATTGTATGTTACGTTTTCTTGGAGGTATTTGTAGTATATTTCACATGCTGACCAACAGACATGCTGGTTTTTAGGATCTTTTATGAAAATGACGTTCAAACTTTTCCGATTGCCTCTCTGTGTATGAGAAATTACCCAGTGCAGACGCATGTCACTTAATGCTTGACAGAGCCCGGAAAACCTCAGTATTCAGCAGGCTGCGATCAGTGTTCACATACACTTGTAAAGCTTTGACTCTTCTGTGAGTTTTTTTTTTCCCTGCCAAATAAGTTGGGGTTTTGTTTGTCTGTTTTAACACTACAGAAGATTTCTCAGTCATTTTGTATACTTTGGCAAGCCAAGGGTCCATGAGAGAAGAAAGCAAGGACTAGAATTACATGGCCACTCAGAGATAAGAAAATCTCTTTCCCTGGCTGGAGCCTGATCAATTTTCTGCTCGTGTTAGAATTAATCCACCATCTCCGCGGGACCCCCTTTAGAGTCTGAGCAGCAAAGGTGTCCTGAGACAATATACAGAGTCTGGGGGTCCCAGCTGCTGTTCAAATACCATCAGCAAGAAATGTGCATACATTCTGGCTGAGAAATGGTCTCATGGATGTTTTTCCTCATGTTTCTGCCCTTCATATTTTTCCTCCTTTCTTCTTTTGTCTTAAACTAAGTTGAGTGCAGTATAAAAAATTCACTTGTAAGTCTTTATGGCAACCAAAACATTACAAAGAAATTGAGAGGATCACTTAATGACAAAATTAACAAAGGTTAAATAATAAGTTACCATCCATCCATAAAGTTGAGTACCTACTCGTTTTTTAAAAATGCTTTAAAATGCAAGTGGCATGGAAAACAGTCACAATGCCATGTGAAAAAATGTATATCACAACAGAAATACATATGTAAAATATGACTTCAATTGTTTGAAAAATTTTTACTTACTTATTTTTAAAGCATTAGAAGGAATTGTACTAAAATATTAATGAAGTGACTCTGTGAGGTGTATTCTAAGTGACTTCTACTTTGCTCTTAACTTTTATTCATTTTCTCAAATGTGCACGCATTAGTGTTATGATCAGAAAGGAAGAAGAAGGAAGGAGAGAGGAAATCAGATAATTGAGATTAACATTAAAACACACACTTTGGCTGGAGGATTAGAAGGGTCAGTAATGCACAGAGTTGAGAAAAATGTATAGGTAGAATATTGTGATTATATTCAGTCTAATCTAATGCCTCATTACTGAGTCCTGTTTCTTATGAGGCACTCGATAAGCTAACCCTCTCCAAATCTCAGATGGTCACAAATTCGCTTACAAGTTCACAGTGACCTCTGGGAAGGGATGGTGAAAACGAGTCCTGAGGAGTAAGACACAGTCTGAGAAACAACAGACTGATTTTTATGTCAGAGGCACAAACAACTCAACTAGAATTATGCCATTAGTACTCCTCATCTGAGAAGTGCCTTGTATGTGTGACTATAGATGCCTCTTTCAAGTAATGAAACCTGTTCTACATCAACCAGCTGCCTCCAGATAGTCAATGTCTCAGAACAGAATGTTTTTCACGGGCTCAGGTGTTACTGAAATAAATCATGGTTTGGTTTCCTTTATGGGCTATACACTAAGCTTACTTGCATTTCATTCTTTCTTTTTTTCTCTATTCTTTTTAGCGCATGATTGCGAATACTGCCAGAACAGTGAGATACTGCAGGAGCCAGCCCTTCAGTAAGTTAAATGCTACCGTGTGCTGCAATCTAGATCTGGGTGATTAAGTCCTTTTTAATGAGGCTACTGAGACATTCTAGAAGTCTGGGTAGTATTTGATTGTGTCAGGAGCACTTTGGACCACGAATTCTCATGGGATAGAGGCCTTGAGTTGAAGGATTTTCTAGCTGTAGAACTAGAAACTAACCATAGAAATACTATTTTATGAATGAACTTAAAGAGAATAAATTTGCTCGTTCCAGTGTGACTAGAGACGACTAAGGCATGATCACCAACGAATCCTGCCTCAAAGAAACTCTTTATGACTCACTGCTTGATGTTGAGAAACTCACATCAATTCCTGATGACTCAGTTCTGTCGTTTATAAACTGGGAAAGATAATATTTATTGTCTCTTGGGGTGTTGCAAGAATGCATTAATGGGTATAACACATTTGTAAAAGGTCCCATAGCAGGAATTCATATTCTATTTCTAGTATTCTCAGGTGAATTTAAGATGTTCTTCCTAAATCTGAACATATAGCAAAATAACTGCTGCCATACAATGCTTTAATATAAAACTATTACCAATAGTAAATAGCAACCTTAAACCGATGGGGATTAGGTTGCATCACAGAACCAGATCAGCTCGCCAGACCAGTGCTGCTGTCTCCTGGGCTGGGACTTTGGGTGGGGGTGGAGCTTTGGCTCCCTCTCGCTGGGCTGGGAGTCAGAAGGTGGCCCCTATAAAAGTTCTTTGCTAAATTCATTGTATGAGTCACTTGAAGTCATTTGGCTCATTAAGCCAACATGATCATTTGAGATGGACGTGACTTTGAGGCTACCAGTACAGTCCCTTCCAATAAACCTTGTGCTAAAAGAGGCTAAAAGTTTCTCAATTTACTAACCAGAGCTGTCTTTACCCTCCCTAGCCCAGGACTGGCTCAAAGTGAGGGTTTGCTAACGCAGGATGCCAGAACTGAAAACTGCTCACTTTTTAATGTACAGAGGAGGAAAAAAATCTGTGAAAAGTAATCTTTCCTTAGGGAGCAAGTAGCCCTTTAAAAATTTTACTCAAGTGACTGTGCCTCCTCTTCCTTCCAAAATGGGAATAGTCTTGCATGTCGTCAACCGTTCCTGCATGGATTCTGCAAGGATTAAAATGTCTCACATCTCTTCATCTAGTAATTTACTGTATGTATAAAGACATGGTCTTAACGCAGCCATACAGGTGAAATATGAGAATATATAAGTGATGTCAGTCTACAACAAGGCCCGTGAACCCATGACCCTTTGGGGCTCTAGGAAATTCCTGAAATGAAACACAAAATTTCTGTGCCTGAGAGGGTTTGTAGCCTTGGGAAGGTTCTCAGTGAGATCGAAGAACTGTGATAGAATATGTTTTGTTCCATAAGCTACTTTGGAAGTAAATCCTACATTCTCCTACATCTTCTCCTAGAAAAGTGGGGGTGGGCTGGGGGGATTTGATATATATGTGTGTGTGTGTGTGTGTATATATATATATATATATATATATATATATATACACACACACAATATCCACTGCATATGTTGAAGTTATCAGTAACTGCTGGTAAACAACAGCTGCTCAGCTCTGAAGTCAACAGTCTATAGATAAAGCTATAGGAATAGATTTGTAAACATTGTGGGAATATGTACAATGTAATTACAGTATATTGTACATATAGAGTACACTGCCAGGGAAAAAGCGAGGAATTAAACACTGTGGTATTATTTATATGTGATAATTATACTGATGAGTTTCTTCCTAGAGCAAGTAGGGGCCTTTGTATTTTCTCTCTGCTATTCTGTGTTCAGACCTGCAACACTACCCTCCACCCCATATGCAGATGGCATTCTCACTGTCTTTGGGAGTGATGTCAGTGCCCTGCTTAGAAAAGAGCCCCCTACTGGTGATCCATGGGGCAGAGGTAGCCCATGGACCACAGCAGAAGTGTTGGGTCTACACAGAACATGTTTCCCCTTTTATTTGGAAATAATGTAGCCATTAAAAAATTCCAGGAAAGAAATCCAGACTTCTCATTTCTCTAGAAAAATAGGAAGATCTGACAACTCAGAATGTAGATTCCCAGACAACAGCATCATGCGGGAGCTGAATAGTCACTTTCAAAGGGACCTGGGTTTCCAGTTCACCACTTTCAGATTTGGCCTTCCTCACCCGTATATATTCTCTGCAGAGGGCTCTGGACACTTATTTGATTCTTCTTTCAGCCTGGTTTTGGAGAAATCTGTGAACTTCAGATGGCTCCATTGCTTACATGCTTGGGGAAGTAGGTGAGAATAGAATAGTAATTGGGATTTCCGAACAAGTAGCATCAGGAAATCGAAGGTCTAGCAGAAGTTATGACTTCAGCGCATGAGCTGAGCTTTTCCCTACACGTGAACAGTCTCGAAGAGCACACATCTATGCAGTGATACTGTATACTCTTTGCAAGTAACAAGGAGAGTCAGATTTATTAATCTCACTGGCTTGCTTCAGTTCAGCCCAGGTGTTAAGCACTTTTGTTAGGAGCTACTGAAAACTATGTCTTGGGGCGCCTGGGTGGCTCAGTCAGTTAAGCGTCCTACTCTTGGATTCCGCTCGGGTCATGATCTCATGGTTTGTGAGTTTGAGCCCCACATCAGGCTCTGTCCTATCAGCTTGAGATTCTCTTTCTTCCTCTCTCCTCCCTTCCCACTCTCTCTCTGTGTCGAAAATAAATAAATAAAACTTTAAAAAAAAGAAAAAAACTACGTCTTTTGCCATTAGTCCTTGTCTGTATCAAAGGGAGAAGAGAGCTGAGTGTGAGACACAGGTGGGATGGAAAGAGGAAGCAATTTTTAATGTATAACCAGGGGCTATCAGGGGATGCTTTCACTTTAATTTGGTGCCATTTTTTTACAACAAAGGAACATTACCAAAATAGGTGATTCCAGAGAAGAAAATGGTAGGAGAGAGGAGATGGAATATCCCAGTGGAAACATTTCAATGAATATGGTATGTTGAAAGGTTTCAATGGAAACTTGGAATCCATAGTAAATGTAACAAATAATTGGAGAAAATAAAGCTGTATCTTATATGCATATATTACACAATGCCAATTTGCTCTCTTCTCTTTCAACAGATCCTGATGCAGCTCAAGCTAATAAGAACCATCAGGATGTCCGGAGTTATGTCCGGCAATTAAATGTGATTGACAACCAGAGAACTTTATCACAGATGTCACACAGATTAGAGCCTCGTCGACCGTAGACATTTAAAGTGCCCAGAGCAATGGTTTGCCTCCAGTCCACAGTCTTTCAAAAATGCCATTTATGCTACTACTGACTGTATTGTCACTAGAAAATTCTACAAAACAAGCAGAAACGCACCCTGAGACATGTCAGGGCTGCAGCGTACCAGCGTCATAGTAAGAGAAGAAATTCTTTGACTTGCATAAAGCTTTCACACTCTAGCATAGGAATCTCCAATTTGTAGTCACACTATTTTATTTCCAATCGTGCCATCCTCTCTGCTGAAACATAAATTAAGTCCCGATGATAATGGTAGAAACACCATTGTCAAGAGACATATCAAGCCCCTGACAGTTTTTCTCAGAGAGTTGGCCGAGTGAGATGTGCTACAGATGCTGTGGGGGTATAGTTTCACAATTTTATCTCAACCTTGATTTTGGAGCATGGGGGTCTTGGAAGGTGTTGAGGAATCACATAAATCCAAACCATAACTTGTATTCTAGCATCTTCATAGTCTTAACCTCTGAAGGAATTGAACCCGACCACATTACTATGAAACATTATGGCTATTGATGTAATTTAGGGAGGACTGGCCCATAATTCCTGGATGATATATAGAATAATATTTATGTTTACAATGTAACTTTTTTAAACTCACAAATCAGGATTACATACATAAGAATCCCACTAAGAAACTCCAAGGTTCTAAAAATTGCCAGCGTTAAGATAAGAAAAGAGCATTTCAAAAGAGC
The DNA here is from genome assembly GCF_018350175.1 of Felis catus. Taxonomy (NCBI): domain Eukaryota; kingdom Metazoa; phylum Chordata; class Mammalia; order Carnivora; family Felidae; genus Felis; species Felis catus. The sequence continues at coordinate 161,426,151 of NC_058375.1, forward strand.
ACAATATGCACAAAACATTTTTCAAAATTAAAATATTTTCCTGGGCATTAAAAATCTTTACTATTGGCTAATTATTGTTACTGACTAAAAAAAACACATATTTTCTGGACTTAAATGTTATTACAGATATCTTAATTTTCAGCAATTGTTTTGCACTTTCAAATAGATTGTAAATAGTTCATTCAATCAATGGCATAGAGTTATTTATTTGCTATACAATAGATATTGTGCCAAATGATTCCTTTTTATTTATTTTATTTAGTATGTAATTTTGGAGTACATTTTTTCCTCTTTTCACAATTAGGCTACATTTAATGCGTAGGAATTGTATGTATGTATATCTTCTGTAAATAACAGTATCTTCATTAAATATAATTGTTGACAAGAAAAGGTTGTGCTGTTCTCAGTTCCTATAATATGGGAGGGGTAACCATTCGGTATGGTGGGGACTCAGATTTTTTTTAATTGAAGTAAAATTCACATGCTATAAAAATCACCCTCTTAAAAGTGTAAAATTCAGTGGCTTTTAGTATATTCACAAGGTAGTTCAACCATCGTCACTAATTCCAGAACATTCCCCTCATTCCTAAGAGAGAGCGCATGTTCATTAGCAGACACACCTCATCCCCTCTCTCCCAGTCTCTGGAAACCACTATCTGCTTTCTGTCTCTGGATTTACCTATCGTGCACATTTTGTGTACCTGGAATTGTATGATATGTAGCCTTCTATATCTGATTTCTTTCACCTGGCATACCATTTTCAAGGTTCATCCATGCCATAGCATGTATCCGCACTTCATTTCTTTGTATGGCTGAATACTATTCACTTATATGAATATACCACTTGTCAGTTGATGGACACTCGAGTCATTCCGCTTTTTGGCTATTAGCCCCTATGAAAAGGCTCTGGATTTTAGAGCTGCCTGATATGGGGCCTCATACCGTTTCTCAGTGATTCAAGCACTTAGTAAATATTTGATGAAGAGATTTCTAAAATTCTTTAAAGCTCAAATATGTCTCTATTTTTCATGTTAGCATTTTCCAGCGTGTGTTTCAGGCTAGACTGGTCTCACAAGTTCACAAACTGTTCCTCCAAAAACAGACCCACGACTGCAAAGCAAAAGCACAAAACCAAGATGGTATCTTCAAATAAATTTAGGAACCACTGCATAATTACCCCATTCTTAGAAATGATTCCCAATGTTCATTAACATATTAAAGAGTCTGAGAAGTCCTGCTGTAATCTCTCCTAACATCTCACAGTGGACGTTCACTTTGAGAAATGCTAAAGCAGGCAAATGCCTTTCTGTGTTCATTTATATCATAGTTCAAGGTCCCCAGGGGAGTTGTTTTATGCAGTGTTCTCCCTCCTGCCTAGTGGAGCATAGTGTCTGGAATTTACTAGAGAATGTTTTTAAAAAGCCACTGAATAAATTTTCTTGATGTCTTTGTTGCTCAGCATTTCACTATCTCGTAGACCTCAATATTGGCTACAAATTTTCACCATTATATAGTTTTCCCTTTCTAGATAATTTTGAAAGCTGAGAGATGAAGCTGATAGCCGGTCCCTTGGGCATTTTTGCTCATTTACTCTTCTTTATTCCTACCTCACTTAAAAGCTGGTATCCTGGGGCGCCTAGGTGGCTTAGTCAGTTAAGCATTGGACTCTTGATTTCAACTCAAGTCATGATCTCACAGTTCGTGAGTTCGAGCCCCGTGTTGGGCTCTGTGCTGACAGCGTGGAGCCTGCTTAGGATTCTGTCTCCTCTCTCTGCCCCTCCCCTGCTTGCTCTCTGTAACTTTCTCAAAGTAAATAAAAATAAATTTAAAAAAAAAGCTGGAATCCTATGTCTGACAGCCTCCTTCCCTCAATTTCATGATGACTGACACCTTTTGACATTTTAATTTAGTTTCAACATGATTCAAAATTGATACATATCCCCCGATGTATATTCCTCTTAGTCTTCCAAATGAGAATAACTACTGCTGTACTTAATAAAGATAAGAGATTTTTAATTATGCCTGGGTTCTTTGAAAATGCATTAAATGCCATTATTCCAAGTAGCAATGGCAAAGTAAAAGAATTAACGCTCTAAAAATGGACAGTAGCCAGGCAACCTTTCCTGAAGCAGGAGATGCAGTTAATATTTCAAAACTTGCAAACAAGCCAAAAGAAAATGAGAGGCCTACAGGGTCACAAGAAGGATAATGAGATTTGCTGTAGGACATGAAAAAGAAAAAAGAATGTTTTTACCAAAAACACCTGTAGAAAATTGTACATTTGAGTGTTTAACATACCTGCTTAACAAGGTCACTAGACTGTACAGGAGCTAAGCTTTTCCAGCAACTTCTGAATACTTTGCAGGTTAAATAGATTTCTCCTGAGTTTAGTGGCTTTTCTTCTTAAAATTTTTTTTCATTTATGTATTTTTGGGAGACAGAGAGAGACAGAGCTTGAGCAGGGGAGGGGCAGAGAGAGAAAGGCACAGAATCAGAAGCAGGCTCCAGGCTGTGAGCTATCAGCACAGAGCCCGACGTGGGGCAGGAACCCACGAACTGTGAAATCATGACCTGAGCCAAAGTCGGATGCTTAACCAACTGAGCCACCCAGGTGCCCCCATTTCTTCTTAAATATGAATGCAGATCAATGACCACCAGTGTGAGAAAATCAAATGTATTCTGGTTTCAAAATGTGCTTATAATTTTTTTTAAAAAATCAGCATAGATATGCAATGTGGTAAAAATGAACCCCTACCTACCGTCAATAGGTTTCCTTTTACTGTCAATCTAAAATGTATTACATTTCTTGCTTTGGAATGATCTTAATTTTCTCTATTTGTTTTAGGTTAGGGAGGAAGAATTTCCTCTGCCCTTCAAGATTCTTCCAGCTGGACTAAGAATCAAATTGACATGAGACAGATTAACAGGAGAAAATAAAATTTAATAGCATACTCATGGGAAATCCCCACACAGACATGGAAATTTTAAAGATGGGCAAAATGAGGTATACATATCATCTTGAACTAAAGAGAAGGGAATAGGGGGCCAAGTCTTCAAAGGGAAGAAATGCAATCTTCAGAAAGAATGAAAAGAAGTCAATGTTTGGTAAACAAATGTTTGCTGGGCCACTCAGAAACAATGGGACAAAGAGAGGACTTTGATCAAACAGGTCTTGCTAGGTTCCTCCTTCTCTACAGTACCTAGTTCATATTATACTGTAGTTACGTACGGTGATAGCTCTCTTCCTGGAGCAGGTCCTCTATCTAAATTCTTTTATGCAATTGAGAGAGGAAGTAAAGAGCTTTTCCTGAATCTGCTGGGGTTTGATTGCTTTTTAACTCAAATAATCTTCATGCCAAAGTGGCCCATCTTGGGCAGCCTACCCTTGAGCCCTACACCTGCATCCAGAACAGCATGGTGTTGGATGGGCAAGTCACTTCTAAACTGACTTATAAACATTGAACTTAATTTGAAGAGACCTTAACTTAATTAGACTCCGTTAGTTATCTTTCTATTCACTCGCTCATTAGCAAATAATGGTCAAGGGGCTTACTGCGTGCCAGGCCCTCTATGAGCTCAGGATTCAATGGTGAGAAAAACTAGAGGGTTCCTGTTCTCCTGGAGCTTATCACCTAGCAGGGAAGACAGAAGATTAATCAAATAATTGAACAAATAATATGAGCACGCTTCCAGGGAAGGATATGGTGTTGCAAGGACCTGTCATAGGGGATCTAACCTGACCTGAGGTGAGGAAATGTTTCCTGTGGAAGAGACAGTAGGCGCATACTCTGAAGAATGGAGATGCTAACTAAGCAGAGAGAGAAGAACATGTTCAAGCAGGAATAATCTCGGCAGTGTGAAGGGCAGAAAGGTCACGGTGGCAGAGCTGAGGGAGCGCTGGTGAGCATTCCCAGATGTGGCTCAGAGCCGCAAAGCCTCCAGGCCTTTTCAAGGAGCCTCGTCTTTTACCAAGAGCAGTGAGAAGCCATTGAAGTAATTGAGGCAGGGGTTGGCGTTCCTAATGGTAGCCCTTGGAGGGCAGGGTCATGGCTTCATGGCACCACATTGCAGAGACAACGTGGTGTCATCCTTGATTCCTTAATGACTATTTTATGCAGGCTGAAAGGTAAGGCAGGAGGAACCGTGGATAATGGCAAATATCAAAAGCAGTCACGGACCTGGACGCTCACACAGAGTCACGCCATCCTTCCTCCTGACTTAGTGCGCACTGAACTGCTTTTTAATTCTTTTGCTGCAAAATAGACACACTATAAAATTTACCATGTTAGCCCTCTACAAGTGTACAATTCAATGGTATAAGGTCATTCACATTGTTGTGGCACTGTCACCAGTATCCTTCTCCAAACCTTTTTCATCAACCGAAACTGAAACTACCCATTGCACGGTCATTTCATACTCTCCTCCCCCAGCCCCCAGGAAGCACAAGCCCACGTTCTGTCTCCATGGATTTAGAGGTTGCCTCGCATAAGGGGAATCACACAATGTTTGTCCTTTTGTCTCTGGCTTGTTTCACTTAGCATTATGTTCTCAGGGTTTACCCATGTTGTAGCATGTGTCAGAACCTTCTTCCTTCTTAAGGCTGAAAAAGATTGCATTTCATGCGTATGCCACATTTTGCTTATCTATTCATCCGTCATTTGGTTTGGATGAATCTTTTTTGGCATTGTGAATAATGCTGCTGTGAACATGGGTATACAAATATCTGTTCGAATCCCAGCTCTCAACTCTTTGGATATGTACCTAGAAGTGGAATTGATGAACTGTACGGGAATTCGTGTCTAATTTTTTTGAGGAACTGTCATGCTGTGTTCCACAATCGCTGCACCATTTTATAGGCTACATCTGACATAGCCCATGCCTACCTATGTCACTTCCTTGGAGACCGAGGCTGCCGATGTATGGCATGAATTCTGGGAAGAGCAGTGGCCAGGGCACCCAGGACTCAGTACGTGGATATCCAAGCATTGATTAGGAAGCTTCCATTTGTCACGATGCCCTCCTTTAAGCCCCCTCCTTTAAGCCCCATCATAGCCCATGAGGCAGTGACAGACCCAGAACTGTGGACTGTCCCTGCTTCTTTCTTGGTAATCATGGCAGATTACCATTGCCTATTGCTCGACGCTGAAGGACTAGAGGAAATGTTATTAACCCCAAGAGAATAAGGGCATGGGAATGGGAAAAGTGTCTGTCTTGCTTCAGCTCCTTTGCACGTGCTTATCCAGCAGCTAGGGAAGGTCAAGGAGGATGCTACAGGAAGCCAGCATTTTTGTTCTTAGGGCAATTTAAATCTGGAAAGACTGGGACCAAAGGCCTGCTATAAAGGGAAGTGAGCACAAGGCACTGCGACCTCAGGGGCTCTGGTGTGGGAGGCCCTCCAGACCTGGGGAAGAGAGAGAGGCTGGGGCCAGGGCATGGGAGAGCTGTTTGATTCTGCAATAGTCCCCTCTCTTCAACCAGCAGGGAGGGTTCAGATTCTTCCCTGGCAGGGTCAATCAGAAAGAGTGGAAATTCTACAGTAGGAGGACCAACACAAGAGAATAATTGGAACAAAAGTTGGCATAAACGTCTTCGGAATGGGTTTTTGCAGCACCTGAGACTAGAAGAGGATTGGAGGACCCTCATGAAGTCTCCATCCATCCATCCATTTATTATTTATTTGTTTATAATGTTTATTTATTTATTTTGAGAGAGAGAGAGAGAGAGAGAGAGAGTGGGAGGGGCAGAGAAAGAGGAAGAGAGAGATCCCAAGCAGGCTTTGTGCTCTTAGCACAGAGTGTGACACAGGGCTCAAATTCATGAATGGTTAGATCATGACCTGAGCCGAAATCAAGAGTTGGACACTTAACCGACTGAGCCGCCCAGGCACCCTAGTCTCCATCCATTTAATTGAAGGCAGGTGGCAAGAGTCTCTAGTGTGATAACAACAGACACCTGGCAGGAATGGAGTACAATTGATGGTTCCAGTAAGAGTCCTGACATTTCAGGGCAGAGAGACAGAGTCGAATGGTTCAGTCTCCCCAGTGAGGAGAGGGGCTCAAGGTGAGGAGACACAGCAGCTCTGTGGTAGAAAGATTCTGCACCAGCCAAGATGAAGCAGCTTTAGAAGGATGGGGAATGAGGTGGTTCATTCCCGTTGTGGAAAGATAAACCATACCGGCAAGTACATCGGTTGTTGTGTGTATATTAGACAGGGTTCTCCAGAGAAACAGCACCAGTGAAATGTATGTATATGTGGAAGGAGATTTATTTTGAGGAGTTGGCTCACACAACTGTGGAGACTGGAGACCAAAATCTGCAGTGTGGGCCAGCAGGTTGGAGACACAGGAGAACCGATGGTGCAGACAAAGTCCAACCAGTGTGCTGGAAAATTTCCTCCTGCTTGAGGAGGCCAGGCTTCTTGCTCCGTTCAGGTCTTCAACTGGTCGGATGAGGCCCACTCAATGATTAAGGGCTTTCTCCTTCCTCAAAGTTCACCAATTTAAACGTTTATCTCATCCAAAAACATCTTCTAAGTTCACACAGAAAATAAACCGTTGCCCCGTGTAACAAATCTCCCCCAAATTAGTGCCTTAAAACAACGACAACGATTCTACGGTGGAACTGGGTATTTCCACCAATCTGGGCCGGGCCTGGTGGATCAGGTTGTGGCTCAGTCACACACCTGCAGGGGGCTTGTATAGGCCGGCCTCAGACGGAATGGGTTCATCTCTGCTCCACACGGCCTCGCCTCCTCCAGCAGCCTAGCCTGCGCTCACTTGTCAGTGGGGAAGGGTTCCCAGGGAGCAAGCAGGTAAGCAAGAGCTCTCGCGTCCCAGGCTCAGAACGGGCTCACCACCGCCAACACTCTGCTGGCCACAGTGGGTCAGGAGGACAGCCAAGATTCAAAGGGCAGAGAAATAATTCTGTCTCTAGATGTGCCAGAGACACATCTAGAGACAGATGTCTCTAGAGACATCTAGATGTCTCTAGACAAATGTCATCTAGAGACAGATATCTTCCAAGTCCCATCACAAAGACTGGATACAGGGAAAGGAAAACTTGTGCCCTTGTCACCAATGGTCTACTAGAGTGAGGCTAGCACAAGTCGCGACTGTCTGGAAGGTACACTGCTCTTGTTTGTGGAGAGTTTTTCGGGACCTGGTGCCGCCAGGTGTTTTTTGTTTTTTGGGGGGTTTTTTGTCTTGTTTTGTTTTTATTTCTTTTTTTTTTAATTTTTTTTTCAATGTTTATTTATTTTTGGGACAGAGAGAGACAGAGCATGAATGGGGGAGGGTCAGAGAGAGAGGGAGACACAGAATCGGAAACAGGCTCCAGGCTCTGAGCCATCAGCCCAGAGCCTGACGCGGGGCTCGAACTCCCGGACCGCGAGATCGTGACCTGGCTGAAGTCGGACGCTTAACCGACTGCGCCACCCAGGCGCCCCTGTTTTTATTTCTTTAAAGTTTTATTTATTTATTTATTTTGAGAGAGAGAATGAGCAGGGGAAGTGTAGAGAGGGGGGGAGGGAGAATCCCAAGGAGGCCCTGTGCTGTCAGCGCAGAATCCGATACGGGGCTCAAACTCACAAACTGTGAGATCATGACCTGAACCAAAATCAAAAGTCAGCCGCTTAACCGACCGAGCCACCCAGGTGCCCCTGGGGCTGCCAGGTGTTTAAAGTGCTTCCCTAGGGTGAATCTAACTCTTGGGGAAGGAACATGGGATATCAAAAAGATAATAGGCTTTAAAATCAGACGGATCTGGATTTGACTCAGCACCTTCACGTGTGTTAGGAAAAGAGGCAACCCTTGCCTCCGGCTGCCACCGCCCCACTGGAGACTTCCTCTCCCACCATGCTTCCTTGTGTGTGCCACAGCTTGCACCACCATCCGCGGTCGGTCTCAGCCATGAACATGGGCCGATGTATTTAACCTCTGAGCTCCAACTTCCACATCTGCTAAGGGGAGTCATAATACCTTCCTCACAAAGGCTGTGTGAGGCTTCAGTGAGTTAAGGTATATAAAGCACCTAGCATACTGAGTGCTTGGTGCTCAAGAAGTATCAGTGCCTTTCCTGCCTCTCTGCTATACTGACAGGCAATAGTGAAGAGAACTTCAGAACATTCAAGGACACCTGAGAGTCTTCAGCCAAAACAATCACGAAAGGATGGAAAGGTGAAGAAACTTACATGGCAGCGTTGAGCCATTGAAACTGACTTGAGGGGCACCTGGGTGGCTCAGTCGGTTAAGCGGCCTACTCTTGATTTCGGCTCAGGTCATGATCTCATGGTTCATGAGTTTGAGCCCCACATCGGGCCCTGCCTTCACTGCATGGAGCCTGCTTTGGATCCTCTGTTCCCCTCTTTCTGCCCTCCCCCCCCCCCACCTCTCTGTCTCTCTCTCTCTCTCTCTCTCTCAAAAGTAAATAACGTTAAAAAGTTTGTTTTTGTTTTTGTTTATTTTTTAAAGAAAAGAAATTGACTTGAGGGAAGGGGCAATTTGAGAGGCATGGCTTTTACCCTCAACCTTTGTCCTTTACCCCAACTTATACCAATTTCAAAATGTTCTTGCTGCAATAATTGAAACAGGATACCGCTATCTTGAATGGACCCATCTTAAAAGTTATTTGCAATGGACTAGAAAACATTCCAAATTACCGAGTGAAAGAAGGGAGAGGTGAAAAGACTCGGGCTTTTTACCAATGGATAAAATGTTCATGCGTGAAAGAGTAGATCAGAAGCTCTGCCAAGTGTGACACAAGCCATACACAGATCACACTAGGAGTTAGATTTTAACCTAACTTGGGTGTTCATTTACATGTTCAGTCCACATCACCTCAAGACGATTATATGCTGTTATGAGGTTCCTCCTAAGAAAGGAGTTCTTCATTGGTAGTTCTAATCTTCTGTCACTTGATGCTCACAGGTCGTTATAAACTCTATTTGTATTTGTGGCTTAAATTGAAGGTATGAGCCAAAGGGTATGCTAAATTAGGGATTATTGCTTATGGCACTCTATGTGAGCCAGGTGATGCTGGGTCCTTTTAATTAAGAATGTGTTTTCAATAACAACACAAGCAAATGAATAACATTAAGTCAACATTGAAAGGCTTGCATGGGAGAGGATTGTGGGAATAACTGAGATACACAGTTGTATTATAAGCCTCATGTACAGAGTTCACTTACACATTAGGAAAAAAAAAATCTTTGGAGCAACTAAATAAAGTCTGTAACACAGGGCAGGGAAATGTTTTGAGCACCAAGAGAAAATGATGGCTGGAGGGGGGAAGAGGAAATTCTATACTTCCATTTAAAATGAGAATAAAAGTCAGATCAGTAAAGAAGATAGAGTTGTAAATACAAAGTTCTCTGAATTCTGACTTCAGAAGAGACTTTTCTGGGATATATTGGTTCAGTAATCAATGCTTTTCACCTGTCACTTCACCTGCCATTTTTTGAATACCTACTATATGCCAAATGCATGCACATAGCATTTTCTTCTAAATACCTATGAGATGAATAGTCTTACTGTTTTATGCATGGGGAAACACTGAGAGAAATTATCTTGCTCAAGGTCACATGCTTAAATTACAGCAGAGTTGGGGTTTGAAACCAAGTATAATCTGCTTCCAAAGCATATGTTGTTAACTATGAGGCCATACTGTCTACCTCTTTTTTTCATCCCCACGAGAACTGATTATTGAGGCTTTTGAGGCCACAAACTAAAAAATAACAGAAAAGGGTTTAGGAACGAAAGCATGAGATTGATTTTGCCAAAACATTGTAAGTGGAGTTTAGACAAGAGATTTGGGTCTATTTTTCTCTAAAGTTTGTCTTCAAAACAGAACTCTGTGTGTGGCCCTCACACTTCATATATCTGCCATGGGAAATCTTTAATTTCACAGGATATTATAACATTTCTCTGTATTTGCCATAAAGAATCCACTCATATTCAGGAAAGGGCTTCTGTTGTATTTGAAACACTTTATCTCTTAAGCTGAGTGGTTGTCTTCATTCATGTTTTCATATTATTCTCTATGTCTTATTTCATTAAAATCAAGTCCTGAAATTTGAGGGATGTAGATTTACTTGAATATTTTGTAGAAAAGATGGAGAAGGGGGTTTTATTACAGAGTCCCATAGTATTGGATTTAAAAATATCTCCACAGGACATATCTTGTCTTCCAAATCTTTCTTCTTTGCTGCCAGTCATATGGTCTCCTCTGTCCACTCCTGGTTCCCCACCCCTCTAGTTTGCAGATCATCCTTGGGGACCCAAAGTCATGTTTTCTTTTGTATGCACATCAGCTTAATTTTCTCATAGCCCTAGTTCCAAACATGAAAATCTCCACTCTGACCGAGGACGAAGATATTGTTTGTCCTCAGCAAACAGAAGACGCTCCTGTTATAGGGTCATTCTCTTTATTTTTTATTTTTTTAATTTCTTTAATGTTTATTCATTTTTGAGAGAGAGAGAGAGACTGAGTGGAAGTGAGAGAGGGGCAGAGAGAGCAGGAGACACAGAATCCGAAACAGGCTCCAGGCTCTGAGCCGTCAGCACAGAGCCCGACAGGGGGCTGGAACCCATGAACCGTGAGATCATGACCTGAGCCGAAGTCGGACGCTCAGCCGACTAAGCCACCCAGGCCCAGGGTCATTCTCTTTAGAGGGGTAGTATAAAAGACAAAACAAACAAACAAAAACACCTTTTGTAAAATTGTTATAATAGAGAAAATAGTCTTATTTAAAACCAAAACTAGCTAAGCTCCTTCTGCCTCCTAAAGGTGAATGTCATAATTCATACTGGGAAAAGTAAATCTCTCCCCTCTCACTTTCGATTTCAGAAACCAGTGGGAGAAGAAAGAAGGAGCGACTGAAACATCAGTCTTCCGCAATTCTGCTGTGCCCTAGCACACATTCAACACGGACATACATTCACAGCAATAGGAGCCTACCAAATCATTACCTTTCCATGCGGATAAATTTCCAGAATGCACATTGGTGTCACTCTTCCTTTGTCTTAAAATCCCCTAAGTCCTAATAAGCTTAGGGAATAGTTTTTCCCTGCTGTTCTTGACAAGTCTCAGAGGATGCAATGATATTTTCAATGCCCTTCAAAATATCAAAGGACTTCTACCAATTCCGAATTTTTTCCTGACCTTTACCATCTTGATAACTGGATGCTCAAGTTGTAGCAAACATTTAATTTAACTGTTCATTGGGGCTACTCTTCCTGGGTATTCTTCCTGGCTATGCGTCCAGCACTCTCTCTCATATTTTGTCACTAGCTATCATGAGTTATAACTTCACAAAATGAGAAAGAACAAGTCCAAGGCATGATAGCACGAATTCTAGTGTACTGGCTGAGTCAACTATGAAAATACCCTGAAGCAAGCCTGCCAATCAACGTGTCCTTCTATGTACTTGAGATTCCCATGGAATCTTCCTATTCAGGGAAGTGTCCTATAGGAGAAAAATCTACTTCACAATAGCAGGGAAAATCCATGCCAGCTACTTAATAGTCAACAAAATTTTTAATTCTTAAATATAACTAGAGATATCCAAGAAAACTAGTACCATAAGAGAGAAAAATAACGGGAAATAAAGAGAAAAAACTGACTCCAGAGGAAACAGAAATAATTCAGTAACTGAATAATAATAATAATAGTAGTAATGATAGCAAATATTTAGAATGTGGAACATGACTAATAGTAGTAAGAATAATACATAGTTTTACTGAACACTAATTCTGAACCAGGTCCTGGTTTAAACACTATATATATATATATATATATATATATATATATATATATATATATATATATATATATATTTACTTATTTAATCCAAACATTCACACACACAAACAAACCCTATTATGGTCCCAATTTTACAGATGAAGAAACCAAGGCTCAGAGAGGCTGAATAAAATACCCCAGGTCACACAGGTCATAAGCAGCATACCTCAGCCCCGGTCTATTTAATTCCCAAGCCCATGTTCTTTGTCCCTATGCTATATTGCATTGAGAAGCTTCATCATTGAGTTTTAGATACTTTGAAGTCGTCACTAACATCTGTCTCAAGGGATCCATCAAGTTATCAAGTTCTCATATACTAAGACCACTCAAGTTCCAACCTTGATCTGCCTAAGAGTCTGGGAAAGGGTAAGAGCTTGAATTTGATCCCCATCTACATACACATTAGAGATAAGACTACCGAAGTAAAACCTGTGACTTTGAGAATACCTATAAGCTTCATTCATAGGATGTTAACACTAAATATTGTTGTATCTAGATCCCTTGGGACCAGTAATAATCTGAATCATCTGGAGATACATCTGATGCAACTGCCCTCAGAGTCTGGGGATGTTTGTTATAGATCACAAACTGTATAATCTAACACACTGAAACTTGTTAGAGGGGTTTATGCAACTAAAAATGGAAAGTGGAAAAATGATGCAGATAAACTGGTTGTATAGACAAGCCAAGGTTGGTTAAGGGAGACTGAAGTTTGATTACTCAAAGGAAATAATTCAGTAGGATTTTGCAAACCTGACATGATTATTTTGAAATGTTTGCCTTAACAGTTTGGTAAGGTTTACTTTGTATTAGTAAAGTAAAACACTAAGACAATGATCCAGCTTTTCAACTCTTTTACTTTTGCCTGATATCCAGGGGTAAGGAGAATTGTGATATGTAGGAACATGAAGATTAATCTCATGCATAATGATTTAAAATTGCAATATGTGAACGTAAGTACTGAAATAAGTGGCATGTAGGAGGCCTCAGCTCATTGAAAATGAACACTGGTGCGATGGAAGGCCTAATAAGTAAGATGATGTGTGACATAAAAGGAAGCAAAGACTTAATGAACCTCATTCTCTAATTTGAAGGTAACATGTCTAAGCCTATGATAAAAAAACAAAGTCACCCCAGATTCTCTAGGAGTCAGGGAGTCAGTGAGTAGATTTGTAAGAAAAGAAAATATGTACACACACTGACTCTAATATATATATTATCTTATCCTATATATATTTAATACGTGAATGCAATGTATATATGTGTGTGTGTATATATATATATATATATATATATATATATATATATATATAGGCATTCTCTTGCTCAAAAAAAGATCTAGAATCTGTCTCTTTTTAGAACACTGATACTACACATAGGAAAATAAAATATTACTGTTTTAATTTTTTCATGTAGAATATTTCTTGTATCAGTGGAAGAATATCCACTGAGAAAAAAGGCTTAATTTCCTTTTATAAATAGCTGTGGATTAGAGTACATCAATAGTTTTCTGCTATTGCTGTGCGTTTAAAGCCAAGATGATGACTGTATTGAAAAAGAGGGAAGAGAAAATCAATAGATTATTGCTTCAATGGAGCTCACAACAGTGCTGATTAGAGAACACAAATGGATTGCATAATAGTAAAATAACTATAAATTGGGGATGGATTTAAGCCTATGTTAAGACCATTCTTAACTGCATTGTATCTTTAGAAAACATGCATTGAAATTACAACAGCAAATTAAATCTATTCGACCGCAAAATTTAATACATAAGAAATAGCATTTATTAATGATCTGGAAGAGGGAGTAAATAGCATGTTAATGAAATTTGCAGATGATACTAAATTGGAAGGTGTTACAAACAACAATGTGGACAGGAGTTTAATACAAATGGACCTTTAAAAGTTAGGGAAAGCCAATGGGAGCAAAAAAAAAAAAAAGGGCATACAGAACTTAGAAAAATATTCACTGAAAAAATTTCAACTTGAGAAACAATAATGTAAAAGAAGTGTGGATGGAAAAGTGACTTTGAAATTTGATCAGGATTTCTGATTTTAATAAACTAGTTAATCTACTCTTGAGAGGTCCTAGACCAACTACTAGGAAAGAATCATTCCTTTACCCCTCCATCCCCTCTATAGGCAGACCAGAAGAACTATATTGCTCACTTGCAGGCCTTTGGAAGGTAAACAAAATGAAGAAAAAGAGACCAGGTAAAATAGTTTTTAAAAATTGCATATTGAAGACAAAGGAATAAGTAGTAAATAGGGAAGATACATGATTACATATTGGTATCATCATCTAACAGTGTTTACAATGAAGATGGGCCATGAAAAATCTACAGATGTTTGAAAATTTTATATAAAAGCTGGTTGATGTCACTTGATTAAGAGCATTTACTCATTGGAACTAATAATTACCATATGAAATATAAGTCTTGCTTTTCCAGATATCAACAAATAAAAGAGTTTTCCTTCTCAATCACAGGTGCCCAAACCCAACAAATTTGTGATATGCTGAATGTCTTATGGGAAAATATCATTGGTCTTCCTAGAATGTCTGGACATTTAATTTTCAATTTGCTTTATCTAGAAAAATGGCAAGATGGGTTACCTGGAAGCTCTGGAGACACTAAGAAACTGAGTAATGTGTCTCTAATGTCCTACCAGCTCACCCGGGGCTAACCAATAAGTATCTGGGGATGAAAGCTTGGGTCGGCTTATTGAATCTGTTAAAGCAGAACCCTCATTTTCAGAAACATGACTATTTTCATAACACTTTGTTTCCCTTAAGATTTCATCTTCTCCTTGAGTGGAATCTGCCACTGCCACGTGTGATGGAGGGAGGAGAGAGTATTCCTGGTGGCCAGGTGTGATGCCGAGAGTGAGAAGTGATGGAGGAAAACCCAGGGTAGGAGGTGGAGGTGCTGGGAGAGGGGCAGCGCCAGGCCCATGAAGATGGGGATAACGTTGGTGAGGAAAATCTGGATTAGGTCGTGTGCCCTGAGGATCTTGGACTTGATTTAGCAGTTAGTGAGGTGTCAGCAAAAGTGGCTGAGTAAAGGTTTTTGAGTTTTGATATGATTCTTCTGTATACTGTATTAGATATTCCTTCCAAATACATGTTATTCCCTAATTAGATAGGCACTCCTCTGGGATCTTCATCCAAAGTACAGAGAAGTTGGACAGGGCAGGATAGAGAACATTAGAAAGCCTTTGTAAGGGAACACTGTACCCTAAGTGACACCAGTATTTCTGGAGTATACCTTTGAAGCTGTTGTCCATCTGACAGCAATTTACTGTATTATGTTGTCATTAAAATCCCCTTCTGATTTTGTCATGTTTCACTGAAGAAGTCCTCATTGTCCTCTGTGATTCCAGCAGAGAAGACTAGGTTTGTCTGATACGTCTTGATTTCAATGAATCCATGCCGGTTCTTGGTGTTCACATTCAAAGCAATTACCAGCTCTTCATCGAATCCTGGCATTTAATAATAACTCTAGGATCTTGCCAGAAAATCATATCAACTGTTACATATTTGGGGAAGAAGCATATGAGTTTCTTGCAGTAAAGTAGGGCTAAGGGCCAACAGGAGAGATGGCGAGGCCCAATGCTGAAAGGGTATAACAAGCTCAGTTATCATTCAGTCACATTTTTAGATCTTGGATATTGAAGAAGAATAGCACAGCAAAGAATAGTAGAGAGTAAGCAGTGCATACAACTCAAGACCCGGGTACGTAGGCTTTTATCATCTCGCATGACCATCAGGCAGTATGATCCCAAGCAAGTGACAGCTGCCTAGGGATAGCCTGGTACCATGTCCCAGATTCCTGAGGTCTAGAAAAATGCTCTCTTTCCTGTTCCGGGCAGCTGACCGGTGATGCTGCGTCTTGAGGCACGCAGGGCACAAAGGGATGGATTCCCTCCAGCTCAAGGAGCACCTCAGACTCTCTAAAATAGCAGTTCTCAAAGTGTCCTTCTGGGAAGCTCTTTAGTGCACCTGCAAAGTCAAATCTCATCTCCTAAAGATGCTGAGATGTTATTTTCACTGTGCTCTCTTACGAGTACACAGTCCAGTGGACTCTCCCAAAGGGTATGTGTGGTGTGATACTGGAATACAGGAAATGCAGATGCAGATATGAGAATCCAACTTTCTTCTTTTAGGCCAGACATTAGAGAGGTTTGCAAAAAGTATAAAACAATGACACTCTTCTCGCTACTTTTTTTTTTCTTGGACAATATTTGTTTTTCACAAGCAAGCATAAGTGAATTCTAAATACAGAGATTTCTGTTTTGATTTCCAATGTGATAAATATTGATAGAATTTACATAAACAAAAACTGTTTGGCACCCTCAAGCCGTCGTTTAGGGTGTAAAGGAGTCCTGAGACCAAAATGTGGGAGAATTGCTTAATCTAAAAGAACAAGCTTGGGGCGCCTGGGTGGCGCAGTCGGTTAAGCGTCCGACTTCAGCCAGGTCACGATCTCGCGGTCCGTGAGTTCGAGCCCCGCGTCGGGCTCTGGGCTGATGGCTCGGAGCCTGGAGCCTGTTTCCGATTCTGTGTCTCCCTCTCTCTCTGCCCCTCCCCCGTTCATGCTCTGTCTCTCTCTGTCGCAAAAATAAATAAACGTTGAAAAAAAAAATAAAAAAAATAAATAAAAAAAATAAAAGAACAAGCTCTAAAGTCCATCTCTTGCTCCCCGAGGGAAGACAAGTTGCTAAAGCTTTCCAAGGCTTTTTCCTGCCCTACCGTGCAGGATGATGATTCGAACTGCCTGATAAGATGGTTGTGATGGAGAGTGTGTGGAAAACTCTTAGCTCAGTGCACAGCACATGAGCTCTCAGTAAATACTAGCCATCACTGTTACTATTATCATGATTATTATTCTTGTTGCTACGGCTGCCACTGTTTCTACCATCACGAGAACTATTACTCCCTCCTGGCCATGGCTTTACTCAGATATCTGAAGGATTTACTCCTTGAACTTGTTAAATGTTCTTGGGCCTTTGTACTTACTGTTCCCTTTGCTTGTGATACTTTTCCCATCTTTTTGTCCAGTAAATTCACTTCATTCTTCTCCTATGGACGTAGGGTTTCTTTGACCTCTCAGAATTGTGTTAGGTGCCCTGCTGCAATCCCACATCTTTGCCCTCTTAAGAGCACACCACAATATAATCACTTGTGTCTTTTCTGGCTTTTCCACTGCGCTCAGCAAACTCCGTGAGAACAGAGACCACGCCTTGGTCACTGTTATGATCAGCGGCTCAGCACAGTGCCTGCCGTTCAGTAAATGCCAGTGGAACACATTTTGCAAAAGTCTCCTATTTCTCTTCTTTCCCTTCTGCTTGCTCCTTTCATGCCCTGGAACACCTAAGCAGGTTTGGTACCTGAAATATTCCTGTGAACTCGTAAGTCCTTACGTTAGATGTGAAAGCTAAGTTCCAACAGTGACCTGGGCTTCATTTGTGATTTGAAGGTAATGGTCGCTTATCTCAAAGGATGTGTGACCATGTGCCTTCATTTCCCAGAGTGGTGCAGGAGGGAGAACACCAATCGTTGTGTAAAAGCTGGTCATTCTTAGCTATGATGAGACTACTCACAGTCTGCAATGGGACTGAGATGGCTAAAGAAAATGCTCCTGGGTACCAGCGTGCCTCAGAGCTCTGGTCACTACAAAGGGAGGGAAGGATAATCAGAATGCTTTCTTCCTTGTAAACTGCCTTTCCCTCTATCCTTAATAGAATTTATGTCTGCACTTCTCTGATCTACTGATAGCTGGTGGCAGTCCCAGAATTTCTATTCAAGGGGAGCATAGGGACAACGATCTGAATGGGGGACCAGAAGACTTTTTTCTGTAAGCTCTATTTGCATAGCAAATATACTGTTTTTTACTGACATTGCATATTTATTTTGGAGGGTGTTCTTGGATATAAGAGGGTGCTAAGGACTCCCAATCCACCCCACTGCTGAGAGTACATCTATTTTTAGTGTGGAGACATTTGAAGTAAAGGAATAGGAAGACTTGATAAGAGAGGTTTGACTAGGTCTCTTTTCTATTGCTATTTATATGTGTAAAGCTATGCAGGTGAGAATTAACCAATATATTCTCACAAAAAAAAAATTGAAAGTTTGAAAAAGCAGAGTCAGGCATGGGAATAAGCACTAGACTTTATTTATTAGGTCTGGGGCCCAAAGAGATCAATAGAGTCATAAGGAAAAGGGCAGCTTGACCAAAGAAGAGTCAGACTTGAGGCAACCAGTTTATCACACAACTATGTATTTATTTCAGCTACGGACAGAATATAAGACATGACCTCAAGGAACTTGCAACCTAATTGGGACGACGAGAGAATGCCTACCAGATGATCATTTAAGCAGACTTGTGAAACTACTCTTGAGTGTTCACTGTTCCTGCTGGTTAGTCTCTTCACCTAATTAAGTAAGGAAAACAGAATGAAGGAAAAAGGGATGGGTAGGAAAGGGGATGGTGGTAAAAATATGAAGACTCTTAAGGCACGTGCTCCAAATTTAAAGTAATACATTCAGGTTTAAAGCTGGAGCCTGGGGCTAATATCTAACTGGGCCCTCTTATTTTGCGGAGGAGAAAACTGCATCCCGTCTAGCAAAGCACCCCAACTGATAAGTGGCAGGACTAAACAGGAGCCAGGTCTCTGATTCCCAGTGTCCTTTCCGTCACAGTGCAGTGCCTTCGAAGGTGAGGTAGAGTGACTGGAGTCATGTTATGCCTGGGTCCATCCTGAAGTCTTACTTTACTCTTTAATGTTTAGATGATTTTTAGAATTATGTGATCACCTACAACAGTAATTTTGTTAGCATGACAGGTTTCATCAATCGCAATTTCTCAGTTACCAAAATAGACTCCATCAGTGCTGAAATTCCCAGTTCTCACCACAGGGAAAATTCAGTAATTTAAACAACAGGCTAGAGAGTTGTGTGTTTAGCTTATGTTCCCCCATCCCTCCGCTTTCATATCTTCAACTGGCTGATGACTTACAATTGTATTTCTCTCATGACCTCTTTTCCGAATCTCTGTTTCATATTTCAACCGCTGCATCTCTACCGGTTTTTCCTCCCATGACCTGGAACTCAACAGGAAGCCAGCTTCTCCCCCCCCACATCCCTATTTCTGTCAATGACACCATCCTTCTTCCAGTCATCCAGGTCTGACACTTTGGCATCATCTCTGACTCTTTCCTTCTTCTCTTCTACCTCCCCAGTTTCTGTGGCTTCTTCCTGAAACATGGCTCTCAATTCCATTCCTCCTTGTCGGGTTCCATTTTGTACACTCTTGCTCAGGTCCTCAGAATCCTATTACCACGTTGTGACAATATTGACCTCTCATGCTGCCTCCCAGTTTTGCTCTAGCAACACATCCTACAACCATGTGGGCTGCGCTCGCTTGCTCTCTCTCTCTCTCTCTCTCTAAATCACTGTTCAGACACAAACACCTATTTTAATGATTCTAGTTCTCCACAGTTCCCCAGTGCCCATGGATAATAAACCCCAAACTCAAACCCCTGGATAATGCTGCCAGTACCTTTGCGACCTCGGCTCACTCTTCCTCCACAGAATCATCCTTCCCAATCAACAATCACTTTTCTTCCCAATACCTTTTACCACCTGTTGCTCACACGTGAAAAGGATTCTAGTCTTCTCATCTGAACTCAGTTTTGTTAAAGTCACCAACCAGGGCAGCAGACCATGACCCCTCCTCACAATTCCGTAGGTATTTACTTAGGGTTCCATCACGGCAGCCTTCAGCCCTATCTCCTAGAAACATCTTTCCAGGTCTGTGCCCTTCCTTCCCAACTAGATAATTAACTCCTGCAAGGTATGAAGCAGCCTCCCATCTCTTTGTACTCCCAGCGCCTCTGACACAGTAAATATTTGTGGGAAAGGACTGACTTGACCATACAAGTGGGGTCAACTTGTTAAAATGAGGTGAAGCTACCGAGAGGTCCACAGGCACGCCTCCCTCTCCCCTCCACGCGCTGCAGGGCTAGTGCGCTCCCCGCTCAGCTCCTCCATCCGGGGCTGCGGAGGCTGCCGGGGCGGACGGAGCCCTCGGGGGTGCAGGCCCGGGAGGCCCGAGCGCTTCCCCACGCCCCGCCGGCCCGCTAGTCTGAGCAGCGGCGCGGGCAGGGAGGCCCGGCCGTTCCGCGCTCGGAGGTAGGTGGTGCTGTTGTCGCGACTGTCTTCCTCATTGGCGCGGGGCGGAGAGGCGGAATGTTCAACTCCTGACTCGGGCGGAAGCGTGGGAGCCGCGCGGGCCGCCGTCCTCTCGACCCCCGGTCGCCGTCCCTGCCCTCGCCGCGCGCGGGCCTCGGCGCCCCCGGCTGCCGCTCGCGCCCGGCCCGGAAGCCAGGTAAGGGCCAGGCCGGAGACCGCGGAGGGCGAGGTGGGTCGGAGGCCCCTCGCGCTCGCGAGTCTCCCGGCGTCTCGGGGCCGAGGCCCTGACGGCCTGCGGGGCCCCGCTGGGCACCCTCCCCGACCCAGGGCCCTCCGGGCGGCTGCGGCCGGAGCGAGCGTTCCCGCCGCCCGCGGAGTTCCGCGCCGCGGCCCAGAGGGCCCAAAGTTCGGACCGGTGGGTCCCACGCAGAAGTTGGCGCCCGGAAGGGCGGGCGCCGCGTGTGGGGCTTTCTCGGCCCTGCGCTCGGCGCCGGCGTCGGGGGCCGCCGCTTCCCCTCGCCGAGCGCCCGGCCCCCCGCCGGCCGAGCCCGCGACCCCGGGGCCCGAGCGCCGGCTTCTCAGCGGGCGAGCCGGCACCTCTGGGAGGCGAAACGCGAGTCTTCCAAATCAGGGCAGGGCGCGGGCCACTTCCCAGCAGAGGGCTGTGCTTGCGAGGAGAGACCACTAACTTCTGCTTTCCACCCGGCCGGGGCGGCTTCTTCCACCTCGAGCGGCCCTCCCCGGGACAGCGTGCGGCTCGCGCCGCCCGCACCCTCCAGCGGCCCTTTCTGCCACCGGCGAGGGTAGCCCCCACCCTACCCGGGTGTCCCTCGGCGACCCCCATGGCGTCCCCCGGTCCGCGGGCCCCGCGACCTGGCCCAGGCCGGCAGGGCAGCGCTGAGGCCGCCGCCACGCCTCGCTTGCTCCTGACAGCTTGCAGACCGACTTTGATACAGACCCGGCGAGATGGCTTCGAATTGCCTAAAAAACGGGGCAGCCCATTGTTAAGATTGCTGCAAATGTGCGTTTCTGATGCGCCTCGAGATCTCTCATAAGCACTGTTTATGGAGGACTTAATTAGTATTTTTGTTAATAACGAAAGCAACATCGTTTAGTGGCCCGCTCTGGATGATACTACAATAAGCAGCTCTCGATTAATAATGGTGTATTAGAATCGCCTCAGATGGTTGCTGAAGTATATTCCTGTTTTATCCCCGAACCTGTTTTACCGGGAGCCTTCTTGCTTTCCTGACCTCAGTTGAAGTGAGCGGTCAGGATTCAGTGGATCCCAACCCACAGTCACTTTTAAAGACAAAAATAAACAGGTGATTCAAGACAGTTAATGATTTCTTTGTAGTAGGCCTACATCTCCACAGTGAAATTTCATGTCGTTTTTCGCTTTTCAAAAAAAAAAAAATGTGTGACAGCTACATTTTAATTATGGTTTTGGCCTTTGTTTAAAGTTCCGGCTACAGTAGTGAGCGATTTGGGAGATTGCAAATGAACGTGAATTTGGTTTGTTTGGAAACAGTGAATTAAGGTAGAGGAAAATGGTCTTCTAAAGCAACGTGTCCTCTTAGTCTTTCACAGCATAATTCCTACTATAACTTTTCTCGAGTTTTTTTTTAACCTGGAAGATATTATTGAAATCAAAAGTCATAATGGTAATAATTCCAGAGTAAATGACCACGGTGCAACGACAAGGGCCCTTGTCTAGGAAAGGAAAGATGATTGATCTCTTCTTACTCTTTTAGGGGACACATAAGACGCATTAAAGAGAGACAAAGAGAGAAATATCCAAATATTAAGCAGGAGGATTTGGATCTAAAAATGGATGGTCAAAGATCTTGGGAACTGAGGGACCTTCTTGCCAAATAAGGAAACTTGGCAAGCTGCTCTGTGTATTTTAAGTTAGCACAAGAGTGAGTGTTATTGGCAATATATTGGCTGAGTGCCTATCTGAAATGAGCAGTGAAACTGACTTTGACAGGGCTACCAAACTATAAACAGGAGTTATGAGGGGCGTGGAGTAAATAATCTAGTCAGAGAAAACATTGGCGAAATTACAATGACGTTTCATGAAAAGAGGTCAGACATAGAGTGAAGCTATTAGTGTGGAGTAAAAGAGAAAAATGGACAGTTTTTAGAAATTGTTAGATTCAAAGAAAAGAGAGGAGAGAATCAATGATTTTTTTTTTAAGCCAGAAAAAGGTGTTTTGTGGTGATATAGTACCTCTTGGAATAAGATAGCCTTATATCTGGATCCAGAGATACTGAAAATAAAAATCAATTTGGATCATTTGTTTTCCATTTTATTCTACCCAGGACAGATTGACAGGGAGGGTGTCTTGTCTATCTAAATGTAATAGGAACAGCCAAGGCACCTTTTGGTCTTACTGCAGGGAAGATTTAGGCTACTTCTTTCGTGGCTATTAACCTTGCCCCACTACACACAAATAAGCAGAGTTCCAGCTGTGACCAGAAAACTGTACCTGTTAAGGAAAGAGAGCTATAAATGCTAGAGCTTAGATTGGTCTGACTGATACATGGGTGCTTTTGTGTCAGACCCTCCTACGGACAGCTGAAGCATCGATTATGCCCTAATAGCAGTTAAATAATCCCAACACTGTAGAAGATTCCCTGAGAACAAAGCAGCCATGCTTTGCCACCCTAACCCCACATCACAATTGCTAATAGGAAATTAAAGCCTCAAATGGAACTTCAGGTGGATGACAAGCAATCTAGTGATTATTGTAATAAGCAAAGTGTTTAAAGAAAACAGAAGGAAGAGGCAGAATGATACAGGGAGAAAAAAAGACATATGGTAAAAAAAAAAAAAAAAAAAAAAGATATGACTCTGAAGTCAGACCCGAGTTTGAATCCTAGTCATGTCACTTGTAAGTTCAGCACTTGGCTTGGGCAACTTTCATACCCATCCTCAGTTTTGTCATGTGTACATTGGGCACAGTAATGCCTTCTTGCTGCACAAGCTTATGAGCACGTGGTAATGCTTGAACCAGAGATTAAAACTTCAGCCACCATAACTGAACAGTAAGGAGTGTTTTCCACATTCTCAAATCAGACACAGAGCAGGCTGCTTGTCTCACCTATACCCAGGTAAGGCTTGCTCTTGGTAGCTGGCCCTGTTCCCAAATCATACTTCATGTGTATATGCAGGGCTGGGAGGTTTTCATAGATACTCCCCTGCTCTGAGTATAAGGATTTGAAAAGCAGCTTTGTGTACCTCTGTGTTTATGTATAACTTTGAGATTTTTTTGTGAAAGAATCTGAAAGTTAATGCATTTAAATATCTATATGAAGAATTTGAAGAACTCGGGAGTTGTGTGACTAGGGGAAGGTTATGACCTAGAAAAGCTAAACCAAAATTACTTGGAACCATTCTTAAAGCTGGCTTTGAGCACAGTTTATCTTCAGGGACTAACCTCCTTCTTTCTGGACTTTGTATAGGAAAACCAAAAAGAGAAGGCAAGAATCATTATCTAAAAGGTCATGGAAAAAGTCTGCTTATGAGACTTTTTTTTTTTTTTTTAACCAAAGTATCCTATTGTGGAGAAGAATGTATTTCTTCAGGGATCCGTAAATATCCCCGTAAATAAAACAAAGACTCCCATATAAGCAAGCACTTTCTTTAAAATCTTGTATTTAATCTTAAAAACTCATGTGAATTTTGCATTCTCTTCTGTACTGTTTGACTTTACTGAACAAACCAGTACAGGCATGTATAGTCCCTTAGATCTTAAGGTAAAATTGACTTGTAGGAACTGGATTTATTCATACACCTTCTGCACAGTGCTGGGTGCTCCACGTATGGGGGAGCGTGAGCCTGGTTCTGATAAATGAATGTGTGCCATTAAGCTTTGCAGCCCAGCCCACTGCATGGGGTAATACAATTTCATTTTGCTGAGAAAAGAATAATAGTATATCATCATCCAAAGATTTTTTATTTTCTGTGGTTATACTGTGGCTTTCAGCATGAACAAAGCTTTTTGCCTTTGGAAGTGGAGGAGAGGGGAAAGAATAGTGGAAGGATAGAAATCTGGAATATGATGCTCACCTTTTCAACCTGTTTGGGTGGAGAAATTGAGGAGTATGGCCCAGTCATCTCCATTATTTCCATTACTGATGCTGATCACTGTTCCTTTACTTTGCCAGGGACCCTTAGGTTCATGACTGTATCCCTGAGAAAGAATACCATCCATACTTTGTAGTAGGTTGATTAGTCATAGCATACTCATAGGGTTGGAGTAGGTCTTAAAAACCATTCATGCTGTTCTAGCTGTTGCAAGAATCTCCTATTCCACATGGCCACCTCCCATTGAACACTCTGAGCGATAGGCAGCTCACTACTAGACAGAGTGGCATATTTTCTTATTAGGTAATTCTAATAACCAGGAATTCTCTCTGTAGTTTTTAGCTTTGTCTCTGGATCGATACATAATATAGGGTCTTCCATGGTCTTCTCTGGTTTTAGCAGTCCCCATTTGCTGTCATCTTATGTCGAGGTTACTAGGTTTTAACTGTCATATTTACCCTTCTCAGGGAACATTTGTTCCAGGTAATTAGTCCAAGATGGTACCTGTTTGTTAGCAGCTAGGGTAGTCAGATGCTTTCTATTTGACAGAAAATGGTGCAGCACAAGAAGCAACACATTTGGGGATGGGTGAGCCTGCTGACTGAAGTAAGCCTGGTTTATTCTTGTTTTCTCCGCCACCTCCCCAAACATCTGTGAATTCCTCTTCCTGCCAACCCATGGAAATGTGCTGTCTCAATGCTCCTTTACTTTGTTCAGAGACTCTGGTCCAGCTTTCTTCTATGCCTCCAGTCGCTCAACACAACAAGCACCTCTGCCATGACCCATGTTATGGATTGTACCTACTCCACGTTGCCTAGTTGGGCTTCTGTTTGAGCACAGACACATTTCGACACAGTATTTCTGTGCCATAAGTGCCCCTGTCTCCTACATTCCTGTTCCTCCAGTGTTTTGCCTCAAGTAACGACATTTCTGGCAAGGAAGTATGTCATGGAAGTCTATTTTCATTAATTGAAATATTAAAGTACAAGTAAGAATGTTTCATTTAACTAGCTCGTTTTTATTTTAACCTTTGCTCTAATTAGAGGGGTTTGTTACTTGTATGATGAAACATAGAGGAAAAAAAAATGAAACAATAGCTATTTTTTGGATTCTTAAAGTCTGCTTCTCTCTGATATCTATGACTAAAGATCCTATTCACTGAATTCAACCAGTTCTTTACAGGATATGCTGTTTTCCAGTAGAAGCCTTGGAGGAAGGAAGGGATATCTATGGTAGACACAAGTACTAGTTGGTTCTATTTGCAACCTAGTCTCCTCCAGCGAGTCTTACAGATCTTTTTTGAGTGGTTTAAAAACAACAGTAGAACAGCAGTCCTGTTCAAGAATAGAACCTTAGAATCTTTGACCTTGCTCTTATGAACAAATACGCCAAACTCCAGCTTTCCCCATGCTTTGAAGATAAGACGTGTAGGAAAGAAATAGTTGTAGAACCATAATCCAAGTGGTATTGTTTTAATACACATGATGAAAAAGCATATTTTTATTATTGTATTCACTAATCTGTGTTAAGGAGGCTGAAATAATACTAGCATAAATAAATATTAGAGCAACAAGGTTGGCAAAATAATTTGTCGAGAGCTGTTTTATAAAAGGGTTTTTTTTTCTGGTCAGATTTAGGTCATAATAAAATAGTTTTTTTTCTATACTGCGTCAAAAATAAATTTTTGTGAAGAAGGGAAAAAGGAAAATGTAAATTAGGGATAGAAAAAGAGGAAGAATCTGAATTCAGAAATCACAGGTCCATATAAACCTAAAAGAAAAATCCAGAAAAAGTCCAAAGACCTATTTTCTTGTAAAGTTATTAGTCCTTTTATAAGGTGGGTTTAATTTTAAAAGACGTTATGATTTGCAGGTATTTAATGAAGCTGGTTGTAGTTTCTTGAATCCATTTGACATGTAGTAGATAAGATTTAAAGGAAGACAGTGGCCACCATGGAAGTAGGTATACTCTAGAAATGTACCAAGTGAATGCTATCATTGAATTAATAGGTCCTAAAAACTCTGGTATCTTAAAAAGTGCCACACACACACACACACACACACACACACACACACACAAACAAAAAAAACAAAAAACAAAAAACAAAAAAAACTATCATCTTTTAATAACTTAGTCTCATTATGAAAAAATAATTTAAAAGAAAATTATAATTACTTAATAAGATCTTGCAAAAATAGCCATAACCAAAAGCAGCAAACAGAGCAGTGAGAAAGCATTAAAACATATGCAGATAAGAAGGATTCATGGACCAATAGTACATTTATCTATTAATCATTGCTCTGCAAAACTAATGAAGATACAAAACAATTCTGAAAACACAGGGAGGAAAACTGAGGAAAGCATACCCAATGGTGAAAGCTGAAGGAGTAGATGACTAAATATTAAATATGGTAACAAGACTTATAAAGATAACTTGAGAACCATCATTTCCATGTATTGAGTATTGTGTACTAGGTGCTGGGCACTATGCCAGGCACTTTCATGGCATCTCTTACTCCCCAGCAACTATGCAGGATGGGTATTATTTCCAGTGAGAAAATGGAGGTCAGAGAGGTACAATGCCTGGGCCAAGGTCTAACAGCTAATAAGCTCAGATTCACTAATGGATCTAATTGGGGTGCTTCCCCTGGACCATGCTGCTTTTGTGTTGGAATAGTGGTATTTGGAAGTAAGACTCATTAAAGAAGTCAGGTAATACTCTGCAAACTTCATAATTTTGAGCTAGCAACTTGAAGACATTTGGTAACAGAACGGAAGAGATTTCAGATTTTTTATTTATTGGGTTGGAAATGTCATGGTCAGAAAATGTGATTGGTTCAAGGTTACCAAGAGCTAGAGGCAGAATTCAAACTCCTATCTATTTAATTCTAAATCTTGTTTTTTTAATGTTAGAACGTTAGTCTTTTTTGTTTTATTTTATTGTTTTTAATTCAGGACCAAAGTCCATTTTTTTTTGGACTTGAAAGCTGAAAACTTTAAAGTCAAATAATACTCCACTTAAGGTTTTCTGCCTCCATATAGTTTCACTTTTAATAGTTCATTGATGGTGACACACACACACACACACACACACACACACACACACACACGTGTATATGTTTGCTTTCAGCGATTTAGTAGTTAAAAATCTTTTTTAAATTTCAATTTTAAGAAAATTTTTAAAAATTGAAAAGGTTTGTCTTACTATTCAAGTACTCAAACGATTGGACTCAACCATCACATTAGTGATTTTCGACATTTTCAGTGCTATGACACCCTGTTATGCTCTGAGTTTTGTGCTGTCCCTGCGCTAACTTACCCATCGGTGCTGTGTGGTAGATACTTACTAATATTTAAAGCAGCTGTGAGAGTTTAGGAAACAAGTTAAAATGCTACCAAATTAGGACTGGGTATTGTTGCATGGGGAAAAATTGCCTTTCTTGTGTAAAAGCAATTATTTTAACATGGCGGGATATAAACCTTTGATTGGGTATACCATGTAAATACATTTATATAGATGACTCTTATTATTAAATTTATCTGTATTCACTGGAGAACACATCTGAAAAATTAGAATGTGATTTGATCAGGTAACAGTCTTCCCCAAGATGCTGTAAGTATGATTAATCAGCAACTCACATTTGCCATTCTTCTGATCATACGTTGATCCTCTTAGAATAATGATTTTAAATTAAAGGGAGTTAGCTCAAGGGGAAAAATAAATATACAGGTATCTTCTGCTTTTCGAAAATTTGCATTATACCACCTTGCTTTATGGAAGACCTATATTAGTACCTGTTTTTGCTAACAGAAAGAAATCTGAAGAGGATTTTCGCTTTTCGGGAAAAAATGTGAAAAGGGAAAATTGCATTCAGCATTTGTTTTGCAGTGAGCTCTTGTAGAGGCAGCACGTACCCTGAGCTTCTCTCCCTGGAACCATGCTCAGCATCAAGCCGTCATAGCTTTGAACTGTGTTTGAGAGCATCTGTACTTTATTTTATCTTGATTTATTTTGTGCATCCATTAACAAGATGTGTCCTGAGGTATCAAGAAAGGCCTTCAGAGGGGTTACTTTTTGGGTCTGGAAATGTTAAAAAATTTTCCATGTAAATTAACGGCAGTTTCTTTTTTGCTTTACAGCATTTTGGCTAACGAAAGATTCATGGGAAGGCTGTACTTTTAGATAGCTGGGGAAACCTATACGTGGTCTGATACTCATATAGACGGCAATGGGAATCTCAATTAGGTTTTTCATCTCAGTCCATGATGTTTGCCAAGCTCGCTGGAATTAAAACCTGTGCTCCTATACCCTAGAATTGTTAGTCTCTTCCATAATAAGATGGGACTTAATTTTTTATGGTCTCAGTAAAACATTCAAATAATTACATAGTCCCATTCATACATCGCTCTTTTCCAAATGGCAGGATGTATCACAAAGTGAGTAACAGTGATTCTGGGGAAGAATATGATTAATTGCCTCATCTTGAGGAGTGAAGGTCCTGGAGAACTCTACTTCTCCTAGATCAGCTTCCTCTGGCACTTTTAGATCAGTGTCAAATGTAACTGATCCTACCTCCGTTCATCCATATTCCCTGGACTTGCTCTGTACCTGAGGTTTAGATTTATTCATATTGATCTCATCCTGGTTCAGATCTCTAGGTTTGTTTTGTAAAGAATTTCCTTCCTTCTTCCTCCTCTTCTTTCTCCTTTGGACTCCTAGACACCTTATTCTGAAGTCCAAACATTTTATCTTCGGTTTCCCAAGCATCCCAGGCAGTAGTTTCCAAATTAGGATTTGCCTCATAATCCTCTGGGGGAACTTGTAAAAGCAACAGTTCTCAGATTTTAGTCTGATTGGAATCTTTCTAGCTGCAAAAGATAACAAGAATAGCCAGAAACTATTTATTCATTCATTTGTTCATTCAGCAATTTTTGAATAGAAAAAATTCAGTGCAATGTGCCTGGCTGTGTACTAGGTACTTAAGAAGATCCAGATGTAAATGGAAATGGGTTTTGCCTTTAAGGGATTTATGGTCCCTTAAAGGTGGGAAGTAAGTGGGAAAGATGAATAGGTAAAGGTGCTAAGGCACAGAGGGAGAATTTAATTCTGCTCACGAGACTTGAAACAGATAGTTAGGGACAGGAATTTCCTGAGAAGAGAAAGACGTTCAAAGCAGAAATCCCTTATGCAAAGGAATGGAGATGTGAGAGGGGTAGGAGTACCATGTAGTGGTAACTGCAAGGAGTTCCTCATGTGTGTAGTGAGAATGAGAAAACAAGAAGCAAAAGTAGCTATAAGTGGTAAAGGAATAACACAAGAAAATTTCCCAGAATTAAAAGACGAGAGTTCGCTGGGAGTACAGGCTGAGAGAGTTCACCGAATGTCCTACCAATGAATGAAAAAGATTCATTCCTAAATATGCCCTATTAATCTCGGGCATCCAGAAATGAATACAGGGTCCTAAAAGCTTTCAGAGAGAAGGTAATAGTGTGAAAAGGATTAGTTACCAGAGCAGTATCAGGCTGCTTTACAGCCACATTAGAAATTAGAAGACTATTGGGGCGCCTGGGTGGCGCAGTCGGTTAAGCGTCCGACTTCAGCCAGGTCACGATCTTGCGGTCCGTGAGTTCGAGCCCCGCGTCGGGCTCTGGGCTGATGGCTCGGAGCCTGGAGCCTGTTTCCGATTCTGTGTCTCCCTCTCTCTCTGCCCCTCCCCCGTTCATGCTCTGTCTCTCTCTGTCCCAAAAATAAATAAAAAAACGTTGAAAAAAAAAAAAAGAAATTAGAAGACTATGAAGTAATACTTTTAAAATTATAAGGAAAATTATTTCCTACCTAGAATTGTAAACTCAGCCAGACTGCCAATGAAGACATTTTAAGACACACAGATTCTCAAAAAATTACATTCTGGGTCTCTGTTAGGTTGCTAATGGGAGATACACACTGTCAAAACAGAGAAACCAGGGAATTCTAGGACAGGGGTTCTCACAGAGGAGAAGGTAAAGGAAATTTTAGGATGATCATGAAAGGAAGTCCCAGTCCAAGTCAGGCCTAGAGAACAACCATTCCAGCCAGATTGAATTGAGATGAAGAGTATAGGAGGAATGTCTTTAAGAAAAAAATAGAACAACCTCCCCCAAATTACCTGATATTTTTATTTTATTGAGAGGAGTTTTGCCATTCTTGGGAGAGTTTAATGAGGTGAATAAGTGCTAAGTATATAAAAAGCTAAGCAAATAACAAAAACAGAGCAACTGATAACTCTAGGAGAAACAAAAAGTTGTCCAAGAAAGGAAAAGTCATTGAATCCTACAGAGCATTCCTAGGAATATTTACTTTGTCAGCCTACTATTGACTTAACTAGATGTTACAATATAGGTGGAAGCTGGGACGATTGGGCAAGTGTGACATATTTCTATGCAAAGAGGTGAAAGGGGTATATGAGAACTAAATCCTTTTTTCCACAAGGAGAAGTTAATAGATAACATCTGAAATGGAACAATCAAGAAATAGCAATATGATCACACTTTTTAGAAATACAGAGGTAAATAGCAGAAGAAAATGCTAAAAGAGTTGAAATTAGTTCCCTCTGGAGAGAGAATAAGGTGTGGGGAGGGGTGGAGCGGGAGAGTTCTATTTTTTTATTACAAGCTTTGTAGTCCTATTTTATTTTTATACTTTGATAAACATAAAAGCAATTAATAACAACATAGATGGACATAGCGTCTGTAACGTGGAGGGAATCTTGCAAGTGGTGCTTTGCCTTTTATTGAACAAACTTCTTAGCTTGCATGTTCTATGTACCTACCTTTGGCACATTCCTAAATTTTTTCCAAACTTTCTTCTTTTCTATGATTAACTGAATGTGAACTGAAACAAAAGTTAGTAAGGTGAATTGTTGACTTACATATGTATAGACTAAAGCTGGATGCTATGGGCTTCCCCCCAACCCACCCCTGTATTTTTGTGTAGACAGTAAGCTTTTAAACTTTAGGATAAATAAACAGTCCTCTCTCTTCTCCCCAAAGTAGAGCAGAGTTTGACGTTATGTAAGAAATCAGCACTCTTGAGGTGTCTGGCTGGCTCAGTAGGTAGAGCATGTGACTATTGATCTTGGGGTCGTGAGTTCAAGCACCACGTTGGGCTTACTTAAAAAAAAAAAATCAGCATTCTTCAGTGACATGATGTTCCTAAAATGGGATTGCTAGTCAGCTGCACATTAAGATCTCTGAGCCGACTGTGGACATCACTCAGCAAAGCTTCAAGTTGTTTATGAAGAAATTTTGTCAATTTTATAGATACAAACTGTCCCCTCCACCTTTTTATTTTGAAAATAATCAAACCCCACAGAAAAATGGAAAGAATAGTGAAACACTCATATAACTTTTGCCTAAAATCACTAGTTCCAACATTTTGTTACATTTGCTTCCTCTCTATGCCGGTGCCCTGTTTTTAGAGATTAAGGAGCAGGGGTTTGAACCATTTTAAATTAAGTTGTAGGTATAATGCTTAAATATGTCTCCCAGTAGATCTCCCAATAACAAGGACATCCTCCTACTGAACCAGAATACTATTATTATCCATGGATAAGATAATAATACCTAATAATATAGTTAGTGTTCAATCTTCTCTAAAATCCCAATAATACTTTCTGTAGATTTTTTTTTATTCCAGAGTCCAGTGTTCATTCAATGCATTTAGTCATCATATGCTAGAAGTTTTCCTGCTTTTTTTTTTTTAAGTCTCTCATGACTTTCACAGTTATGAAGATCCCAGACCAGTTGTTTTGTATACATGTGGATTTGTCTTTCTGCACCCTCACTGTGAGATTCTGGTAAGAATCTGTATACAAACTTTTGTTCTCCACCTGCTTTTTATGCAGGTTCAACATTTTAGTGCTTTATTTTCTTGTTTTCTTGTTTTGTTTGTATGTTTTTGTTTTGTTTTTCCTGGGAATCTGTGGTTTGGCATGTGATGTAAAGAATGACCACTTACCCAGAGAATAGTAAAACTCCTTAGACTGCAGAAAATATCACCGAAATAATCTCTGGGAGAGGTAATCTGTTCCTCTGGAAACAACATAATATTTTTTTTTTTTTTTACACTCTTGGCAGAGGTTTTTGGATGACTTAATATTGTAATCAAGGGCAAATTTTCTTCTCTTTAATTAAGTCCTGCTACAGTATACAGTCCAGGGAGCCACTTGTGGAAAACACTTGGCCAGCTTTGCTATCCCCGAGCTGAACGCTTGCTTTTGGAATCTAAACACTGTATGTGTGTTCCCTCCGCGGCATTTGGGCTCTCCTTGGGGCAGGATGCTCCGTTGCGTAGGTGATGTATATTTTGTGTGAAGTGAGCACACCGTGGGAGAGCCGGCATACCTCACCTGCCGGGAGAGCTATGCAAGTTTGCTGTGGAAAGCATGCTTCCTGTGTGTCAGGGCTCCCTCATAGACCTGGTGACACAGTAGCCTTTAGGCAGAGCTCCTTGGGATGTGCAGGAAGTGCCGCTACAGGTTTTGTCGGGGGAGAAATCTGAGCCATTGCTCTGTGAACAGCTGTGTTTCAGAGCCTGGACAAGTTGCTGTCAACTTTTGCATGGGCTGCCGGGGTAAGTGTTTTCATTTTGATTTGTTTATAGCCTTGTTGTCCTTGCTCCTGAGTCCTCAGGGTTCTTTCTGGAAGTTTCACAGTGCTTGTTACACATTACCTACAGCAGCATTCAGAGGATTTGTTCTAATATGTTTATAATCCAACTTTTCTTTTTCTCTGTCTCTGCAGGTTTTGTGGAAGTCTAATACTTCGTCATTATGAGATGTCGTCTCTCGGTACCTCCTTTGTGCAAATCAAATTTGATGACTTGCAGTTTTTTGAAAACTGCGGTGGAGGAAGTTTTGGGAGTGTATATCGAGCCAGATGGATATCCCAGGACAAGGAGGTGGCTGTAAAGAAGCTGCTCAAAATAGAGAAAGAGGTAAGGCCTTTCCCTGCTCTCAGAACTGGTGGCGATTGCGCTTATGTAAGCTTTTCCACCGAGTCAGAGGTCACAGGCTGCCGGGGACCTAGCGAGCGAGGCCTTTGGGGCCGATCCACGAGGCTGTTTCCCAGTTTCCATTCTGGGAGCCCCATAAATAGAAATCACGGCCGCATGTGCTTTAGGGTTGAGTTCTAGGGGTCATCTGCATGGAGAGTGTTTCCTTCCATGGCATGAAAGACCGAATGTTCTCTGAGCTCTCTTCGAGGGGAAGGTGAGGTTTCAGACCTTCCTTGGCTTCCGGCTTTTCTTTTCCCTAGGTCAGCCGAGAGGGGTCAGTAAAGAGTAATGTGTGAACATTTTATTCCCTTTTTATTTTGGGTTTCGTGAATCTGTGGTTATCAGGAGTTGTCTTTTAAAAACTAAAAAGCATTATTTTTCGACTGAAATATAAACAATACCAGCTTCTTGGATTTCACCTCTACTTGAAGCCAACAGTGATGGTTTTTGTTTAATGAAGAATTAACAGATGCTGGACAGAGAGCTGTCTTCTTTGTAAAACCAGAAAAGGGCCTTCTTGGCTTTCAGAGTCTGGGGCTTAGGCTGGTCCTAGTGGGCCCTTCATCTTCCTTAGGAATATGACACAGCTTGGTCCCCATGTTCAGTTTGGTACCTGGAGGATGAAGCTAATTGTGGAGCTGACCTGCAGGCATGGCATTGATAGCTTTTAACAGCTACCCTCTGGAGTTTGTTTTGGTCATTTCTATTTATGTCCTGTTTGGGTTAATTATTGTTTTTTTTTTCAATGTCTTTTTTTAAAGTGAACTTTTCTATAAATACATTTTAATCTCCCCTGAATGATTTCATTTTTTTTTCATTAACTGCTGTCAGTGAACCGTAGCAATTGATTAGAGAAGGAAACCCAAATGGTAGCACTTTGTGGCGTTTCCTCCCAGCAGTGCTGTGTGACTGTGTGATCACCAGCTGAGTTTCCAATTGTTGAAGCCAGGTCAGAAGGACTAAGCTATTTCTGCCTTGGGGTACCTATAGGTTGTGGAAAGCATTAAGGAGCCCATATGTGCACAAAACGGGAGCATGCTTTGTATAGAAAGTTTCCTCCCCCTCATTTCTTGATCAACACATTTTTCGTAGTAGCCAAATAGTAAAACCATGTCTTACTCTGGATGGAACCTAGCTTCGTTTATCTAGTGAACTCTTTAGTCCTTTATAGGTAAACATTATTGTACCCATTTTATAGCTGGAGAAATAGAGGTTTGAAAAACATAGTAAGCTTCCTCAGGAGGGGCAAATGAATTCCAGGAAATCAGACCCCCTGTTCTGTAGTTCTTAATTCCGAAACCTGTAGGTGACCAGGTTAGATGGAAAGTAAACCAATTCCATCAAATTCATATTCAAAAAAGTATATAAGCATGCTAATATTTGTAAACATTAGGTCATGCATGCTTAAGTACAACAAGCATGTTCTTATATGATTGTTGGATGCGACACTTTTTGAGTTATAGAACAGATTTTGACAGGAAAACAGTAATTGCTGTGTTCACACCTCCCCCCACCCCATACATAGTGGCTTTGTTTTGTTTTGTTTTCTAATCTTTAAGAAAGCTAATAGAATGACCTAGGAAAGCACAGGGGTGAAAGCAGGAATTGGAAAATGCCAAGTCCTGCTCTCATGTAGGTATTTAACCTAAATGGTTATCGCTCAGAAATTGAGTGGATTGTAGTAAACTGTAGGAGCATAACTCATAAATTTTAGGAAAAACACAAACTCAGTTTCAGCTTTGGGGCTTGGTTTAGCCAGTGATTGTCAGTGATAAAGAGGCATGTAAATTATTGCAAAGCATCCCTCCTTCTTGAATCAGCAGGAGTTTAAGACGTAAAAAATTTTGGCTAGGGGTTGGGAGGTATTGGAAAGGAAGTATGCATTTCTTAGTTTGATTTTTGTTCTACTTTGTGAACTATGTATTGGCTTGCTGGCTGGGTGTTTTCTAAGTAAGATAAAAGCAATAAGCTCTAGATTTTTTTCCAATGTGTAGATTCAGTCTTCTGTTTCTTGGTCACCTTTTTGCCAAGAAGCAATGGGACATTTAATAATATATTTGCAGCTCGTTTACGATATATTTGCACCTCTTTAAGGTGACTTGATATCTGATGAAATATGTTATATGAACTTAGTGAAAGGTGGAGAAAATATTTATCAGACTCCCTTAACTTTGCTTATGTGAGGGGATAGAAGACCTTTGTTTTTGCTTTTTTTTTGTAGACCTCTGATTTAGTGAGTGTGTATTACTTATCTCTGCTTTAGTGAGTACATATTACTTTTTTAATTTAGAAGAAAAGAAAGAAAAATGGAATTTACTTAAAATCTAGGTAGTTCTTTAAAACTTAATTAAAAAAAAACTTTTACACCTAGGGAAAAACTCCAAGAATAGTACTGTGAACTCTAGCTTATCCTTTCCCTAGAATCACCACTAATTAACATTTTTCAGCATTTGCTCTCTATTTATATATCAAGTTGTATGTATTCCTATTTTATTGAACCATGAGAGTAAATTGTAGATGCTGTGTATATAACATCTGTATTTCAGCATCTCCCAAGAATGCAACCATAATACAACTATCAAATCAGAAAATTTAACATTAATGCAATAATATTACCTACCTCACAGTCTATATTCAGACTTTGTCAGTTGTCCCAATAAGGGCTTTTTATGGCAATTTTTCAACCCAGGATCCAATCAGGATCACATATTGTGTTTAATTTGTATATCTGTTTAATTGAACAGTTTCTCTGCCTTCGTCTTTTAAACTTTGACATTTTTGAAGAGTATGGGATTGTTGGGTAGAATGGCCCTCATTTTGGGTTTATCTGATTTTCCCTTCCTTTTGCCTAGTTTAAGATAATGTAGTTTTGGTAGAAATATTTCATAGGTCATATGCCCTTGGCATATCTTAATGGGAGACTATGATGTCAGTTTGTCTTGTTATTGGTGATACTAATACTTTTGAACCTTTGATTAAGAAGGGTTTATCCAATTTCTTTATAGTAAAAATACCCTTTTCCGAAAACTCTTTGTAATTAATCATTAAGCTGTTGGAAGATACTCTGAGGCTATGTAAACATCTTCTTTCAACAAGTGTTACCCAATGCTTTTAGCATCTGTTGGCAATTCTTGTTTGAACCAGACGTTATTATGACAGTTACTATGTAGAAAGAAAAGTTCTAGCATAAATGAGAGCCTTCCTTTCTTTACTTATTCACCCATTCATTTGTTTATCGTTTCATTGTGGACTTACGGATTCTTTTTCGAATTGAAAATGTACCATTATATTACTATTGTTACTTTCAAGCTTAAATTGTCCCAGTTGAGCAAGTAAGAGTCCCTTCAAGTTAGCTCCTTTGCCCTTTGGTATGTCTCCATCACTTTTTAGCATTTTTTTTTACTTCCTGGCACAAGATTTTCCAGGCTCATCTAGTTCCTACCTCATTCCTGGAATCATCCATTTCTTCAAGAATCCCTGATCCAGGGTACCAGAATTGGGACCGTGATATTTAGAAACCAAGATTTGGATACTGGTTTTGCATATTGTAGACTTTCTTTTAAAAAAGAGCCTTTATGGGGTGCCTGGATGGCTCTGTGGGTTAAGCCTCCGACTTCGGTTCAGGTCATGATCTCACGGTTTGTGAGTTCGAGCCCCGCGTAAGGCTCTGTGCTGACAGCTCAGAGCCTGGAGCCTGCTTCAGATTCTGTGTCTCCTTCTCTCTCTGCCCCTTCCCAACTTGTGCTCTGTCTCTTTATATCTCTCAAAAAATAAATAAATGTAAAAAAAAAAAAAGAGCCTTTGTTCTTTGGGAAAAAGAATAGTTATAAACTTTACTTATGGAAGCATTTAATTCAAACATTAGCTATGATCTGTGATACACTCCTGTTAGGAGTGTAAATTGGTAAGCTTCTTGGAAAGAGATTAGCAAAATGCATCAAAATTTTTAAAATATTAACTTTCTTTGAGCCAGAAGTTTTACTTCTATGACTTCATCCAAAGGAGGTAGTCAGAGATATGCAGAGAGATGGCTACAATAGCTGCTCATCTCAGATGATTAATGGTGAAGAACTGGAAACAACCCAAGTGTTCTTTAACAGATTATCTTTTAAATTACGCTACATCTCTCACACACACACAAAGGCAAATATGGAAGGTGATGGATGTGTTACCTCCATTGTGTGAATCTTTTCACTGTGTGTACATATAGTAAAATCATCATGTTTTATACTTTTAAAATATTACAATCTGTTGAGTATACCTCAGTAAAGCTGAAAAAAGTATTCTACCTCTGTATAATAGAATTCCATTGCATTTGAGAGAATATTTAAAGAGCTGGGGAAATGCTCATTATATATTGCTAAGTGGTGAAAGCAAACTACAAAACATACATAGTAAGATCTTGGGTGTCTGCTTGGTGTCTGTATGGTGTTTTTATTTTACTTCCTTTGTTTTCCATATTTTTCAAAGATCTCACATTTTTCCCCAACATTTTATTATAAAAATTTCAAACATAAAGAAGGGTTGAAAGAATTTTCCAGTGAACATCTACATATCTACCATCTAGGGTCTCTGTCATTAATACAAATATTTTGTCACATGTATATTCAGCTGTGTATCTTTCTATCCATCAATCCGTTTTGATGCATTTCAAAATAAGTTGTATGCATCAGTATCTTTCCCCTTAAATACTTCAGCATGCATATTATTACCAGAGTTCAGTATGTGTTTACTGTTTTGTTTTCTTTTAAGGTAAAATTTACATACAATGAAGTGCACAGATCACTCAGTTTTGACAAATGTGAACACCCTGTGAGCCATATGTTTACTTTTATAATTGGAAAACACTCAAGAAAAAAATTCTAGCTCAGTTAATCTATGTCACTTTCTCAGGATGTTCAGGTGAATTGAGTTTTATAAAACTCTTCAGTATGTCACGGATTACTAGTTTTCCAGCCTCAATATGTGCCTCTGAAATGTTGAATGTTTACTTTTCCATCACTTTTCTGTAGCAACGCCAAATAATTTTCCAGTGGTAATTTAGCTTGTTTATGTTAGTTGCAGATTCACTTATTTTTGTTAAAAACGAGTTTTCAACAGGAAAAAAGTAATATCTTAGGGACATATACCAAAGGTAAGAAGAGATGCCTTTAGTGTATCTTTTTGGTAAATTCCATATGAGTTGAGATCAAACCATACTGCTTAGGCAGAAATCGAAGCAAGGAGTGGAGAGGGCAAGGAAAGACGTGGGTCAGTGTCCTCTTTCCAGCCACTGACCTCACACAGCAGGAGTTCATCAGCCTCCCAGTCCTCATAGAAAGGCTTAATCACAACAGCTTCATTTTGCTCTTGCAATGTATTTAATGATATGTTGAACCAGACATGTCTGCACATGGTATGTTTTTCTGTCTGAGAGATGGAAACCTGCAAGCATTTATGTTCCCTTGATATGTGTGGGTATCCAACTGATAGGAAGAGACCAGACTTAAGTATGAGATAGGGAACATGATTCCTCTTTGTTTCTGCAGAAGAATTGAAAGGAAGCAGAGTGCTCAAGAGGTAAAATATGAGGATTCACTTGCCTTGCCTTTTGCAAGGCACCACTCCCTTTATTTAAAAAAGAAAATATCCTACCAGATTTGTTGTAGAAATATTGAAAGCCAGGTAAATTCGAGTTTCAAAACTGTCTCACACTGTAAGTATTTATAAATAAAGGGAGAAGATCAAAATGTCAAAATCGAGGGCAGAATTTGCTTTGGATTCTGCCCCTCCCCTGCTGGCAATCTCTGTCTCTCTCTCAAAATAAACACACCTGAAAAAAAAGGGGGGGTCATAAGAACAGGAAATACCAAAAAGCTTTTGTATAAAGGGGGAAATACCTACGTGAAATAGAAAATACAATCTTAAAATTGGCACAGAACTCAACTAAGAATAAAAGCTTTTATTATACAGACTTTATCAACGTGACAGCATTTAGTGTTTCATGGAAGGCTAGCAAATATTATTATCACTTTATTAGCTCATGGGAGACCCTTTTTCCTCCTTGCAGTTCTATAGTCTTTTACTAACGAATTATTGGCATTTACTTTAACTGTAGGAATGTTGTTTTAGTATTACCCCCGTCTCTGAACACAATAGAGAGGAATAAAACTGCGTTTGTTTTCTTTGTAAATCTTCTCTTTATTTAAATACACTTATAAGACCAATGTAAGCAAGAATAGCTTGCATACGTGATACCTGCCGTTCAGTTCTGGCATAGTTTCTTCAATGATTTGTCCAAAATGGTGTTCAAGAACGGTGATACAGTATTTTTAAGTGTCAGGAGGGCAGACTTCACTATACTAGAGCTAATGTTCTAAGTTGCTACTTTCCAGTGCCCATACTCTCAGTGCCCAGCCTGTTTGTTATAGCATGTCGCCACTTCCCTAGTCTCCTCTGCTTCGCTCAGGAGGCCTGTCATGGCTCTGACTCACGACCCTAAAAGTCAAGACCTGAGCTGAGATCAAGAGTCAGACGCTTAGCTCCCTGAGCCACCCAGGCACCCCATGTTTTCTTAAAATTTTTTTTTCAATGTTTATTTATTTTTGACGAGAGAGAGAGAGAGAGAGAGAGAGAGAGAGAGAGAGAGAGAGAGAATATGAATGAGCGGGGGAGGGGCAGAGAGAGAGGGAGACACAGAATCCGAAGCAGGCTCCAGGCTCTGAGCTGTGAGCACAGAGCCCGACCCGGGGCTCGAACTCACAGACCGCGAGATCATGACCTGAGCCAAAGTCGGACGCTCAACCGACTGAACCACCCAGGCGCCCCCCATGTCTTCTTTAAGACAACCCCGTGTACGTTTTTTTCTGTCCCTAGTCAGAATTTACCGATTCTGGATTCTGTTCTTTTAGGCCAGTGGTTCTCGAGGTCTTGCCTTTGGACTAGAAGCATTAAGCATCACCTGGGAATTTGTTAGAAATGTAACTTCTCATGGGCCTCATGAGAGGCCTCATGTCCATCCTCTGAGTCAGAAACTGGTTTGTGGGGCCTGGCAGTCTGCTGTAACAAGCTTTTCAAATGTTCCTGCCGCCCTCCAGAATTTGAGAACCATTGCTTTAGGTCGTATCTAGCCAATCATATGTCACGTGCGTTTGGTCAGTGTGTCAATTTTGGTTTGAAATTTTAGGTACCTTAACTGGTAGTGGTTGTTAGAGGCTTTTTAGACCCTTACATTTACCACGTTCGGGTGACCATCTGGGCACAGGCCCTGCTTGGCAGTGTCACTGAGCATCATGAGCTAAAGGCTGACTTGGGGAATGGCCCACATCTGTGAAACCTCAGGCAGATGCCTTCAGACTCCAGATCTTCCCCCGCTCGGGTCCTCACCTGACTTTCCAGCCATGTCTTTCATGTTCTGACCTCAACTCCTGTCGCCTTTTTCCATTTCTGTGACCGTGGTCCCTCTTTCCTTCAGCCGTGACACCTTTGTCCTCTCTGGCCGGGCAGATCCTGCCCATCCTTCAGATATAATTGCTTCCTTCTCTGTGAGACAGTCTCAGGTCTTACAAGCATAATTTTTCTTCTTATTCTGAATTTATTAGTCAACACCGATACCATTGATTTGACTTGCGATGGTTATTGCCTCGTGTGTGACTTTGGTACACTGTAAACTATCGCCACGTAACTTCTCATGCCAGCGGGCCTCGTCTCCTCTTCTGAAAAGTGGAGCTAACAGCGGTACCTACATCACAGGCTTGTCAGGAAGAGTAATTGAGAGGACACATGTAAAATGTCCGGGAGAGTGCCTGGCACACAGGAAGACCCGGGTAACCATCAACTATCAGGTGTATGTTTACAATCATACTCTGAAGTCAGGATGGCAAATCAGCGTCCTGTTTAGTGAAAACTCCAGTTTGTTGGTTCCTAGAACCTTATGTGGGAAAGGGGCCAGAGCCACGTTTTCAGTCTGCAGGAAAGAGCCACGGCAGGGCTCAGTGTGCACGTGGAAGGGCGAGGATGTGTGAGGTGTGTTCCACATCCCTGTCGTGAGCTCTCTAAGGGCAAGGACTGGCTTTACCTTTGTCGCCAATGCTGCCACCTTCCTGGCTGTCTTCATTGTACCAAGTACATCACCTCTGTGAACTAATCACTCGGTTAGGGGCTTTCCATTACTGCCCTCCTCTTCTTCACACTCCCGTTATGCGATCATAACCTCCATTTGATAGGTCAGAAATTAAGGCTCAGAGAGGTTAAGTAACCTGGCTAATATAAACAGCACCCTTCCTTGCCTGCCTCACCACTCCCAGCCCTGTGGCTTGCTCACAGTAGTGTTTGGTTGGTAGTGTTGATGTTTGGTATCCTGATGCAGCAGACTTTCGTGTCATTCTCATCCAGGAGGGATCTCCTGTATCAGTGTACCTGCATTTTGTTCATTTACTCTCTTTGAGCTGTGAGAGAGGATGGAGCAGGCCTGTCTTTACTTACTGCTGATTGTGAGTTCACTTGGCTACATAGTGACAGAACTGTCCTTTTCTTTAGGGTAACTAATGTTTGATTTTTACAGGTACCCTTGCTTGTCTACCTTTTAGACTGGCATGCCATTTCCGCTTAAGAAATTTTAAACAATTCAGTGTGCCGTACTTTGACTTTGTGCTAGATCTAGAAATCATCACTTAGAGAATAAGCAGTTCACCTCATTTTATCTGATAATTAACGTAATCGCCATCATCCAGAAGTACGCACCGAGCAGCTCTCCGTTGCGGGGCTCCTTTCCTCGGGGCAGTTCTCTTCCTGGGAGCTTGTAATTTAAGGTACCCCAAAGTGAATGGCTATAGAGAGACTTAAGAAATTAGACACATATTGAACAAATGTATCAATGAAATGAGCAAGCGTGTATCACTGATACTTCTGAAGGCAATACAAATCTTATAGGAGAGGTAACCACAGGAATGGCTTCTCCTAGAACCAGGAGTTTAGAAAATCACCTGAATGATAAATAATGTTCTTATCATGGTATGTGACATGCGGTTACATTAAGACAAATATCACTCTTTGCTATTTTTCAGATTAACGATATGGCCATAGAAATGTTTTGTTTGCAAGAGAAAGCCCTTATCCTTTTATTTTAGTTAAACAAATTTTAAATCCTTTCAAAACTTTGTTAGATTACATGTTTACTTGCACTTAGAAGTTATTTTTGTTTTGCCATGTGAGGAACATTATTGCAACTGTTATTTCAGCTTTTCATTAAAGTACTGATCTCAGTATATTAAGCAATGAACATTTCAGTTAGTTAATAATCAGTTAATTAATATCCAGCTATGTTCTAAATATTGTGCTGAAATCAAACCAATGAATGTATTCCAATAAAAATGTTAGATCCTGACTGGTGTTATACAAAGCTAGGCTCTTGCTTCATAAAAATAGTTTGAAGCACAAATTGAATTTCTGAGAAATTCAAAGCTTAATACAAAGAGAAAAACTGAAAGATTGAAGGAGAGGAAGAGCTATCCATAAGTATTCCAGATAGTTTCAAAAGAGATATGATTGGCTGTCAGTCTTCAGAATAGAAGTATCTCACTTGGGTATTAAAAAGGTACCTAGATTTTTCTTCTCTGCTTTCCAGTGAAGACAGGAAGTCACATGAAATTATCCAAGATAGAGACCATTTTCTTAATTTTTCTCCCCCGTACTCAGGCTTAATTCCTGCTCCTAGTTAGGACATCCAGTTTCTGTTTGAATACTGCCTTTGGTGACATATGAGATGCAGGCTGTTCAATTTTGGAGCAGTTTAATTCTTAGAAAGTTCTTTATAATGTAACTTCCAGGCATTGCTGTTGGACTCTGGCTCTCAGAACAAATCTTACCCTCTTCTGTATGTCAGCTTCTTGATGAGCACAAGTTCTATATCGTATTCATGTTTATATTTCCTGAGCTCGCTATAAGCAATCAATAAGTGTATAGGGCATAAATAAACAGTAAACATGGTGATCACGCTTCAACTTTCTTCTTTCGTAAGATTTCCAGAAAGGTTCTGCTATTCCTGAATCCACAGAAAAGAACACAGTTTGCCATTCCTAGTCTACTACATAGCCTTTCTTTCTTCGTGTTTGGCTGACTTTTTGAGTTCTTAATAAATTCGTTTGTCTTTCAATGAAAGGTTCTGTTCTATAACAGCTAGGAAGGATTTTCCTGGCCATGTTCTTACTTTTTTTTTTTTTTTTTTTACATGTTTCCA
Source organism: Felis catus (assembly GCF_018350175.1). NCBI lineage: Eukaryota > Metazoa > Chordata > Mammalia > Carnivora > Felidae > Felis > Felis catus. The sequence continues at coordinate 161,469,483 of NC_058375.1, forward strand.
AAAAAGGAATCCAAGATCCTTTTTCTTAGCTCTGCTAGCATCAGATGTTCACTGACTGATGACCTGAGAAAGATGAAGGTGTCCTGCATGAAATGAGACTGCCAGAATCTTAGTGACTTGAAAATACGACTTTTATCCCTGTTGCTGTTCTTCAGAAAATAGTGCTTGGTAAAATTAGCTACTTAGAGCAGCTACACTGATGAGGAAGAAAATGTCTGGTGTTTGTGCAGGCTCTGTTAAAGAATGAGAGGACTCTGTGCCTGCTCTGCTTTTAAAGAGAGGTAGTAAGCGATTAATGAATATAATCAGTTTAAATCACTAAGTTAAAAAAATTTTTTTAACATTTATTTTTGAGAGAGACCGAGCAGGAGCAGGGGAGGGGCAGAGACAGAGGGAGACACAGAATCCGAAGCAGGCTCCAGGCTCTGAGCTGTCAGCCCAGAGCCGGACGTGGGGTTCGAACTCATGAACTGTGAGATCATGACCTGAGCTGAAGTCGGATGCTTAACCAACTGAGCCACTCAAGTGCCCCAATGTTTATTTTTGAGAGAGAGAGAGAGAGAGAGAGAGAGAGAGAGAGAGAGAGAGAGAGAGAGATTGAGAGACATAGTGGGAGCAGGGGAGGGGCAGAGAGAGAGGGAGACCCAGAATCCGAAGCAGGCTCCAGGCTCTGAGCCGTCAGCACAGAGCCCGACGCGGGGCTCGAACTCACGGACCGCGAGATCGTGACCTGAGCCGAAGTCAGACACTTATCTGACTGAGCCGCCTGGGTGCCCTTAACTCACTAAATTTTTAAAACATGTAGAACTGTGCTTCCTTTAGTAGGAAACTGAATTGCCTTTGTTATTAGAACTATAGTTGTAGAGTCTATCTTAAGCAGTGGGTATTCATTTTTATATCATTGGATGGGTATTTTAAAAGACAGTACAAAGTTTAGTTGGCATCTAAACTGACTTTTCCTGAACTAATTCAACTGTGGACAAATCTTTAACGTTGTGAAAATGGATAGCTTCTTCCCTTCAAAAATCTCAGGACAGTTTCATAACCACGAGTTAAGGCCCCTGTGTGTAATCTGCGTTCTTTCTTGGGAAAAAGTTTATCCTCAGAAGAACCTGGGAACTGTCACTAAGGCCAGAGTACATGTCTCAGAACAAGAGGACATGTGGGGAACCCTGGTTCTAGATAGACTCACCTCAAGTACTGATCACCCCAAGAACAGAATTTAGTAAGAGATCAAGAAATTAGTATTAACTGGATATGGGGGTGTGGAATGTTAAAAAATATATACTCTGCCTTGTGTTGAAAACAATTTAAGATTGTTAGGTAGAATAAGTATATTTTTCAGGTTCCAGGGAAGACCCTATGAGCCCCCCAAATCTCCCTTTCCTAAATGTACAGTAAAGAAATAGAAGAAAATTGACATTTCTTGAGTTCCTGTTAATATATGGCTGCTATTCTAAGCAGTTGGCATATTCTATTTAATCTTATTGCTAATGCCTCTAGTTTTAGTATTGCAATTTCACTCTTTAAGATAGTTTCCCTTAATAAAAATGCAAACAACACTGAGAAGGGTAACTCAACATGTTAGTAATACCTCAGAGTGAGTGACATATGTGTTGTTGGTGTTGTTGTTTTTCCCCTGAGCACATGGTTTTCTAGGTGAGGGATGTATAATTGTTGCTGTAAGAGACTGTGACCTGAACAGATTACTGGGAAATCTCCTTTTTGATATTCTGTCATCCAACAAATATTATTACATGCTAGGCACTATTTTAGATACTGGAGCCTTCTCGGTAATAAAATAGACAAAAATTCATGTCCTTTTAGAGCTTACCTTCAAATGTGGAAATAAAACAAATTAAATTGTATGTTAAAACATAAAGACACTCACCCCTTTTAAATATGGGCTGAATTTAGTGACTCACTTGCAAAGACTGGGGTATAGGAAAAGGAAAACTAGTAACTTTAAGCTTTAGTAACTTTACAGTGGACGCCTGGCAGATACCATCTTAACCAAGCGATCTGGGTTAGCATCGCTAGTGATAAGCCACATCAGCACATGCGTCCCCTGTGTGGTGTGATGAGAAAAGCACCTCATCTCTGCAGTCTTCTTCCCCCAAACCTGTAATCCCAGTCTAGTCATGAGGAAAACCCCAGATAAGCCCAAGCTAATAGACATTCTACAAAATACTTGGCCCCTGCCTCTCAAGGCTATTAACAGAAAGTGTCGCAATCCAGAAGAGATTAAGGAGGCCTGGTCAGCAAACATTTGGTATCCTGAATTGGATTCTAGAACGGGGGGGGGGGGGGGGGGGGGGGGAAGGCACTGGTAGAGAAAATGGTGAAATCCAAATAAGATCTGGAGTTGAGTTAAGCAATCATGTACCAGTGATGGTTTCTTGGCTTTGACAAATCTAAGTGGGCAGCATGTTTAAAATTAGGGGAAACGAGGTGAGAGGAATGATCTGCATTGTCTGTTCAACTTCTCTGTAAAGCTGACATTATTCCAAAATTAATACTTTATATAAAAATACAAGGAACACCACAGAACAGAGTAAGGGAAGTCAGGAGTGCCAGCGTGGGGTCAGTGTTGCAAATTAGGTTAGGCAGGGGAGGCCTCATTGAGAAGGTGATACTGGGCAAAAACTTGAAGGAAGTGAAAACGGAGCCCCGTACTTATATGCAGGTGAGACTTTCAGTAGAGATGACAGGTGGGAGCATAGTTGCTGCATTGGAGACATAACAAGAAGGCCATTGTGGCTGGGAGTGGTGTGGATGAGGGGAAGAGAAACCGGAAATGGGGCCAGAGAGGTAACAAGGCCAATGGTATAGGGCCTGGTACGCAATTCTAAGAGCTTCTAATTTAAATTGGGAGGAAATGGTGAGCAATTGAATGCTTTGGGTTTGTGCAGTGAGATTATTTATGTTTCAATATGGCCACTCTGGATACTCTGTAAGAAAAGACCATAAGGGCAGAGGCGGGGGCAGAAAGACCAGAAAGGACTATAATCCAAATGAGAGGTTTTTGTGTCTGGGGCCAGGAAGGTTACAGTGCAGGCAGTAAGAAGTGGTTGCATTTGGGGTGTATTTTAAAGGTAGAGCTAACCAGACTTGCTCACCTGTTGGACGTGCTGTGTGAATGTGGAGTCCTGGGGGTCTCAAAGGCTTTGCTCTTAGGAGATGGAGGGTGTGTTCGCCATCTTGTGAGATGGGGAACATCATGCATGGAACAGGTTTGTGAGAGTAGATTGGGAGTTCTTTTGTGGGGGGGGGGTGGGTCCAGAGAGAGAGAGTGTGTGTAGGCAAGGGGCAAAGGGGGAGAGAGAGTGACTGAGACTGGGACCAAAGCAGGCTCCATGCCCAGTGTGGAGCCTGATGCAGGGCTTGAGATCATGACCATGAGATCGTGACCTGAGCCGAAATTAACAGTCGGACACCTAACTGACTGGGCCACCCAGGCACCCCAGGAGTTCATTTTTCATATAAGCGATGAAAAATTGGAATTAGTCTAAAAAATACCATTTATAATACAACAAAAATATGAAATAGTTGGAAACAACCCAAATATCCATCAACAGATGAATGGATAAACAAAATATTGTATATGGGTACAGTGGAATAGCATTCATCCCTTTAAAAAAGGAAGGAGATTCTGGAACACTTTACAACATGGATGAATCTTGAAAGCAGTATGCTAAGCAAAGGAAGCCAAATACAAAAAGACAAATATTGTATGATTTTGCTTCTGCGAGGTACCTAGAATAGGCCAATTCAGATGCAGAAAGTAGAATAGTGGTTACCAGGTGCCACAGGGAATAGGGAGTTTCATTGGTACAGAGTTTCTATTTGGGGTGTTGAACACATTCTGGAAATGAATAGTGATGGTTGTGCAACATGTGAATGCATTTAATGTCTCATACACTTAAAATGATATTTTATGGGGTGCCTGGGTGGCTGAGTCAGTTAAGTGTCTGGCTCTTGGTTTTGGCTCAGGTCATGATCTCACAGTTTGTGAGATTGAGCCCCATGTTGGGCTCTGGGCTGACAGTGTGAAGCCTACTTGGGATATTCTTTCTCTCTCTCTCTCTCTGTCTCTCTCTCTCTCTCTCTCTCTGCCTCTGCCTCTGCCTCTGCCTCTGCCTCTGCCTCTGCCTCTCCCCTGCTTGCATGTGTGCTCTCTCTCTCTCTCCCTTTCTCTCCATCTCTACAATAAATAAATTTTTTTAAATGATATTTTATGTACCCCAACTAAAATATAGAGTTCTGTTTCTAAAAAACAATACGAAATATTAAAGGATAAATTTAACAAAAGCACTGTGCAGGATCTTTACATTGAAAACTATAAAACACTGCTGAGAGAAATAAAAGAAGGCATTAGTAAGTGGAGAGATCTACTCTGTTCATAGATCAGATATATGCTATTAAGATGTCCATCCGTTCTCCTGAAACTGATTTGTAGCTTTAATACAATCCCAATTATAACATCAGCCAATTTTTGGTAAAAATTGATCAGCAGACTGTAAAATCTATATGGAAATGAAAAGGATCTGGAGTAACCGAAACAGTTTTGAAAAAGAATGATGTTGGAGGACTTACATAACATATTACCTTATATTGTTACTTACTGTAAAGTTACAGTTACCAAGATTGTGTGGTATTCGTGTTATAGATGGACCAGTGGAACAGAACACAGTCCAGAAATAGATCCATATTTGGTCAATAGAATTTTGACAAAGGTACCAGGACAGTTCAGTGAGGAAAGGATAATCTTGTCAACAAATGGTGCTGAATCAGTTAGTGTCCATATGCCAAAAACTGAGAACCACTGGACTAAGGAAATGTAACAGGGCTATGAGCATTGATAATGGTGTGTGTTTTCATCAGCCATAGTCAGCTCAACAGGTACAGGAGTGGAGTAGACAGCGAATTGGGTTTTTTTCAGGGTTGTCATTTTCCTGAGTATAATGAAATAAAAGCACAAGAAGGGAGTTGAGGATGGATGCAAAGGAAGGGTTCTGTGATTTGCAAAGGAAATTTAAGTTAGGAAGGAAGGGAAGACCTCTGGGAAGGAAGTGGCACTGAAAAGGTGTAGGAACGGGTGACTCTAGGTCACGGGACCATTGGAGCCCAGGTACTTAAACAGAGGAGCTGGAAATCTAGGAAGTGGGATGGATGGGTTTGGATTGTGGAGGGGTGCAGTTTAATGGTAATGCAGGGTCTAGGGTGTGACCAAAGGAATGTGTGGATGAGGTGTGGTGAAGGATTAGGTTATTGCAGGGGAGTTCAAGGACTTGAGAGGACAAGTGCCAGAGGCTCATTTATGTGCATGTGAACATTCCCACACTATGAGACAAGAATAGTAATTGGAGAAAATGACAGTGAGCCAGGAGCTAAAATCATCAAGAAATGAAGGGGAGCTGTTTGGAATTGTTGGTATATGTTGGCAACAATGAAGGATGATGGATGATGTGATCTAGTGACCTAAGTTCCAGCATTTAGGGCGGGGGAGAGCTGTCTGGAACTGATAATGAGGAGAGCATAAGGAGGTGAGCAAGGAGAACACTTTGCTCACCTCCAGACCTACTGGAGCAAATGCTGAGAGAGGGATTGGCTGCCATTGAGAGGCCCACAGAGAAGAGCCCAGGGTCTGTCAGAGAAGACAAGGAAAGTTTAAGGAAGAGGTTCAGGATAGAGGGGGTCTGGCTGCTGGTGGGGCATGAGGGCACCGTGGAAGGGTTTCGGGAGCGAGAGAAAACTGGAAAATAGGGTCTAGCCGGAATATGTGCAGTCATATAGGGATTGGCACTTGGGAGATGGGGGATGGGCACCTGGGGCTTGGGTCGTCTTGTGGCAAAGACATAATCAGGGATCATGGGCACAGTGAGGTGAGTCCTGAAGTTCGTAGGTCGGAAAGTGGTGGCCAGGCTGTGGAAGTAGGAGGGAGTAGATGTTAGGGTTCCCCTGGCCTTCGGAATTGGGCATGACAGACCTGGGAAGGAGTATATTGACTATGAAAATCTGGTTAACAACAGAAGGGATTTTCTTTAATTTCAGGTTGTGTGATATGTGTTCTGTGGAATTTGTCAGTGGCTCTCTGAGGAGATAACTGGTAACAAGGCCATTCTAGAGTAACCAGGAAAAACTTCTTTCCAGCAGCATGTGCTTAATGGAGAGTCAGTCCACTGGCTGAGGTGAGGCTGAGATAGCAGTCAAAATGTTTACGAAGACTATAGAATGAATTTTCATTGGCATGTCTTAAACCAAGTCGTCTGTCTTTTGTTGAAGATGGAGGCATTAATCCTAGGAAGCTGGATAGCTACGTGTTTTAAGAGCCTGCACTCCAGAGTCAGACAGTGGAGATTCAAATCCTGGCCGCACTCCTCATTACTTAAGCAGATCTCAGTTTTCTCTTCTGTAAAATGTAGATAATAATAGGGCCTGCTTCACAAGGTTATGACGAGGGCCAGCCGAGGTCATCCATGTTGAGCACGCCTAGCTTGCTTCCCGGCACCTGGTCCGCTTCAGCATTCGTGACTGTTGCTATTACTGTTCATTCGGCAGCTTACAGTCAGAACATACTCAGTGTTCATACTGTCCTCTGTGGCTCGCCGAACATGTTTAAGCATAGCTTTCTTTTTTAAGAGCTGTGGACAACTTAGTTACTTACATTACCTTACAGTATAATGTTTCCCAGACTTTTAAAATCCACATCTTCTGTGATGCTTTCTCATCCTGTTGTTTTTCATTTTCTTATGAGCCAACAATATTTTATCATTTACTTGATATATATTTGTGTTATTAAGTAGAATGTTTTAACTTAAAAAAAAAAACTATACTTTTTATACTTCCGCTTTCCCTGTCCTCCAAAAGCTGGTATCTTCCTCCCCCCCCACCCCCCACTGGAGAATCATTGTCACCTAGGGTCCTTATGACGGCATCATAGAACAATTTGGAGATATCTTCCCACACACAAGACCGGTAGAAGTGAAAAGAACTGATGGCACTTCGTGCTGGTGAGGGTATGGCATAATGGGCACCCTAGTCCCTTGGTGTATGTTGGCAACAGTGAAGGATGATGGATGATGCAGGCTAATGACCTAACATTCCGCCTTTGGCTGTGGTGGGGCAGGGGGCGCGGAGAGCTGTCTGGAACTGGTAATGAGGAGCAAGGTGGACACCTTGCTCGCCTCCAGGCCGAGTGGAGCAGATGCTGAAAGACACCACCTAGCTGCCGTTGAGAGGCCTACAGAGGAGAGCCCAGCTCCTGTCAGAGAAGGTGAGGCAAAGTTCAGAGAAGTTTAAACTTTCTGTGGACGTCCAAAGGGGCAGAGCCTTCAGAGGGCAGTTTGAGAGATTCTCAAAAGTCTTAAAATGTCATTTGACCCATCACCCTCACTTTTAAGAATTTGTTCTAAGGGAATAGTTGGAAAAATGCACATGCAGATGTATTCAGAGCTGTGTATGGCCATGAAAAATGGGAAACAGAATGTGCTACTTTCATAATTAAAAAAAAAATAAAGCTGGGGCACCTGGGTGGCTCAGTTGGTTGAGCGTCCAACTTTGGCTCAGGTCATGATCTCACAGTCCGTGAGTTCGAGCCCCACATCGGGCTCTGTGCTGACAGCTTGGAACCTGGAGCCTGCTTCGGATTCTGTGTCTCCCTCTCTCTCTGCCCCTCCCCTGCTCATGCTCTGTCTCTCTCTGTCTCAAAAATAAATACAAACATTTAAAAAAAAAAAAAAAAGCTGACCAAATGCACGGAATCTTAGAGCATGGAGACAGGAGAAATATCTTTATAATTGGTCTGTTCTGTACGCAGGAGGCCTCTGTGTACTAAACTGTTTAGTGTTGAATCATGCACAGTACCTTGAAAGTTTACGCATATGTTTCCTTAATCCTTTTTTTTTTAATGTTCATTTATTCTTGAGAGAGTATGAGCAGGGGAGGGGCAGAGAGAGAGGGGGACAGAGGATGCGATGCGGGTCTAGAACTCACGAACCATGACATCATGACCTGAGCCGAAGTCGGACTCTTAGCCAACTCAGCCACCCAGGTGCCCTTCATATGTTTTGAAATATTTTCTGCTTCACCTCTCCTAGAAGAATATCATTGATGACCCAGAATTTTAATCTCCTTATTTATCTTCCTTTCCCCCCTGGCCCCAATTTCTTTGCTGTCCTGAAGCTCTGCATACATATGGTATAAAGTAAACATGGGTTCTTCTTAAGAGTTTCTCGGTCTTACTTGATAGTTGGAGAAACACTGCAGACACTTTAAGTTAAATGTAATTTGCATTTATCTGGTCACTTGGTACTAGTGACCAGGAATACAAATAGAACGTTTGGTTACTAACCAGTAAGGCTTTAGAACTTTGCCTATATTTCTAGCTTGCTCCCGATCTGGTAATTATAAAGGGGAGAAATCTGTATTTGCTCTGTGGGTGCAAATGTGTAAAGAACAAGTAGCCCAGTACTTGGGTGGTATTAGAAATATGCCTTTCCTTTTATTCTGGTGGATTTTCCCCCCTCTTTTTGTTCTAGCAAACTCATAAAGGTTCTGGAATGTTTACCCACAGCCATTTGTCAGGATGAGTTAGGAAGAAATTTTCCTTTTTAAGAACTGTATATAAACAGAGAGAAACATTTCACACCTGTTTATCTTAGCGGGGCCTGCGCAAAGGGGGAGATAGGTCCTGCCTTAATTCTTCCATTGAGAGAGGAGTTTAGAAAAGAGGCAGAGTGTCCTGTGATCTCGTGAGCTTTGGATTAGAGCACTCAGAACCAAGTGGAGGGGCCCACCATTTGTGGCTACGCATGAAAACCTTTCCTAAATTTCTTATTTCTCTATTTGAGCCCGTCTTTCAGCTCACCTAGCTGAATTGTCTATGTTCATGAGATGCTTCTATAATACATTTTCAGACATACATTTTAGGATTCAGAATTTTTTCCTTACTGAAAACTACCTTTCAGTTTTGGTCTCCATTTGTTACAAATCTCTCTCCTAGTATTTTAGGAAATCTTGTTGGAGCGTGGGGCATGATCTATAGTGTCTCCTCTAAAGGAATGTTTGATGATCCTCTTTTAAGATACTGTTCATTCAATTTTGTAATAAGTAAGACCTAATAATAGCTTTTTAACTTTAAACAGAGAGTCCTTTTTTATACAACTTCGAAATCAAAATAAAGTGGTGTCGTCCCTGACTGAATCAGTTCATAAGCCGTGTGAGAAAATTAGTCTGTCTTTCCATTTGCTACAACCTCTCATCACCGAGTCTCTTTCCTTACAACCATTTAGACCATTTTCTCTTGCAGATGTTCCAACCTTACTTGCTTTCAGTGCCTACCTTGGTTAATGACTCTGCCCCGTCTTTGCCCATCGTCCTGAGTGAACTTGGTACCCGCTTGAAGGCCCTCTGAGTCGACTGCCTGCTTCTGTCACTACTACCACTTTGTCTTTCAGCTCCACTTCCCTGCAGCCACTTATGGGTAAAACCTTCAACATCTCAACTTAGAACTACTCCCCCTTGAAAATAGCAAGCCTTAGCTTCCCCTCTCTGCCCGCAATTCGTCTTACCCAGTCTTCCAACAACCCTGCTTTTCTTCACCCTTATGATGACCTGCAGCCTGTATGCTTCAAATTCTGCTCCCACCCCCTTTTTAAATCTGTTTTTAATTGAAGGAGAGTTGACATAGAATATTATATTAGTCTCAGGTGTCCAGCATCGTCATTTCACATTTATATACGTTACAACATGCTCACCACAGTAAGTGTAGTTACCATCTGTCACCATACAAAGTTTTACCATATTATTGACTATATTCCCCCTTTTGGATTCAGTTGCTCCAAGCTTGCATGTTTCCCACCATGTACTTATTTCGGTGCTCACCTCTTAATCCTATTAAATCCCTTTTGTCTCATCTCCTTGACCTTCTACTCCTTGAAGACAAAGACAGTGGCTTTGTGTATCTGTGGATCACTTTGAACAGTGTGTATTTTTTTTTTATTTTGTTAGTGTTTATTATTTTTGAGAGAGAGAGAGACAGAGTGCGAGCAGGGGAGGGACAGAGAGAGAGACACACATGCCAAATCCGAAGCAGCCTCCAGGCCCTGAGCTGTCAGCACGGAGCCCGATGCGGGGCTTGAACCCATGAACTGCAAGATCATGACCTGAGCCGAACTCGGTCGCTTAACTGACGGAGCCACCCAGGTGCCCATTATTTTCTTAATATGCAAATGAATGTTAACATATCTGTTCACAGATTCAGGTCTAACAACTTTTGGCTGTGCCAAAAATTAATACACCTACCATCAGAGGACAAATATTTACAACACCGAGGAACCCAACTAATAGAATTACAGGGTCTGTACTTTCAGGGCTGCAAACTCCAGAGTCCTCATACAGTAATCTAAGGATGTGAGGTCGGCCAGACATCACACGGTGGGAGGTGCGGGAGCTGGGGTGGCCTCTGCGCTGTGTAGCTGCCTGCTAGTCTCTCAGGGTTGTCGTTCAGAACATGGTCCAGATTGGTAGCTCATGGGGGCATCTGTCCTGCAGGTATGTTGTGTTTGGTCCGCACAGAAGTCTAATTTTTCAAAACTTATTATGAACGTTTAAAACTTAGATGATTTTACATGAAAATCCAGATTTCTGGCTTCCTTGAAAAAGAAGCAAACTGGATCTATGTTGTTGAGTGCTGACACTGTTGTTGACTTCAATGATGAGGGCAAGGCTCGTTTGGAAGTATCAGTTCTAAAAGATTAGTGAATTTCAGTACTATAATTTTATAACTGAATCATAATGAGATGCAATTTTCATTAGCATTTAATAATGCAACCAATAAAATAAAAGAATTGGTCTTTTAAAACTATTTATCTGTGAAGGATAGCTGAAAGACTAAGGACTGTTAAGCTGAATCTTTTCAGAATGCCCCCCAAAAGAGTTCCTTATATGAAGTAGGGATATGTTCTTGTAAACTTTTAAACTTCCTCGTTCATTTTTTTTCTTAATAAAACATACTGAAATTTATTCTTGGAATTTATGGTAGCACAGAAATTTTAAGTGCCGTGCAAAAATGCAAAATGTAAAAACCAGGAGCTGAAATGTATGTTTCAGCAAGCAGCAGCTTTCTGCGAACTACAAACACCACGTCCACGTTTCCTGAATTATTTCTGATGTGACAGCAGTATCTTCCTTTCACTTTATTCATTTTCCCAAACTACAGACACGGTGATTATTTTTATGTGGTAAAGGATTAATGCAATGACTCTTTGTTCCAGGTCTATTGTGGTAATAAAAGAATGAGACAAATACCAAGAACAGTGATAATGAAAAATCACTCTTTTCCATTTTATTTTTCCACATAAAGCTCTCTCTTCTGTCCTCTGTTATCTCTGTGAAGAAAGCTACTCTAAAAAAGGAAATCTTTCTTTGAAAATTCTGGAATGATCAGACTGGGCATATTCCTCTTATTTATTTGTTTTTACTGATTTTGCATCTATGATAGCAAAAGAAATAAAACACATAATGCTTTTTATACATAGAAGAATATTAGCAGACATTTCCATTCCATTTAAAGGCTTCTCCAACCCACACATCCCTTTTAGAGTTTTCTTCAAAAATATAAGGAGTGTTAAATGCACTGGTATATTTAATTTTTTGCTTAATCGAAGAGTTTTTAAAAAATGATGAAATTTGTAATAATAAAAAGATGAAATTTTATATGACTTGGTTGCTTGATGATTTACCCTTACGTGAAAGTAATACCAAGGCCTTTGAATCATCTATTTTGCTATTTATTTTCTTAATAAAATTTCACTTTTTAGATTATAACCTTAATACCCTTAATTATACAGAAAAATTGGTTAGTAATTTGCAAGATTATACAGTACAGAATAAATATTAGGATAGTCTAGAGGAGTGCTAATCTAGGAAATGCATCCAAATGAGGCAAACTGACATAAATCATTTTGGACTACAGAAATTTTTATTAATCTCTTGTGGCATTTAATACTGAGACATTGTCCTCTTTTCCCCCTAAGGTATGTTAGAAAAACACCTAAGTTATATAAAGGTCTTCCCTGTTTAGCTAGAGCGATATACCTGCTGTTCGTCAATGTAAAGACAGGGGAAGAGATGGCAGGTGCTTGGGAGAGTGGTAAATGGAGAGCTGTGACAAGAATACAGATCTAAGTCTCTGCAATGGCAGGGGACTTGTCTTAAGGGGTTTTCTGTTCTTACGCAATTATAATCAGAGCATTTTGGACCTGAAAGCATATTATCTGAGGCCAGCTATTTTTGCTTCCATTGTTTTACAAATGGAGATACCTAGCCATTTAGTAGACCTTCAGATTAATTATGTTCCATCTCTTTTCTCTTTATAAATCCACTTTCCTTGAAGTAAGAATATTTCTTAGTTTATTGTATTGTTTACATTTAAGGAGATAAAAATATTTCCTTTAATAGATGTACCTGAAAGAGTGAGATCTGAAGTTAGTAACCTAATGATCTAGTTGGGGGAGCAAGAACTAACCACACAGTTTTATGGACCTCTCAGTTTTTTTAAATGACTTCCAAATTCTTGGGTTTGTGGTAGGGAGCAAATTTAGACAAGCAGCAAGTAAAAGATGTGACATGTGAATATTTCATGTGTTGGTTACTTGGGTTGCCTATGCGTCTAAATTTGATCCTTGTGGCCATGAACACTGAGGAGCCACAAGCATATGTGTATATACACAAACACACCCACACACTTCCCCCTAAGATTTTTACAAGACTCTGTTCTGGATCCAGCGATTTCATAGTGTAAAGTAGGGAATGGAGATTATATTTGACAAAGAGACTTGCTAGATTCCTTGAAGGAGAGAGAGCCCTTAATGGAAAGGCTTGACTTAGAAGTTGGTAGTCATTATGCCAGTTCATCTCCATTGTTTGCATCTACATCATCATGGAATATAGGACTTGATTTCAAACTATCTTCTTTGATTCCAGAAATTACAACTTCCTGTCATTTAGTTGAAAACATTATCAAAATAGCAGTTTTAGAAGTAGTTGTAGAAGTGTGTAAGTTTTAAAAGTGTGCAGTTTGTACAGTTAGTAAATCCAGCCCAGTGGGGAATACCATGATAGAGGAGATGCGTCAGTACAGAACAGGACATTCTATCAGTCAGGATCCAGTAAAGACACAGAAACCACACCTGTAATTTGAACAGTGAAAACTTAATACTAAAATTACTAACTAGCAAAAAGTCAACCACTATTAACTAGTAAAAGCCTCTAAAGAACACAGGAATAGCAAATACAGGGGTAGCTACCAGCTCTTAGGGGGAATACCAAAGGAAGGAACAGCCTTAGAAGAGTCCTTCCCACCCCCACCCCGGGCTGAAACGTATACCTCATTGGAGAGCACGTAGCTGTAGCCTATTGGATGATGGAGGGGCTTGCTGTGGTGTCCCAGGCTGGAGCTGGGTGACAAGTAGCCATCTGCTGCAATTCTACTGAAATTCTCAGGGGTGCCATGCACTGGTGCTGTGTGTGTGGGAAGCCATCTGCTGGGGACCTGGTAGGCTGAAGGTGGCCCACAAGAATCTTAAAGCCGAGGTACTAATAAAACACTTGAGGGTGAGTAACATTGGATCTCACACTTACCACTGGCTACCACAACTACTGGGGGAAAAAATCACACAGGAATCAGGAAGAGAAGTCTCCTCCTCTGCTGTGCCTTGCAGTGTCCCTTCAATGTCCTTTATTGACACAGCCTAACGTTGCACCAGCTGGGAAAGGGAAAATGTTTGTAGGGTGTAGCTCTAGTATCACAAGGCAGAACAAAAAGCAATAGATATGGTGCTGAGAGGCAGCAGATTATCAACTGGCACAATTCATGCCTTTGGCTACTCAGCTGCTGTGTATACCCTTTGTACACACTTGAACTTCCATATAATTATGAAGCAACTATGCTTTTACCAGACAAGATCAGCTGTCCTTCGTATAAGTGAAGTTCTTACCATTCCCCAAAATAAGGAGACACAGGGTCCCAATGGTCATTGTATCCATTGCGTGCTTCATTAGTTTCTCCTCAAATTCCATCGTAGTCCCACTGAATACTTTATTACCTAAAATCTCAATCATAAAGTTAACCTCAAACACCTTGTCCATAAAATATGGAGGAAATAGTCATTTTTCCAAAGAAGACATACAAATAAAAATAAAGATACATTTGTAAAAATACAAATAAAGAAAATATGGTTTGTAAGGTACAAACTTTCAGTTGTAAGATAAATCCTTGAGACCGAATATACAACATGGCGATGATAGTTAATACTAATGTGAAATTTATTAAGAGTAGATCTCGAGACCTCTCATCACACATATGCAAAAGGTAACTATGTGAGGTGACAACTGTGTTAATTTGCATGATTGTGATAATTTCACAATGTGTATGTATAGCAAACCATCATGTTGTATATCTTAAATATATGCAATTTTTGTCAGTCATACTTCAGTAAAGCTAAGAAAAAGATAAAATAAGGGGAAGAAAAAGAAGAAATAGTTGATATACACAAATAAGTGTATATATATTTATTTTTTTAGAGAGAGTATGTGAGTGGGGGAGAGAGGCAAAGGGAGAGAGAGAATCTTAAGCAGGTTCCAGGCTCCGGGTGGAGCCAGAGTTGGGGCTTGATCCCATGGCCTTGGAATCGTGACCTGTGCCAAAATCAAGAGTTAGATGTTCAACCGACGGAGCCACCCAGGCACCCCATATATTTAGATATAGATATACAGATATCAGGCAAAGGGAAAATATACAAATCTACTACCATTCTTATTTATAGTCCTCATTTCTGTAATTGGTCATTATCTCTGGCTTCCTTCTAACACTGCTCATTTTATATTTTATTTTCCCTGCAGCCAAAACCTCAGCTGGCTGGGAGTCTTTCCCTGCTGGAGTGACTGAACTTTCATTCCGGAAGGTTCCAAATCTTCACTAGTCCTGCTTATTATTGGTTGTCCTAGTGTTTCATTAACTTTTATTCTTGGGCATAAAAGTACTAGGAATCACCGCATAGAATCTCCTGAGTTTCAGACATAGACTTCCTTGCCACCACTGTTTGGCAACAACCCAATTTTTCTTTGGTAATTAGGATCCATCTCTTTGGTCAATAGAGGAACCTCTTTTTTTTTTTTTTTTTTTTGCTTGTTGGTCCAGTGGCATACAAAGTGAAAATAGCCAAGTGATAGTATTGTATTTCAATTCACTGGAATCATTATTGTGTCCTCTGGTGGAAAACTTCCATCAGTGGGGGCTAAGACCTTCCAAACCAGCAGAGCTCAAAGTTGTTGGGATGGAGAGCAAATAATAATGACAGGAACCCATTGATTCCCAGATCCAGTGGCCTCTGATTCAAAGCATACATTTCATCCTCTAAATCAGAAATGCTTTTAGGATGTTGTCTCCCAACTCGATGATGTACCTGAGACGACCTAAGTGATTCCACCTTTCTGTTAGGCTAGCTGCTTCTGAATGAATGGGTATAAGGTGAGGCCAGTTAATCCTATGGGTTTGAGCCCATTGCTACACTTCCTTTGCCATGAAATGGTTTCTTCCATCAGAAGCGATGGAATGTACTGAATGGAATAATGGTGAAGAAGGAATGCCATGGGGCAGCTGAGGAAGATTCTGTCAGAAACATTCCAGGTATTACTGCAGCTCAGCTCTGCTGAGGGGAAGTCCGTGTATATGGGCCCACACGTGGGCTCCACTGCCGTCATCATGGCCACTTGAGCCAGCATTGTGGTGGCTGGGAAAGAGTCTGAATGACACCTATGGAAGAGAGAGAATTTTGTTCATGTGATTATTGAGTACCTCCTCTGCAGTGGATGCCCATTGATGAGCATTCATATGGGACAGTCTGTGCCCCATCTGAGAGGTCCATCCACATATTTCTTCCCCCAAATTCTTTGTCATCAGTCTTGCAGTCTTATTCCTTTCACGTCCCTGATTGTCCAGCCAAACTGTACACAGTCATCCATGAATTAGTGTAAATCCACACTTCTGGCCAGCTCTCATTCCAGATAGAGTGGGTCACTAAATGTACTGCCCAAGTTCTGCCTCCTGAGAGGATTTTCCTTAAAAGCTGTTCTTTGGGGATCACCCCTGACTGGGGCTGCAGGCATCTAGTTTTAGTCAGTACTACCAATGTATGACACAGAACCATTTATAAATTGAGCTCATGTTTTTTCTTTCTCAGTCAACTTGTTATTGGGAACTTAGGATCAATTCAGAGCTAGTGTTTAGTCATCCCTGAAATCACTGGGTATTTCTTTTTCCCCAGTGTACTGTCCAGCTAGTAAATGGCGGCAGGTCCCTTTGATGGATTCTTGGAGGAGGACTTTCTTTTTCTTTTTCTTTTTTTTTTTTAATTTTTTTAACCTTTATTTTTTGAGAGACAGAAAGAGACAGAGAACGAGTGGGGGAGAGGCAGAGAGAGAGGGAGACACAGAATCTGAAGCAGGCTCCAGGCTCTGAGCTGTCAGCACAGAGCCCGACACGGGGCTCGAACTCACAAACTGTGAGATCATGACCTGAGCCAGAGTCGGACGCTTAACCAACTGAGCCACCCAGGCACCCCTAGGACTTTCTATACTTGTGGCCGAACTGCAGGGTTTTTCCTTAAGGAAACCTGGCCTTCCCTTCATCAAAGGGTTCTGGGTCTATAAACTGTCCTAGGCCTGGAAACTGGATATGGAGCTGGGACTCTGCCTGGTGGTGATTTAATGGCCACCAGATCTAGAATTTTCTTCTGTTTTATAGATCACATAATATTTTAATAGGTTCCATGCCGATTTCATTCCTGGGGATACCAAGATAAATTACTACCAGAGATTTCTCTGGGAAAAGCATTCTGACTATCAGTATGTCCCTGCTGCCTTTTATGATAAATGCACCAATCTTGTCTTTGGCATTAAGCACTGCCACTCCTGTAATCCCTTCATCCCCTAGGAAACCAGAAAACCTTTCTCAGTGGTAGCATTTCCTATGGTCATACCTGGTCTACAAATGAGAATGGCACAAAGTTTTTCAGAGATGCTGTATTTCTTACTGATTTATTTTTCAGTGTCTTAGTGGAAGGAGAATCTCTGGTCCTTCTCAGGAGATGTGGTTGGGATAGGTGGGTGGATATGCAGTTATAGGTGATAAATCCACTCCAACTTTCCTTTCTTCCTAAGCCTTTAGTTTCCTTTCTCCATATCATGCCAGGGAAGGTCTGGCATCCCAACCTTATTACATGTAAGTAATAAGACTATCCCTGTGCTCAAGTTTCTGTCAACCAACTAAGCTTTTAAGACACTTGCGGCTTCATGAGCTAATACCTTAATCTGGAATCTCTAAAAAAAAATGCATCCATATCCATGAAATCAGCCTGATCTGTATATTCCCACCCTCTTCTAACACTTTTGATATTTACTCCCCCACTCATTCCCTGGGCTTTTCTAATATATATTAACAAAAATCTTGCAGTTATTTTGGCTGTTAAGTTATTTTCTTCTGGGTAGTACTGTGTACCTGACCCCCTGGAGCATGTTGAGATTTGAGAATAATATGTGGTTATGGCAGATCTTGAAGGGAACGAGTGTCCCTTTGCAAAGTGTCCACTTCAGGTGAGGCTTTCTTTTTTTTTTTTTTTTTTTCAATGTTTATTTATTTTTGGGACAGAGAGAGACAGAGCATGAACGGGGGAGGGGCAGAGAGAGAGGGAGACACAGAATCGGAAACAGGCTCCAGGCTCTGAGCCATCAGCCCAGAACCCGACGCGGGGCTCGAACTCACGGACCGCGAGATCGTGACCTGGCTGAAGTCGGACGCTTAACCGACTGCGCCACCCAGGCGCCCCTAGGTGAGGCTTTCCAGCAAAAGAAAGCTAGTCTCTTGAGACACAGGAGGGTAAGAGGGTAAGCTACTCCCAGAGGCAAGGGAGCCTCAGAAAGACTTTGAGGTTTGGAATTATCAGTTTCATCTTGAATCCAGGCAGATGTTTCCCTTTCCAAGTGTCTGGTTCTATTCTTCCCCAATCAGTATGCTAACGTTCATGTGAGGAACTTGGTGAGGTTGTGAATTCACCTCACGTTGTAATTCAGGAACACACACAATAAGTTTTGTTTTTGATTTCTGGAAATATTAGCCCTGCGGCTACAGTTAAAAAAGATTCTTTCAGGGGCACCTGCGTGGCTCAGTCAGTTAAGCGTCCGACTTAGGCTCAGGTCATGATCTCACGGCTCATGAGGTCAATCCCCACATCGGCCTCCGTGCTGACAACTCAGAGCCTGGAGCCTGCTTTGAGTTCTCTGTCTCCCTCTCTCTCTGCCCCTCCCCCACTCGCACTCTGTCTCGCTCTCAAAAATAAATAAACATTAAAAAATTAAAAAAATTCTTCTAGATTGGCTATGGAAGTTTTTGTGGTTCTTAGACCATGACTTGGGCTGAGGATTAAAGGACCTGAGTTTGTCATTTTCTTTTGGTAAAAATACCTCCTTGATCTCAAAAGAATCCGTCCCTCCCTACATCCTTCTGTTCATCATTACTGCCATAACGGTCAAGGATAGCAGCAACCTTGACTTTCAGTCCTGGTTTCAGTTGGAATTTTCATGCACTGAATCATAGATGATAGCATGATTGATTTTGATGCCATTTTAGGCTGTGGATTACTAACCTCCCATTTCCCACTGACAGGAACCTGTGTCCTTCATTCTGGTGCAAACTCATGACCAAACTAATCCTAAAATCCTGTTTTTGAGGGTCCGTAGCCTGGAACCACACCCAGTACCAATTCTATATTAGTCAGGAAAATTAGTATAGAGAATTATTAGCTAGTAAAAGATGGCTAACTACTAAATGGGGTAAAAGAGACTCAGGAACACGGGAATAACGAATGCTCCTGCTCCCTGGAGCTGAGGGAGAGTATTCAAGGAAGAAACACACTTGGAAGAGTGTGCATCGCCCAGGCTGTGACTGAGACCCGTTGGAGGGCCTGTATCTGTGAAAGAATGATGGCGGAGTTTCCTGCCGCTCCGTGGGCTGGAGTCGGTTCCCGAGAAGCTGCCTGTCGGGGTGCTGGGTTAAGTTTGACGTAGTACCATAGGTTCGAGTTGTTCCACAAGCAGCCACTCTCTGGGTTACCTGTGGGCCAGAGCTGGTGAACGTGGAGCCACCTACTTGGGCGCCAGTGGCCAGAGCTGGCAGGCAGGAAGCTGCCCGCCAGGGTGTAACGTGCCAGAGCTCGTTCTCAAGAATCTTGCTGCTGGGGAGCCAGAGAAAACTGCTGCGGGCTGAGCACCCCTGGGTCTCCTGCACAGTGCTGTCAGCCATGCTGTCAGAGTGAGCACCCAGGAGCAGGAAAGAGAAGCGCCTTCCTCTGATTTGCCTTGCAGTGACCCTCCAGTGCCTGCATTAACAAAGCCTAAAATTACACCCGCTGACTCAGGAGAAACGTTTACAGGGTTTAGCTCTGGTGTTACAAAGGAAGGCAAAGTGTAGGTGCAGAACTGAGAGGGAGTCAGTTCATACCTGGAACATATTAATAAAGTACAGGATCATTTTGAGAAGAAATGGATAATACAGTTTTTTCTTCCTACGTTGAAAATCAACGGCCTAGTCATTGGGTTATATATTGTGTGGAAGTTGTGCATGTTTCATTCATGTTTAAATAGATCCCTTGTAGAATCTCATATATGTTACCTCTTAAAAGAAAGCACTTTCTCAATAAATTCTTACCCATGTATTTCAGGCTTCAGATCATTAATATACTCATTAGTTCTGGGACTATAACTAAAGAACACACATTGTTTTACGGCTTTTTAGCTGGGTGAGAGCTCTCATCACAGTAAAACAAAGTTCTCAGGTTGCTTTTGTAGCAGCCTCTGTTAGTTATGTTTTTCTGCCTAGAAGCCTCCACCTCACAGTTTGAAAATAGAAAAGAAAGTTAAATTTCAGAAATGTTAATTGAAAATAGAACCTTACAGAGTGAACTGGGGGAAGCGGCAAGATGGCGGCTTAGGAGGACGCTGGGCTCACCGCACGTCCTGCTGATCACTTAGATTCCACCTACACCTGCCTAAATAACCCAGAAAACCGCCAGAGGATTAACAGAACGGAGTCGCTGGAGCCAAACGCAGACGAGAGGCCCACGGAAGAGGGTAGGAAGGGCGGCGAGGCGGTGCGCGCTCCACGGACTGGCGGGAGGGAGCCGGGGCGGAGGGGCGGCTCGCCGGCCAAGCAGAGCCCCCGAGTCTGGCTTGCAAAAGCGGAGGGGCCTGACGGACTGTGTTCCGACAACAAGCGCGACTTAGCGTCTGGGAGGTCATAAGTTAACAGCTCTGCTCGGAAAGCGGGAAGGCTGGAGGACAAAGGGAGGGAGAGCTGCTGAGCCCCCTGACGACAGAGCTCAGTTTGGTGGGGAACAAAGGCGCTCGCCAGCGCCATCTCCCCCGCCCATCCCCCAGCCAAAATCCCAAAGAGAACCAGTTCCTGCCAGGGAACTTGCTCGCTCCTCGCAAACACCCAACTCTGTGCTTCTGCGGAGCCAAACCTCCGGCAGCGGATCTGACTCCCTCCCGCTGCCACAGGGCCCCTCCTGAAGAGGATCACCTAAGGAGAAGCGAGCTAAGCCTGCCCCTCCTGCCCCTGTGCACCTTGCCTACCCACCCCAGCTAATACGCCAGATCCCCAACATCACAAGCCTGGCAGTGTGCAAGTAGCCCAGACGGGCCACACCACCCCACAGTGAATCCCGCCCCTAGGAGAGGGGAAGAGAAGGCACACACCAGTCTGACTGTGGCCCGAGCGGTGGGCTGGGGGCAGACATCAGGTCTGACTGCGGCCCCGCCCACCAACGCCAGTTATACACCACAACACAGGGGAAGTGCCCTGCAGGTCCTCACCACGCCAGGGACTATCCAAAATGACCAAGCGGAAGAACTCCCCTCAGAAGAATCTCCAGGAAATAACAACAGCTAATGAACTGATCAAAAAGGATTTAAATAATATCACAGAAAGTGAATTTAGAATAATAGTCATAAAATTAATCGCTGGGCTTGAAAACAGTATACAGGACAGCAGAGAATCTCTTGCTACAGAGATCAAGGGACTAAGGAACAGTCACGAGGAGCTGAAAAACGCTTTAAACGAAATGCATAACAAAATGGAAACCACCACAGCTCGGCTTGAAGAGGCAGAGGAGAGAATAGGTGAACTAGAAGATAAAGTTATGGAAAAAGAGGAAGCTGAGAAAAAGAGAGATAAAAAAATCCAGGAGTATGAGGGGAAAATTAGAGAACTAAGTGATACACTAAAAAGAAATAATATACGCATAATTGGTATCCCAGAGGAGGAAGAGAGAGGGAAAGGTGCTGAAGGGGTACTTGAAGAAATAATAGCTGAGAACTTCCCTGAACTGGGGAAGGAAAAAGGCATTGAAATCCAAGAGGCACAGAGAACTCCCTTCAGACGTAACTTGAATAGATCTTCTGCACGACATATCATAGTGAAACTGGCAAAATACAAGGATAAAGAGAAAATTCTGAAAGCAGCAAGGGGTAAACGTGCCCTCACATATAAGGGGAGACCTATAAGACTCGTGACTGATCTCTCTTTTGAAACTTGGCAGGCCAGAAAGAATTGGCACGAGATTTTCAGGGTGCTAGACAGAAAAAATATGCAGCCGAGAATCCTTTATCCAGCAAGTCTATCATTTAGAATAGAAGGAGAGATAAAGGTCTTCCCAAACAAACAAAAACTGAAGGAATTTGTCACCACTAAACCAGCCCTACAAGAGATCCTAAGGGGGACCCTGTGAGACAAAGTCCCAGAGACATCACTACAAGCATAAAACATACAGACATCACAATGACTCTAAACCCATATCTTTCTATAATAACACTGAATGTAAATGGATTAAATGCGCCAACCAAAAGACATAGGGTATCAGAATGGATAAAAAAACAAGACCCATCTATTTGCTGTCTACAAGAGACTCATTTTAGACCTGAGGACACCTTTAGATTGAGAGTGAGGGGATGGAGAACTATTTATCATGCGACTGGAAGCCAAAAGAAAGCTGGAGTAGCCATACTTATATCAGACAAACTAGACTTTCAATTAAAGGCTGTAACAAGAGATGAAGAAGGACATTATATAATAGTTACAGGGTCTATCCATCAGGAAGAGCTAACAATTATAAATGTCTATGCGCCGAATACCGGAGCCCCCAAATATATAAAACAATTACTCATAAACATAAGCAACCTTATTGATAAGAATGTGGTAATTGCAGGGGACTTTAACACCCCACTTACAGAAATGGACAGATCATCTAGACACACGGTCAATAAAGAAACAAGGGCCCTGAATGAGACATTGGATCAGATGGACTTGACAGATATATTTAGAACACTGCATCCCAAAGCAACAGAATATACTTTCTTCTCGAGTGCACATGGAACATTCTCCAAGATAGATCATATACTGGGTCACAAAACAGCCCTTCATAAGTTTACAAGAATTGAAATTATACCATGCATACTTTCAGACCACAATGCTATGAAGCTAGAAATCAACCACAGAAAAAAGTCTGGAAAACCTCCAAAGGCATGGAGGTTAAAGAACACCCTACTAACGAATGAGTGGGTCAACCAGGCAATTAGAGAAGAAATTAAAAAATATATGGAAACAAACGAAAATGAAAATACAACAATCCAAACGCTCTGGGACGCAGCGAAGGCAGTCCTGAGAGGAAAATACATTGCAATCCAGGCCTATCTCAAGAAACAAGAAAAATCCCAAATACAAAATCTAACAGCACACCTAAAGGAACTAGAAGCAGAACAGCAAAGGCAGCCTAAACCCAGCAGAAGAAGAGAAATAATAAAGATCAGAGCAGAAATAAACAATATAGAATCTAAAAAAACTGTAGAGCAGATCAACGAAACCAAGAGTTGGTTTTTTGAAAAAATAAACAAAATTGACAAACCTCTAGCCAGGCTTCTCAAAAAGAAAAGGGAAATGACCCAAATAGATAAAATCATGAATGAAAATGGAATTATTACAACCAATCCCTCAGAGATACAAACAATTATCAGGGAATACTATGAAAAATTATATGCCAACAAATTGGACAACCTGGAAGAAATGGACAAATTCCTGAACACCCACACTCTTCCAAAACTCAATCAGGAGGAAATAGAAAGCTTGAACAGACCCATAACCAGCGAAGAAATTGAATCGGTTATCAGAAATCTCCCAACAAATAAGAGTCCAGGACCAGATGGCTTCCCAGGGGAGTTCTACCAGACGTTTAAAGCAGAGATAATACCTATCCTTCTCAAGCTATTCCAAGAAATAGAAAGGGAAGGAAAACTTCCAGACTCCTTCTATGAAGCCAGTATTACTTTGATTCCTAAACCAGACAGAGACCCAGTAAAAAAAGAGAATTACAGGCCAATATCCCTGATGAATATGGATGCAAAAATTCTCAATAAGATACTAGCAAATCGAATTCAACGGCATATAAAAAGAATTATTCACCATGATCAAGTGGGATTCATTCCTGGGATGCAGGGCTGGTTCAACATTCGCAAATCAATCAACGTGATACATCACATTAACAAAAAAAAAGAGAAGAACCATATGATCCTGTCAATCGATGCAGAAAAGGCCTTTGACAAAATCCAGCACCCTTTCTTAATAAAAACCCTTGAGAAAGTTGGGATAGAAGGAACATACTTAAAGATCATAAAAGCCATTTATGAAAAGCCCACAGCTAACATCATCCTCAACGGGGAAAAACTGAGAGCTTTTTCCCTGAGATCAGGAACACGACAAGGATGCCCACTCTCACCGCTGCTGTTTAACATAGTGCTGGAAGTTCTAGCATCAGCAATCAGACAACAAAAGGAAATCAAAGGCATCAAAATTGGCAAAGATGAAGTCAAGCTTTCGCTTTTTGCAGATGACATGATATTATACATGGAAAATCCGATAGACTCCACCAAAAGTCTACTAGAACTGATACAGGAATTCAGCAAAGTTGCAGGATACAAAATCAATGTACAGAAATCAGTTGCATTCTTATACACTAACAATGAAGCAACAGAAAGACAAATAAAGAAACTGATCCCATTCACAATTGCACCAAGAAGCATAAAATACCTAGGAATAAATCTAACCAAAGATGTAAAGGATCTGTATGCTGAAAACTATAGAAAGCTTATGAAGGAAATTGAAGAAGATTTAAAGAAATGGAAAGACATTCCCTGTTCATGGATTGGAAAAATAAATATTGTCAAAATGTCAATACTACCCAAAGCTATCTACACATTCAATGCAATCCCAATCAAAATTGCACCAGCATTCTTCTCGAAACTAGAACAAGCAATCCTAAAATTCATATGGAACCACAAAAGGCCCCGAATAGCCAAAGGAATTTTGAAGAAGAAGACCAAGGCAGGAGGCATCACAATCCCAGACTTTAGCCTCTACTACAAAGCTGTCATCATCAAGACAGCGTGGTATTGGCACAAAAACAGACACATAGACCAATGGAATAGAATAGAAACCCCAGAACTGGACCCACAAACGTATGGCCAACTCATCTTTGACAAAGCAGGAAAGAACATCCAATGGAAAAAAGACAGCCTCTTTAACAAATGGTGCTGGGAGAACTGGACAGCAACATGCAGAAGGTTGAAACTAGACCACTTTCTCACACCATTCACAAAAATAAACTCAAAATGGATAAAGGACCTAAATGTGAGACAGGAAACCCATCAAAACCCTAGAGGAGAAAGGAGGAAAAGACCTCTCTGACCTCAGCCGTAGCAATCTCTTACTCGACACATCCCCAAAGGCAAGGGAATTAAAAGCAAAAGTGAATTACTGGGACCTTATGAAGATAAAAAGCTTCTGCACAGCAAAGGAAACAACCAACAAAACTAAAAGGCAACCAACGGAATGGGAAAAGATATTCGCAAATGACATATCGGACAAAGGGCTAGTATCCAAAATCTATAAAGAGCTCACCAAACTCCACACCCGAAAAACAAATAACCCAGTGAAGAAATGGGCAGAAAACATGAATAGACATTTCTCTAAAGAAGACATCCGGATGGCCAACAGGCACATGAAAAGATGTTCAGCGTCGCTCCTTATCAGGGAAATACAAATCAAAACCACACTCAGGTATCACCTCACGCCAGTCAGAGTGGCCAAAATGAACAAATCAGGAGACTCTAGATGCTGGAGAGGATGTGGAGAAACGGGAACCCTCTTGCACTGTTGGTGGGAATGCAAATTGGTGCAGCCACTCTGGAAAGCAGTGTGGAGGTTCCTCAGAAAATTAAAAATAGACCTACCCTATGACCCAGCAATAGCACTGCTAGGAATTTATCCAAGGGATACAGGAGTACTGATGCATAGGGCCACTTGTACCCCAATGTTCATAGCAGCACTCTCAACAATAGCCAAATTGTGGAAAGAGCCTAAATGTCCATCAACTGATGAATGGATAAAGAAATTGTGGTTTATATACACAATGGAATATTACATGGCAATGAGAAAAAATGAAATATGGCCTTTTGTAGCAACGTGGATGGAACTGGAGAGTGTGATGCTAAGTGAAATAAGCCATACAGAGAAAGACAGATACCATATGGTTTCACTCTTATGTGGACCCTGAGAAATTAACAGGAACCCATGGGGGAGGGGAAGGAAAAAAAAAAAAAAACAGGTTAGAGTGGGAGAGAGCCAAAGCATAAGAGACTGTTAAAAACTGAGAACAAACTGAGGGTTGATGGGGGGTGGGAGGGAGGAGAGGGTGGGTGATGGGTATTGAGGAGGGCACCTTTTGGGATGAGCACTGGGTGTTGTATGGAAACCAATTTGTCAATAAATTTCAAAAAAAAAAAAAAAAAAAAAAGTAGTGAACTGTATTTTTAAAGCCTTTGCATGATGTAATAGACATGCTATAATGTTATGGAAACTGACTCAAGCTTCTAGTTGACCTAGTTGTGGTGTTGGAGAAATTCTAGAAGTTAGGTAAAATAATATGTAAACTTGAATAGTTTATCCCCCATCCCTCAAACTACCATATTAAACTATTTAAAAAAGAAAAAAAAAAATGAAAATAGAACCTTACATTATTGAATACACTCCTGTTTTTCGGTCTAAGACTAAAAATATCAGTGCACTGGAAAACAGAAAATGCATTTCACAGAGAGGGGTTTTCTCAAAAGGCTTTCTTTATTTCCTTTTAATTTTCTAAATCGAGGGATGTATATTTTCAATTCCATTTCACAGTATGTTCTACAGTACCACGTATATATTATGCAGTGCAGTGTACGTTATAAATGAGCTGAAAATTATACCACTAGAATGATTAAAAACACATGATTAAAGCAATATAATCAAGGTTCTTTATGGAACTTTAATATGTTTAATCTAAAGAATGAGACGTTGTCTCTACGTGTATTCTAAAAGCGCTTTGTGTGACGTATTTGCCTCTGGCACTTCCATAGGATTTGTAGAAATGAGAGTATAGGGTTTTGGGTTTTGTACTATCTGGCTGGGGAAGGGAAAGAATGACCTGTAGGACAAGATAGAGATGATGCTGCGGGGTTCCAGTGGTGCCCAAAGTGACAGAGCCTGCTTCCTTACGAAGAGAGTATTCATTTCCTGTTTCTGCTGTCCAGAAGGAGAGTGAGCACCCCAATGGCAGAGTGCTCTCACAGACTCTACCTCGGACAGTGTGGGGGTTTATATTCAGATAGACAGCATTCACACGTTTAACTCTGATGCTGGCCACTACGGTGAGTAGGAGATTGGCGTTTTCTGGATTTTAGAAAATGAAATGGAGCCTGCAAGTAGCGTTCACTTATGTGACAGCCATGTGGTTTTGAAAGGGACATTTATTTTCTTGCCAAACCGCAGTCCTATCTGGGTTGGTTTTGTGGTCCGCTCCGCCCCCCCCCCCCCCCCAACCAGCCCAGGAACGGGAAGTAGGGACTAGCATTGTGATCACTCCATAAACACCAGGATTTTGATTACAAAACAAATAAAACAAGGAGTAAGAAAGCAAATTTCCATTGCAGAGGACCACCCAGTGGTCATTTCCCTCGGATTACATCAGTGAGCCTAAGAAAGAACGGAAAGGTGGATGGGTGGACATACGCTGATTCTAAACTCTCATTCTTGCATTCCATTTCTAACCTCATTTAAACATTCTATTCATAGTTAAATAATTTAATCATTTACTACTCTCTCACCCTGTCTTTCTTCTTTCTTTCTTTCTTTCTTTCTTTCTTTCTTTCTTTCTTTCTTTCTTTCTTTCTTTCTTTCTTTCTTTCTTTCTTTCTGTTTGTTATTTTTATTTTTTTAAGTAATCTCTGCACCCACTGTGGGGCTTCAACTCATGACCCGGAAATCAAGAGTTCAACACTCCACTCACCAGCCTAGTGCCCCACTCTTTTTTTTTTTAAGACTTGCTCTGCTGTTCAAAATGGGGGAGAGAGAAGAAAAATACTTTTGTAAACAATTTGTTTAGAAGTAGAAATTTTACTTTTCTGAGGATTCCATTAAAAAGGTGACCTTTAGAATTAACATCTTTCAAATTTAGGACCCCAGCTGAAAATAAGCATGTTTATGTTTTGAAGAGTTTTTGATGGGGAAGAAAAATGATAAAAATTGATAGAAATAGAAAAAGCTAAAATGTACACTTTCAGTAAACAAACCAGACCCTCTTTCTTGGGAAGCTTTTTAAAAAATTGCCTAATTCCTAAAAGAGATGGGGATGGGGAGGAAGGTTCTGACCCCAGAAATGTATATATTGATTAGGAATACAATGTTCATAAAATTTATCCTAAATTAGGGCAAAAGAAGTAAGAGATGAAGTCAGAAGCCCCATAATTTGCACATAACAACTAGTATTCATACTTTCAATTCTTAATTAAGCGTTTCCCGTATGCCAGCGCTCTGTGTGCATGGCAAACCCCTAGTAAGTTAGGTGTTGTTAGCAATATATAGGTAAAGAAGTGGAGAGAAGCGAACTTACATGCTTAGAGACACATAGTGAGGGGTAGATCTGTAATTTGAACCCGGACCGTCTTGGCCCCTGTATTCAACTGTACCTCTGTTAGCTGAAGCCTTCCCACACTTAGTTATACATTTATTTTTGACTCTAACAAGACAGGTACAATGAATTAGTTTTGTGGTGAAAAATTCATGAAAATTATTGACAGAACAAGAGAAAGTTTCCCCTGTAATACTAGGTTTGTCTCCCACTCCTGCTTGATGCCCTCCCCAGTATTTCTCCTGCTAGTTTTCTACTGGTAATTCCGGAGAAGCAGCCATGTGGGTTTGTGCGTCTGCAAAAGATCTTGTGACAGAACAGCAGATGGAAAACATTGTGGTTACGTTGACTTTAGTTAAAAGTTCCCACACTGTTCTTTGCATTATTTCTTCCCATAGTTATTTGGAAACCTTGTTTGAGATCATGATTTTAGGATATTATTGAGCTGATTCTTTCCTAAAAGTGCAAAATAATAGATGAACTCCTGCTCAAATAGAACTTCCTGTAACTTGCACTAAACTAGCACCTGTTTTATCTGTAATAATTTTAAAAGGAAAGATGGTCAACTGTTTGGACAATAAAATATGATTCAAGGAACTAAAAGACATTCTTCAGCTCAATTTTAGAAGTCTTAAACATTAAAAACAAAATTATGGAAACACGTAACACTATGTCAATTACTGGTAACATTCCTGGAGTGTTTATGAGGCTAGGCTCATAGATGCCACGTTTCATGTCATTCTGATCACAACCCTGTGAGGCTGGTCCTACCCTATCTCATCAAATCTAAGATGTTTCTCGTTGAAAATGAGCCGTTATTAATTATATGCACCACTACAAAAGAAAAAAGGCTGCCCATGAAGGTTGTAAGGGGCTGCTTGTTGTAATACGACCTTAATGCTAGTGATCCCTGGAAAAATAAAGGTACATGTTAGAGTAAATGAAATCTAACATTATTCCTAGTTTTACACATGACGAAACTGAGACACAGAGGATGAAATAAATTGTCTCAGATCACTAGGTGATGGGTGATGGTGCTGGGATTGGATCCCAGGTCTCTGACTGTGGGTTTATGTTCGTAACCATTATCGTCGTGCTTTCACAGATGCTTCATTAAAGGATCTGGAAGTATTTTGAGGTGAAAACGATGATCCCGATCCATATATTGACACGGAAAAATGTCCATAGGATACCCCCCCCCTTTTTTTTAAGAAAGCAGCTTATAGACAATATACAGTTGCTTAATAAAGAACTGTTTTGAGATGATATCCACTTAATTTCTGTCACTATGACAAAAAAAAGCACAAAAAAGTCATGAGACTACCTTAGTATTTCTGTGCTGTCATGGAGAAAGTAGCATTCACATTTTTATCCTAGATTCTGATAGGAGTCCCTTTACCATTCTGGTTCCCTGCTCTGTAAAATGATAGGGTTAAAAAATGGAATGGTGAGAATGATGAGAGTCTTTCCAGTTGCAAAATTTAAATACACCTGCTTGAGAGAGCAGAGTTGCATATGACAGGAGAATATGCTGGATCCCATCCAAAGTGTGCTGGTTGGCCGAGAGGTGCCTGGTCAGGGTGTGATGGGGCTGGAATGGGCGGTGGGCACCTAGCTAGGAAAGTGCTCTGTGGGATGCGGGCTTTGCCTGTCCCAGACGGTCTTGTAGATGAAATGAGATTAGCGATGAGAGAGACGGGTAGTCAGGCTGATGATTGTTACTGCTACTGGATTATCATTATAGCAGTAGAAAACAACAACTTTTAACTGTACCAGAATTCAGAGTTTGACAAGATTTTAGAACCTACCAAAATTCTGTTGAAATGTGGCAATGACTAAAACAAAATGCTTTCACAGATTTTGACTTTCTTTTTTTTTTAAATTTTTTAATGTTTTTATTTATTTTTGAGACAGAGAGAGATAATGAGCAGGGGAGGGGCAGAGAGAGGGGGAGACACAGAATCTGAAGCGGGCTCCAGGCTTGAGCTGTCAGCACAGCTCCCAACGCGGGGCTCGAACTCACAGAGTGTGAGATCATGACCTGAGCTGAAGTCGGATGCTCAACCGACTGAGCCACCCAGGCGCCCCAGATTTTGACTTTCTGTCAGCACCTTTGAAAACAGTGTGCATACAGTTTCTTGGGAATTATAATTACTTCACATGGTAGTGGCATTTGTGCAGAGTTTTTGTCTGCCTGGATGAAACCCTTGGCTGTGTCTTCTAACTTGCTGAAAATAGCAGAACCAGTGGCAGCCCAAAAATCTTAAATCATCCTTGTGCATACACTCATTTTGTTTTTTCTGCTCTGGCTTTTACTCGCTAGAGAGGATAATGCATTGTCTCCAGAGAATTCGGAGACTATCCTACTTGCCTTACAGAATATAAAGGAGATTAAGTAATACACACACATATAAAGTTACAAGTATAGTAATTGACATTAGGTGCTCCATTAAACAATGAAATGCCACAGTGTACCAGTTCTCCAGGACATGTTGCCATGGATACCCAGTGTGATGGAGATGGGGAAAGAGTTGCTTAGGAATTCAACAATTTCATTTTGAAGTGGAGTGAAAAATAAACCATCCAGAGATGGGAACCATTAAACCAGTCACATATACAAATAGCTGTTTTTAAAATTGTCAATGAAAAGGAAAACATGTTTCAAAATGAGTATCAATTAATGACCATAGCCAGGTAGCATTCATCATTTCAGCTAGGAAATGATGTGGCATTTAGATATTCTTAACAGAAGAAATGATTTTTAAATGTTTGTTTGTTTATTTATTTAGAGAGAAATCATGTGCACACGAGTAGGGGAGGGGCAGAGAGAGAGAGAGAGAAACCCAAGAAGGCTCCATGCTGTCAGCACAGAGCCCCACATGGGGCTTGATCCCATGAACCACGAGATCATGACCTGAGCCAAAATCAACAGAGGCATAACTGAGCTCCCAGGTGCCCCAATAGAAGATATATTAATCAAAGATAAATAAAATTAAAAACTCAAGTGTAGAAGTGCAGAATGATGGCCGTAGGCCAGGAGGAGGCAAGTCCATCCGAGGGTCTGCTCCAACACGCTCAGTATTGTGGACCCTCTGGTTAACCTCTGGATTTATTGCAAAGCAACCATTTGGGAAAGAAGCAGGTTTTAATAATGAATAAGACTATGGAAGCAGTAGGAAGGGCGGCAGCTAACTGGTTTGGCGTAATTTCATGTCTTCCTCCATGTCTGAGAGTAGTTTGCAACCAAGATTGTTTCTAATTCCTCTGTTTCCTGGAGATGGCCCAAGCTCACCCCCAACCAATGGAGTTCACATCTCTAATCAAATGGGTTCCAAAACAGTCCTGGAGGAAATGTTTCTGTTTTGTTGACAACAGAAAGATTTTTTTTTTTTTTTTTGGAATTGGGCCTCCCTTATCTCCATCTCTGCTTCTTTTAACTCATGTCATTATCTCTCCTTCCAGCATCTGGCTATTTTCCCTTTCTGATCCATCTTCCATATGGGAACCAAATTAAAAAAAAAGAGAGAGAGAGAGAGAGAGAGAGAGAGAGAGAGAGAGAGAGAGAGAAACAGATCTTGTCATTTCAGCTTCTTTCCCATTACCCATAGAATAAATTCTAACTCCTTAATGTGACATTAGGCCCTCTAAAAAAATTGCAACCCTCTCCTGCTACCTTCCCCTCCTTCAGGCTGTGTTTCAGCTTCAAGAGAGGACAGAACGTTCCTCGGATGAGCAGTGTGCCTTCCTGCCTCCAGCCACAGTGTTTCTCTACCACTCCTAGGATGTCAGGAGCCTGATGTCCTTAAAATACTCGTCCTTAAAAGCTCTTCTGGCCCTCTTTCCTCCCCCCACAGTGGAGTTCAGTGTGCCCTCTGTGTTTTCATAGAACTCTGTTTACACCTCTACTATGGAGCCCTAGTCTTAGGTTGCTTTTGTAAGACGTTCCCCTTCCCTTGTCAGGATGTGGAGTGGAGTGGTTAGAAGTACCTACTCCGCATAGTGCAGCGGCTGGAAATACAGGCTTGGAAGTGGTTGTCCTGGATTTGAGTCTATCTGCTGTTCCACCTGCCGGCTTAGTGACCCAGGGCAAGTTACTTAACCACTAAGTCTCACTTTCTTCCTTTGCAAGCTGTAGAAAACATCAGTAGCTCTCACAGGCTTGTTAAAGGAATTGAAAGAGAATGCACAGGGAGCATTTAGTACAGTGTCTCGCACATAGTAAGCATTAAACAAATGTTAGGAATATGCACTGTAACTTTTTATCTCTTACATTACCCAGCTCTCAGTGGCACTTTACATATAGTAGGCACTCAAAAACATTTATTGATTAAAAACTATGGCTCATTTCTATAGAGTCCTCAGTAAGTTTTTAGTATGCAGGTAATGATATTATGTAAAATTTAGGGAACATTATTTTTGAATGCCTTGCCTAAATATTTGTGTATTTTAAGAGGGGAGAAGTATGGTGAAGAATACATATTTTATGTATTCTTATGTAACTTCTAAATTTCATTTTTAAAACATTTTAATGTTTGTTTATTTTGAGACAGAGTGAGTGGAGGGAGGATCAGAGAGAGAGGTGAGGGAGGACACAGAGAATCCCAAGCAGGCTTTGCGCTCTCTGATGCAGGGCTCGATCCCACAGTTCATGAGAATTTTAGAAGACAGTATAATAGCAAAGCATGTATACTTTTAGGAGTCCTTTGCGCGTAGAGCTGATGTCATTGTTTTTATCCATGGTCATAAAAGTGGTATGACCTGAAAACAGATTGGGTAACATGTAGAAAGATGGCATGCAATTGGGAAACTCCAAGTGGACGCTAACTTCCTGGAAGAAGCTCACTCATAATAACTGTAACAGAAGGGGCAAAGTGAAAGGAGAGGTGAGGCCAGAGTCTGATGTAGAGAATGAGGGTCAGTCAGGGACCGTATGTATATTTAAACTTGAGAAGTTTAAATATGATAATGATAAAGTAAAGAGACACGTGAAAGCACATCTTCATAAAATTATAGAAGCTTAAAGTTGAAAGGAGCCTCACAAGTCCAGTCTTCCTACTTTTGACTGCATATCACAGTGACCTGGTGGGCTTGTTAACATACACATAGCTTGGTCCTACTTCTGGGGGTTCAGATTTTGCAATTCCACAATAGAGCCAAGGCACCTGTGTGTGCGCGTGCATGTGGTTAAGAAACATTTACCCCTGATGTAGCAGGTCCATGGACTGGCGTTTAGGAACCACTGGTCTACTCTAACCAGAGATTCTAAGTATGGGGTTATTTTCTCCATCATCCGGTCATCCAGACGCTTGAAATACTGCTGATAATAGGAACCTTATAGTAAGACACCTTTTTTTTCTTTTGTATTGCTCTCTTTTAAAAACCTTAGTTGGTTTTAGTTAGAATTTGCTACCCTTTAACCCTGTCCATTGATTCCAGTGCTGTCTGCTAGAGCCACATAAATTGGGTCTGATACATCCTCCTTCCGGCAGCCCTCAGGTATTTGGAGACTGCTATGATGCCCATTTGAAACCTTCTTTTATTTAGGCTGTAGTGCCCTCTCCATCCTTATTGTGTTGTGATTTCAACTTACCTCAGAGGCCATTTATCAAGGACTTAATATATACCAGAACCGTGCTGGGTTTTGGAGGACACACAGGTCCATCTTGCAATAGAACCGGGAGAGAGAAACTTACAGACAAATACTTTCCATACAGCGGCAGTGGATTGAAATGTGAGTTCTGGAGTCAGACCCGTGTTGGAATCCCTAGCTCAGCCACTTGACTAGCATAGTCTTTGTGCCCTATTTCTTCATATCTAAAGGAAGTAAGGGACACTAACAGGACCTACCTCAGAGAACCTGGTGGGGGGGGGGGGTGGTAGAATTAGAGGTTTTCAATGCAATGCTTGGAATACGTTAAGTGCTCAATACGTTTTGGCTAAAAAGTATGCTAAGGGTTTGGGGCGCCTGGGTGGCGCAGTTGGTTAAGCGTCCGACTTCAGCCAGGTCACGATCTCGCGGTCTGTGAGTTCGAGCCCCGCGTCAGGCTCTGGGCTGATGGCTCAGAGCCTGGAGCCTGCTTCCGATTCTGTGTCTCCCTCTCTCTCTGCCCCTCCCCCATTCATGCTCTCTCTCCCTCTGTCCCAAAAATAAATAAAAGTTGAAAAAAAAATTTAAAAAAAAAATAAAAAATATGCTAAGGGTTTTAATAGTGATAGGAACAAGAAGGTGGATTACTATGTGGATGGCAAAGTTTATCCGGTACTGAAATAAAAATGAGATAAAGTTTCCATGCACAAATTAGGTGAATTCCATGCACAAAAAATGAGATAAAGTTTCCATGCACAAGTACTCTTACAAGTACTTAAAGAACACTTAATCCTTGTGGAATTAAATAATTTTACCCATGCCCTATTCAACACTTAATAATTTAGGTAGCACCTGACTCACTTAACATGATAGTGGGAAACATACTGACATGCTAAAAGGCACAATTAAGATCAAGAGCAGGAGACGAGTTCACATTACAGCAGTGAGCCAGTAGATGGGAATGAAACCACATAGACTCTGGAAGGCTGAGTGTGAGTAGATGATGAGGAAGATACGGCTTAACAGAAAGACATTTTATATGTGGCTTATTATGAGTTAAAGCATGATATATTTGCCAGAGAAGCTAATGTGATTTTCAGACTGTGATAGGCGAAATGGAGGGTCCTGAGGAGTGGAGACTGTGCCCTGTTCTTCCCGTTTAAAGTTCTAGAGCTGCTTCTACTTGGGGCTCACACTGACCTGGACGTAGGGGGCAAGTCAGCTCACTTTCTAGAACTTAGTTTCTTCATATCTAAAATGGGGGTAATTCCTGCTTAGTTATATTTCCCTTGAATTGTAAAGATCAAATATAATGAATGCAAGTGGTGTTTTTGCCGCTTTAGAGAATTCTGTCACGTTTCATTCAAAACCCTTTATCTTTGATATGACTGACATCCCTAGTTTTTATTAACCATCCAGAATTGTAATTAACTGAAATTTAAATTAACTAAAATCTTAGAGATTATAGCACATACATTATTGTTCATCTTGCTTCACATTCAGTAGAAATATGGGCATCAGTGATTGGTAGATGGTGAATTATATTTTTGCCTCTTTTAGTTTGTATATTCACTGACAAACCTGACCAAGGTGCTTTCAAATAGGTTGAACTAAATACCTAACAGCGTCAGCGCTAAGATTAGCTATAGCAAAAGCAGCATGAAACACCTCACTGAATAAGCCTGTGTTCTCCTTTTGGGAGAAAAGGATACTCCGGGAATATAGGAAAAGAACAGGATGGTAGTTTCTCTTACACTCTTTGCTGCTGGTGACTTGTGCTTTTTATTGGGGGTGGGGGGGGGGAGTGGAGGGAAAGGGTTCCTTTTTCCAGTTTTCTCTCTGTGTCCCTGTCTCTGTTTGTCTCTCTTTCTCTCTTATTCCACTGTTACAACAAAAATTCATAATATGGAGATAAAGATCCTGCAGATTACAGTTCTTTCTAATTATGTTTTAAACCCAAACATGAAAATCAGAATCCTTCTACATGCAATATGACCGTTTTCCATCAGCCTTAAATTGGCATTTTGGATTGTGTCCTGTGTAACTACTGAAGAGCCTCAGTGGAGAAGGAAAAAGAGGGTGAGAAAGAAAGGAAGATTCTAAATGACAGTCTTTTGACTAGTGTAAGTTCAATCCCTAAAACAAAAAGCAAGATCTTTTTTTCCCCCTAAATAATGTGCTCTCCAGCTTCACCTCTTATCCTGAGAAACATGAAAGAGAAAGTAAAAGAGGTGACCCAAATCACAGAGTGCCTTTGATAGGAGAAATTCAGCTGTTTTGAACACTTACAATCAAAGGAAGTGGTTTCCCTAATTACATGAACTATGTGAAATCTCTCAGAATAGCTCTTCCACCCCAGGATTCCTTGCACTTTAGAAGTTTGCATAAAAGCTCACATGGAGAATCAGATGCAAAGTGTTTGATTCAGATTTTATTAGGCAGAAGAGTGCCCACATCCATCCTGCGGTTTGCCAGCTGCTTAGGCTAGGACCACTGTACCTGGTTTTGATGTGGATATCTTTCAGACCTGCAACATTAAGATCTTTGTTCTCTCCTCGCAAGAGGCACCACTTTTCAGGAGCAGTAGCTATGAAAATATTCGGAAGATTGGTCTTCCCGATGTCTCTCTCATCCTAAAAAGGACCCATGGCTGTGTTTGTGCACTTTGCATGGGAAAATATGATTTCCTGTGTTTGTTGCTAGGGAGTATTAAACTGCCAGATTTTATTAAGCTCTTCATTACATTTTTTAATATTTTATTTTATTTTATTTTTTTAGCGTTTATTTATTTTTGAGACAGAGAGAGACAGAGCATGAACGGGGGAGGGGCAGAGAGAGAGGGAGACACAGAATTGGAAGCAGGCTCCAGGCTCTGAGCCATCAGCCCAGAGCCCAATGCGGGGCTCGAACTCACGGACCACGAGATCGTGACCTGAGCTGAAGTTGGACGCTTAACCGACTGAGCCACCCCGGCGCCCCCGTTTTTTAATATTTTAAATGTAATTATGATTTATCATAAAATTCATGTGCAGAATTCCCCATTTACTATCAGAATCTAGAGTAGGAATCTGCCAAAACACTTGGCCTAAAGAATAATAGTGATTATGACGATATTAAATCTTTTGTATTTTGATAGTCACCTTGTTATTGAGGCACACAGTTTGGTGCAGGTGTATAAAGAAGAGAATTATAAATATCCTAAGTTCTCTGTTTGGGGAGACAGGCACAAGAAGACAGAAGCATCCATTTTAATTAAAATGTCAACTTGTGAAGATCTTTTTCTGGGTGACTAATTTCATGTGTAAGGGAGATTGTCTAGTAATCATATATAGCAGTAAGAAAGAATTGTGTGTGGGTTTTTTTTTTTTTGTCTCTTTTCAGCGAACAAGTATGTTGCTATTACTGTATTTTATATTCTGTTGAAATTTTGTGGGTCCTAAGAAACTAACAGGAGTCCATGAGCAGAAACAGAAGGAAATTTTATTTTGTCTAGTGTTTAAAGTACAGTGGTGACTTAAATTGTAACCCACACAAAATTTTCTAATACTAGGACTGTTGGCTCTTGGGCAGCAAAGATTATGTAAAAATAAAGTGCTCTTCAATCAACCTACAAAAATTTATTTAAACAATTACCCGGCCGTTTCTTTCTACTTTAACAGTCCTCATTTATTCCAGGTAAATTAATAAATATTTGTAATTTTAGAATATTTAAAATCTAAAAGTGTTCATGATTGAACTGTGAGACTTTTTCCTCTTCTGTGTGTTGTGAACTGATTATGGATGGGTCAAGATTTGGCTATTTTGTATATAGTCATATCAATATAATAAGAGAAAGGGAATTTGAAAGGTGATGAAGGGTTGATACTGTGGTGGGTTTGCACCTACTTGTGAAAAGGTCTGTTATCTTAGAAATCTAATACAATACTCACACTGAAATTTTAATGGCTATTTTAGTTCAACAATCCCAAACTGCCATTTTAAAAATCAGTGATTTGAAGTGCAGCACGGTTATGTTGGGTAACAATAAATTCAGTTGCAGGGCCCAGGTCTTTGGTTTGCCAGTTTGGAGCTTTTGTCAGGAGCACGCTGTCAGGTTCCTACTGTGTGTGTTAGATTTTAAATGACATTCAACTGCCTACTCTATGCTTGTCATAAGAAAGAAGGTTAAATATGCTTGAATGACAGGCATTTGATAACACTTTAGCATTAGCAGTAAAAGGTCATTTTGTTTTTCTTCTTCACAGTGTTTCCAGCAGCTAGGGAAATAGTACCACATAAATCAGAATGCAGCTTCTTGTTCTAGATCAAGATTGTATCTAAATCATCACAGATATTGAATTATATATCTCTTGTCAAAATTCTATAACCTCTCTAGAAAAATGAGTTCTATAGTCCTTACCTTAATGACTGGCTTAGATAACTCGTGTTAAGGTTTTAACCCAGTATCCCTTGCATTATCCTCAAATGATAATAGTATTCAGCTAGTGCCTTTACTATTTACAAAGCACTGCTACTTTTATCATTTCCTTTATAAATGATGGAACGGGATTAGTATGATTCCCAGATTATACTGGAGAAAACAGGACTTCATCTTGGGTTCTCTGGCTCTGGACCCACAGCTTTTACCCTTGATGGAATCTTAGCTTTGGGAAAGACCTTTATCGACCATATTTCTGATGCCTGAATCTCCTGTGCAACATTTCTGCTACAAGGAAGCATTTAGCTTCTATTTGAATTCTGATTACTAATGATGGAGAACTCGTTAACCTCCTGGGACAATCCATTTCGTCTTTGGAAAACTGACCATCAGAACCCTCTTCTCCAGATTATTCTGAGTCTATACCATGTGCCAACAGTACATCTTTGGCCAAGCATGAAAGGAATAATGTAATACTGTAATGTGATTTTTAAAAAAGAACGTTAATGGGGCGCCTGGGTGGCGCAGTCGGTTAAGCGTCCGACTTCAGCCAGGTCACGATCTCGCGGTCCGTGAGTTCGAGCCCCGCGTCAGGCTCTGGGCTGATGGCTCAGAGCCTGGAGCCTGTTTCCGATTCTGTGTCTCCCTCTCTCTCTGCCCCTCCCCCGTTCATGCTCTGTCTCTCTCTGTCCCAAAAATAAATAAAAACGTTGAAAAAAAAATTTAAAAAGAACGTTAAGATTATACTCAGGAAACTCTTACCAAGTGACATTTATTAAGTGTCTAATCATCCCCTAATTCTTACCTTATCGATAAGTACTATAACTCCACTTATTGTGGCTTTTTAGTTTTCTGTGAAATTTTTCAGGTTTTTTTTTTCTTTTCAGAATCTCTTCCTAGTATTAAAAGTGACCAGGTCTTATGTAAAGGACTGTAATTTGGATATAGTATACTAATAATAGAAAAATAGATTCCTAAATATTATATGTCATTTGATACACTTCAGTATCATGCTTCTTTTTTAATTTTCCATTTTTATCCATTTGTTCACTGTTATCCTTACAACCAGATATTTCCACGTTATATTTTCCAAATTTTATTTTTATATTAAAAAATGAGCATGTTCATTCTAAAATAAAATCAAGCATTAGAGCAGTCCGTAACATAAAGAAGTAAAACTTTTCTCCTCCTGGAAATCCTCTACTCTAAAACTTACCAGTTTATGAACAACTTTCCAGGTTGATATTTTTCTTTGCATTTATAACTATAATAATATTCCCCCCCCCCCATAAAATGGATCATATGAAAAGAGTAGCATGAGGGAAATATGTGATGGAACTGTCTGTATCTTGACTGTGGTGGTGATCACTTGAATATATGTATGTTAAAATCATCTAGAACTAAACACAAACACAAGTGCATGTAAAACTGGTGAAATCTGAATAAGGTGTGTGGATTATATCAATGTCAGTTTCCTGATTATGATATTGTACTGCAGTTATGCAAGATACAAACTGGGTAAAGAATACATGGGATTGGGGCGCCTGGGTGGCTCAGTCGGTTGAGCGTCCGACTTCAGCCAGGTCACGATCTCGCGGTCCGTGGGTTCGAGCCCCACGTCAGGCTCTGGGCTGATGGCTCAGAGCCTGGAGCCTGTTTCCGATTCTGTGTCTCCCTCTCTCTCTGTCCCTCCCCCGTTCATGCTCTGTCTCTCTCTGTCTCAAAAATAAATAAATGTTAAAAAAAAAAAAAAGAATACATGGGATTTTACAGCTACATGTGAATCTATAGTTATCTCAAAAGGTTAAAAACTTGATCATACCGTTATATGTATATACTGTTCTGAAACTTGGGTTTTTAAGTTAGTATGTTGAGGTACTACGTGAGTATAAATAGAGCTATCTCATTTCTTTTAATAGCATTTATATTTTGTGTTTAATATTTATTTACCCTTACTTATTATAGTAAATTATGTTTTTGACCAATGTATAATAAAAAATTACTAGACACGTGAAGAAATATGAATATGTTTCACTGGAAACTGTGAGATGACCTAGATGTTGTAATTAGCAGACAAAGACTTTAAGAAGCTTTTATTAACATGTTCAAGAACTTAAAGGAGAACATGGCTGTAATTAAAGAACAGAATGGGAAATTGAGCAGAAAGATGGAAACTAAAAATTCTAGACATGGAAAACTGCAGTCTTTGAAATGTAAATTTTATTAGATGGGGCTTAACAGCAGATTGAGGGAGGTAAAAGGAAGAATCAATATATAGGAAGACAGATTATTAGAATTTATCAAATCTGAAGAACACAAGAGAAAAAAGACTTAAAAAATTGAACACTCAGTAATATGAGGCAATATCAATCAGTCTAATACATATAATTGGAGTTCCAGAAGGAAAGGAGAGAGAGGATGGACAGAAAAAAAAATTGAAGAAATAATGACTTAAAATTTCCCAACTTTGATATAAGACATATAGGTCCAAAGAGTTCATCAGATCCTAAGCAGGATAAATCATTTTGCCTACTTTCACCATTTGTGTTCAGTGTTGTACTGGACATGTTAGAGCAGTAAGACAAGAAAAAGAAGCAAAAGGCTGTAAAGATTGGAAAGGAAGAAATAAATCTGCCTTTATTTGCAGATGAAACCATTATTTACATAGAAAATCTTAAGTGTTCAAAACAACTATTAGAAGTGATGGATTAATTTAGTAAAGTACAGGAAACAAGTTGATTATATTTCTATGTACTTGGAGCAAGTAATTCAAAAGACAAAATTTAGAGAACAGTTTTATTTACAAGCATCAATTTAAAAATACTGGAAGTAAATTTAATGGAAGGTAAGAAAAACTTCCATGCTAAAAATTACAAAACATTGCTGAGAAAAAGGTTACCTAAATAATGGAGAGAGAGATCATGCCCATGGATTGTAAGACACACTGTTGTTCAGATGGCACTTTTCCCTAAACATTGGTTTGTACAAGAAGAACATCGTTGGAGGACTCACACTTCTTGATTTCAACACTTACTGCAGAGACCCAGTAATTGAGACAGTGCGGTATTGGTGCAGTCAGAAACGTAGATCAGTGCAGCAGAAGAATTTCAGATTCAGCCCCCCACATATTAAAGTCAGTTGAATTTTAATAAACATGCCAATGCAATTAAATGCAGAAAGGAAACTATTTTTAATAAATATTTCTGGAGTAGTAGGTATACATATTTAACAAACTTAACCATAACTCCTACTTTACACCATACACAAAAATTATTTCAAGATCCATTTGAAACCAAAATATAAAAGTTAAAACGCTAAAGCTTCTATAAGAGAACAAGGAATATTTTACAGTCTTATGGTAGCCAAATATTTCTTAGATAAACCACAAAAAATGCTAATAATAAAAGTAAAAATTGATGACTAGAGCTTCATCAAATTTAAAATTTCTGTTCAAAAAAACAACAGTTTAAAAAATAAAGAAGCAGGCCACAGACTGGGAAAAATATTTATAATAGGTGTATCTCACAA
This sequence comes from Felis catus, assembly GCF_018350175.1. Lineage (NCBI taxonomy): Eukaryota > Metazoa > Chordata > Mammalia > Carnivora > Felidae > Felis > Felis catus. The sequence goes on from NC_058375.1 coordinate 161,511,124, forward strand.
AGGACTTACTTGTGTCCAGACTATTTTAAAACTCCTACAAATCAGTATTAAGAAGCTAAATAAGAAAATTTTAAAATAGAAGATTTTAACAGTCATTCCACAAAAGATACACAGTTGACTCTTGAACGTTAGGGGTCTGAATGCAGGCCCACTAATACGTGGATTTTTTTTTTTTTTATAAATTCAGTGCAGTACTGTAAATGTATTTTCTTTTATGATTTTCTCAGTAACATTTTCTTTTCTCTAGCTTTATTATAAGAATATAGTATATAATATACAAAATACGTGTTAATTGACAGGTTATTTTATCAGTAAGGCCTCCGGTCAACAGTAGGCTATTGGCAGTTAAGTTTTGGGAGGAATCAAAAGATTTTTGACTGCACAGGAGGTCAGTTTCCTGACCCCGGTGTTGTTCAAGGGTCGGCCATATGTGGATAATCAGCAAGTGCGTGTGAAAGTGCTCAGTAGTATTAGTCATTAGGGAAATGCAATGAAAACCACAGTGAGATCCATTTCACACCCACTAGAATAGCTGAATTTTTAAAACCAGCAACAGCAGTGTTGGTCAGAATGTGGATTAGCACCTTGTCATATTGTTGTTTAGGGGAGTGTCAAATGGTATCACCACTTTGGGGTGTTTTTTGCCTGTTTCTTCAAAAATTACCTACCCAAACGGGAACCCTCTTGCACTGTTGGTGGGAATGCAAACTGGTGCAGCCACTCTGGAAAACAGTGTGGAGGTTCCTCAAAAAATTAAAAATAGACCTACCCTATGACCCAGCAATGGCACTGCTAGGAATTTACCCAAGCACCAATTTACCCAGCACCAAGGGGCACTTGTACCCCAATGTTTATAGCAGCACTTTCAACAATAGCCAAATTATGGAAAGAGCCTAAATGTCCATCAACTGATGAATGGATAAAGCAATTGTGGTTTGTATACACAATGGAGTACTACGTGGCAATGAGAAAGAATGAAATATGGCCTTTTGTAGCAACGTGGATGGAACTGGAGAGTGTTATGCTAAGTGAAATAAGCCATACAGAGAAAGATACCGTATGTTTTCAATCTTATGTGGATCCTGAGAAACTTAACAGAAGACCATGGGGGAGGGGAAAGAAAAAAAAAAAGGTAGAGAGGGAGGGAGCCAAACCATAAGAGACTCTTAAAAACAGAATAAACTGAGGTTTGATGGGGGTGGGGGGTGAGAGGGAGGGGAAAGTGGGTGATGGGCATTGAGGAGGGCATCTGTTGGGATGAGCACTGGGTGTTATATGGAAACCAATTTGACAATAAATGTCATTAAAAAAAATTAAATACCTACCCTATGCTAGTATTCAAAATCTATAAAGAGCTCACCAAACTCCACACCCGAAAAACAAATAACCCAGTGAAGAAATGGGCAGAAAACATGAATAGACACTTCTCTAAAGAAGACATCCAGATGGCCAACAGGCACATGAAGAGATGTTCAGCGTCGCTCCTTATCAGGGAAATACAAATCAAAACCACACTCAGGTATCACCTCACGCCAGTCAGAGTGGCCAAAATGAACAAATCAGGAGACTCTAGATGCTGGAGAGGATGTGGAGAAACGGGAACCCTCTTGCACTGTTGGTGGGAATGCAAATTGGTGCAGCCGCTCTGGAAAGCAGTGTGGAGGTTCCTCAGAAAATTAAAAATAGACCTACCCTATGACCCAGCAATAGCACTGCTAGGAATTTATCCAAGGGATACAGGAGTACTGATGCATAGGGCCACTTGTACCCCAATGTTCACAGCAGCACTCTCAACAATAGCCAAATTATGGAAAGAGCCTAAATGTCCATCAACTGATGAATGGATAAAGAAATTGTGGTTTATATACACAATGGAATATTACGTGGCAATGAGAAAAAATGAAATATGGCCTTTTGTAGCAACGTGGATGGAACTGGAGAGTGTGATGCTAAGTGAAATAAGCCATACAGAGAAAGACAGATACCATATGGTTTCACTCTTATGTGGATCCTGAGAAACTTAACAGGAGCCCATGGGGGAGGGGAAGGGGAAAAAAAAAAACAGGTTAGAGTGGGAGAGAGCCAAAGCATAAGAGACTGTTAAAAACTGAGAACAAACTGAGGGTTGATGGGGGGTGGGAGGGAGGAGAGGGTGGGTGATGATGGGTATTGAGGAGGGCACCTTTTGGGATGAGCACTGGGTGTTGTATGGAAACCAATTTGTCAATAAATTTCATATATAAATAAATAAATAAATAAATAAATAAATAAATAAATAAATACCTACCTACCTACCTACCTACCCACCCTATGATCTGGTAGTTCAACTTAGAGGTATTTACCCAAGTGGAATGAAAACATATGTTCAAAAAGACTAGTGTAAGAATATTTATAGTATCTTTATTCATAATAGCTCAAAATTGGGAATAACCCAAATGCTCATTAATAGGAAAATGGGTAAGCAATATTATATTGATAAAATAGAATTATGATTAGCAATAAAAATAATGGGCTACTGATAAATGCAACAACGTAGATGAATCTCAAAAACATAATGTTCAGTAAAAAATCATATATATGGTATGATTCCGTTGATGTGAATTTCAAGAAAAGGCAAAACTAATCTATGGTGCTAGAAAGCAGAACAGTGCCTATGAGGATGGTATTGATAAGACGGTACATGGAAAGATAGAAATAGTCTATTTCCTGATTGGGATGAAACACAAATGCCTACCTGTATCAAAACTCTTTTCATTATTCATTTAGGATCTGTTTATTTTATGATACATAAATTTTACCTTAGTTAAAAAATGAAGTTCAGTTTTTTTTTTAAAAAGGAAAAGGAACAAGCCAACCAAATCTGTTGCCTTTTAAAGGGCTTCTCCCAAAGCATCAGTCGATAATTTCATATAAATAAATATGTGCATGTATATTCATATATGTAAAATTGAATATGAAATTAAATGTAATTCACATACCATATAATCCATGCATTTAAAGTGTACAATTAAATGGTTTTTAGTACTTTCACAGTGATGCATTTATCACCACAATCATTTATGAACTATTTGCACCACCCCCAAAGGAAATCCATATCCCCTCGACTCCCCCACAACCCAGCCCTAAGCAACCACTAATCTTTCTTTTTCTATAGATTTGCCTTTTCTGGATATTTCATATGAATAGAATTATATAATTCTATTGTGACTGGCTTCTTTGACTTAGCATGTTTTTAGGGCTTATCCATATTACAGCATGTATCTACTTAAGTGGGTTCCTGGACCCAATTCCAGTGTAGGGAGGGTTTTTTCCCCACACACACAACAAGCAATTCTTGGACACCTGTAGGGTATCCTACAGTTCAACTCAATTCTGAAATCAATCTACTTGGAGATAAGCATCAGCTAACACAGGTTAAGCCCAGGTTGTTATGGGTACTTCTGACTAACTGGCTGTAAGTTAGAAGTTTCCATGACCCCCTTCTTGGGTTCAGTTAGTTTGCTAGAACATCTAATAGAACTCAGAAAAACAGTTTTACTTACTGAATCATCTATTCGTTATAGAAGGATATAATTCAGGAACAGCCAGATGGAAGAGATGCTTAAGGCAAGGCTGTGGGGAAGGGGTGTGTCTTCCCTGCCCTCCTCAGGCGTGGGCTCTCCCAGCACCTTGATGTGTTCCCCAACCTGGAAGCTCTCGGACCCCTGTCCTTCTGTGTTTTTGTGGAGGCTTCATTACATAGGCATAATTGGTTAAATCATTGGCTACGGGCGATTGAATCCCCCTCCAGCCCCTCTCCCCTCACTGGGGGTCAGGGGGATGGGAGGGAAAGTTGTAACCCACTGATCAGTCACTTGGTCGGTTGTCCAGACAACCAGCCCCCAGCCTTAGGTGCCTTCCAAAAGTCACCTCATTAATATAACAAAAGACCACTTTTCTCCCTCATCAGTTAGGAAATTCCAAGGGTTTTAAGAGCACTGTGCCAGAAATGGGGACAAAGACAAAACATATAGTTATTATAAATCATAGTATCACATACTTTATCCCTTTTTATTACTAAATAATATTCCATTGTATGGATATACCACATTTTATTTATCTGTTCATCAGATGATAGACATTTGAATTGTTTCTACTTTCTGGCTATTAGGAATAATGCTCATTAATATGAACATTTATGTATAGACATGTTTTTAATTTTCTCGCCATTATTCCTGGAGTAGAATTGGCTGAGTCACATGGTAACTCTGTGTTTATTGTTTGGGTAATTGTCAGACTGTTTTCCCAAGTGGCTGTACTGTTCTACATTCCTACTAGAAGGGTATAAAGCTCTAATTTCTGGAGAAATTTTACCAACACTTGTTATTCTCACTGCTTTTTGTTATTATAGCCATCCTAGTGGATATGAAATGGAATTACATTGTGGTTTTGATTTGTGTTTTCCAGTAAATAATGGTGACGAGCATCTTTTCTTGTGCTTATTGGTCATTTGTATATCTTTTTTTGTTTACTGCTATTCAGATTCTTTATTTTTAATTGGGTTATTTGTCTTTTTATTATTGAGTTGTAATAATTGTTTATATTCTAAATACATAAATACATAATATTCTATTCTAATATTTTAAATACATAAAGAATTTTTATATATTCTAAATACAAGTCCCTTATCAGATGTATAATTTACACATGTATTCTTTTTTTCTTTTAACGTTTATTTATTTTTGAGAGAGAGAGAGAAAGAGAGACAAAATGTGAGCAATGGAGGGGCAGAGAGAGAGAGGAGACACGGAATCTGAAGCAGGCTCCAGGCTCTGAGCTGTCAGCACCAAGCCCCACGAGGGGCTCAAACTCATGAACCATGAGATGACCTGAGCTAACGTCAGACGCTAAACTGACTGAGCCACCCAGGTGCCCCCACATGTATTCTTTCATCCTGTGAGGTTTCTTTTTTCATTTTCTTTGTGATATCTGTTGAAGCACCAATGTTTTTAATTTTTATAATGTTCAATATATCCTTTCTTTTGTTGCTTGTATTTTCAGTGTCGTATCTTAGAAGGCTTTGCCTAACCCAGGGTCACAAAGATTTGCTCCTATATTTTCTTCTAAATGTTTTATAGTTTTAGCTCATTGTTTATGTTTATGATCCATTTTGAGTTAATTTTTGTGTATGGTTATGAGGAAGGGAGTCCAACTTTATTTTTTGTACATGAATCGTAACTTCTTGTATCTTTTAGCTAGAATCGCACTATATGGTCATGTTTAGTTACAAGAGGGTTGGGAGGTGACACTTTGGTTGGGGGCATTGCTACCTTAAACAAAATAAAATGCAAGCAGCGGATGCCACAGCATATGCTGTTTTTGCTTTTGACTCAAAATAGTATACCACCAAACTTCATGAGGCTCTGAAATATGAATTTGATCAAGAAGCATTCTATAACTGGCTTCAAAAAAGATTTGAAGAAAAGTTTCTGGGGGCACCTGGGTAACTCAGTTGGTTAAGCTTTGGACTCTTGATTTTGGCTCAGGTCATGATCTCATGTTTCCTGATATCGAGCCCCATCTCAGGCTCTGTGCTGATAGCATGGAGCCTGCTTGGGGTTCTCTCTGTCTCCCTCTCTCTCTTTGCCTGTCCTCTGCTCATGCTCACTCACTCAGTTGCTTGCTCTCTCTCTCAAAAAATCTTAAAAAAAAAATGTTCTCTGAATTTTATTTGTTAATATGGTTTTCCTGAAGGTAATGCTGAAAGCTGAAGAGGATTGCTGTTTACTACAACCAAACAATTTACTTTACTCTTTCTTACACCTCCACTCAGCTATTTGTCCACCATACCTATCTCAGCCTTTCTCCCTTTTTTCTCTCTCTCCCCGCCCCTCCACCCACACATTGGAGTGTTTGTTTACTAACGTTACATTATATTTAATGGGTTTGACATGCATACTGTTAAGTGAACGTGCTGGCCTCTGCACTAAAAAACAACCCAGTATTCTCCCTGTATGTTGGGTCATAGAAGCTTCTGAACACTTCTTGGTAAAATGGTATGCGGTGAGAGGCAAGATGTTTAGTCTCCTTCAGTACCAGCTCTGCTCTGCTCTAGAGCTTTTCCTTCCTTTTATTTTTCTAAAACAACTTGGAATTTATTCACAATTTCCTGGTATCAGTAGGATGAGTTGTATGAGGAGCTTTCTCCCGGGCAAGTTTAACAAGTTCGGTGTGCTGAGGATGAAGGAAAGTATCACTTCCCTGCCTCCCGTTCACCACGGGTCATCATCTCTTACTTCCTAATGGTGTTTGGAAGCTGTGTGTAGACTGTTTAACAGGAAATGAGTAAGCTGGTTTCTATGGAATGGTGAAATGTCCCCTCTTGAATTTCATAGCTTCTTTGGTTGTGTTTCTCTGGGGTGCATGACTGATGTTTGATGATGAAACGAAGCCCAAGTGACTTCTGAGGTTCCGCCCATGCCTCTGCATTCACTCTGTCTCTTCTTGCCTGTCCTGCTCTTCTAGATTGAGCTGCTTGTGCTCAGTTGGTTAGAGCGAGAGGTTTTTGAAGATTTGGTCAAGGGCTAACTCTATAAAGCTGACTTCCTAGAAAATAAAATCTGAAACGGTCGAGGAATTCTGAACCCTAAGCACCTGTTGAAGACGTGGAATTGATCACAGCGTAGATGGATAGGTCTAAATGTCCATCATGATAATGCTCATAACCAAGATTTGGAGATCAGTACATTCCAGGCAGTTTTCTTGGTGCTTTACATGCATGGATTCATTTAATACGTAACAGTAGTAAATTATATTCTAATGCTCCTCTTCATTTTACAAAGGGTTTTCACATGTATTTGATTCTTATTGAAACCCTGTGATGTGCGGCCAGAAGAGAGTGGGGAGACATAACAACTGAATGTGAGGTGGCACCCTGGACTGGATCCCAGAACACGTGGAGGACATTGATGGAGAACCTGGTGAAGTCCAGACAAAGTCTGCTTAGTTAGTGGTAATGTACTATTACTAGCAACAGAAGGTGTTAAGTGAGGGAGGACTATCCATGGAGTCTCTTTTTCTCTTAATCGAAACCCAATCTAAAACACAGCTTTTCTCTGAATCTAAAAATCACTCCAGAATCCAAAGCTTATTAAAAAAAAATTTTTTTTTTAAGTTTTCATCAACCCCTATTCCACAGATTTCTGCTGTTTGAAAGGCTAGGTAACTTGATGTGCTAGACATGGGGAAGTGGGGAAACCGGGCCCTGGAACCCCTGGCTTGTATCCCCAGCTCAGTGCCTGTATTCATTGCTGCCTCAGTAAGAATATACTGCTTCCCATGTCATCCTCCCCGCAGATGATATCCTCATTTTACAACTGATAGATCATTACGATCTGTTCACTACTGGAGAAATAACTCAAAAATATGTCTGCCTTTGACTTCGAGCCGGGGGCCCTTCCATGTTTGAATGGAGAATGTAGTACATATTTTGGGGTTCATTATTAAACCAATACAATAGAAACCTCACTGTGATGAAGGGTGACAGGTGTTTGGGAAAAGAATGATGGTATCGTGTGGTCTTCTGTGACCTCTGACACAGAAACCTGAGGAGGGGCAGAAAATAGAAACACAAGCACTGCCCCATCAGATTCAGATTCAGGTTCATTCTGTAGGTGGAGCGATAGTGAGGCTAGTGATGCCGTCTAAGCCGCTTTCCTTACCCTGGGAGTGGCAAAGAGAAGTGATGTTCCGTTTCTTTCAGCTCGGCACTTTATTTTTTAAAATAGTAGGGGACTGGGGCGCCTGGGTGGCTCAGTCGGTTAGGCGGCCGACTTCGGCTCAGGTCATGATCTCATTCGGCTCAGGTCATGATCTCACGCCCCGTGAGTTCGAGCCCCGCGTCGGGCTCTGTGCTGACAGCTCAGAGCCTGGAGCCTGTTTCAGATTCTGTGTCTCCCTCTCTCTGACCCTCCCCCGTTCATGCTCTGTCTCTCTCTGTCTCAAAAATAAATAAACGTTAAAAAAAATTTTTTTTTTAAAAAATAATAGGGGACTGTAAGAGATTTGTCTTGAAGCTCTAACACCTTTGGTTGTCTTTCTATATTTTGGTCTTTGAAACAGAGGTTCTTCTACCAGGTGTGGTATGACTTGAGGATGCAGGATGACATGTGCCTTAACTCTTTTCCTCTGCTGTATTCACTGGACTCTCTGGTTCGTGCTCAGTGTCTTGCCCGGACCTGTGTTTTGGCCTCTTTCTTTTATGAGTTTCACTGTGCCGTTGCTGTCAGTCTTTGGATCTATTTTCCAGCAGTTTGTAGTTCTAGCTGGTATTGTATATATCTGAGTTCAGTTCTGTGTATCCTTAAAAAAAAAATTTTTTTTTTTTTGCTCACTCTAGGTACAATTCCTAGCGGCTAACATTTATTGAGGAAAACCGTGTGCCTAGCTTGTACTTTCCATGTAACTTGGGTCCTCACAGCCATTTTAAGTGGCTTCATTTTAATTTTACAGCTGAAGACCAAGCTCAGGGACATGGAGAGACTTGAAGGGCTGCACATACATGATACATGTATGTATAAATACATGCTCATACATGATAGAACTGGTATTCAGTCCCAGAGTTTTCTGACTCCAGAGTAACCAGGCTACCATTCAGCTTGCCCCAGAACCACCCTCTAGGTCAGAGGGTCTAAATCCTGGCTGCCTGTTAGACTCACCTCAGCTTCTAAGAAGCACCTATGCCTGGGCCCTACCCCATACCAATGAAATTAGATTTAAGTCAGAATGTTAGAGGTGAAAGGACTTTAGATCGTTCATTTCTGTGCTTTTTACCTCCACATTTTGACATTTTATCAGTAGGTAAACTGAGACCCCTACTTGCACAGCTATCAGGTGTCAGAACCAAGACTAAAATGCCGATCTCGTGATTTGATTCTAGAGTTCTCTCCATACTCGGGTCAAATAAATATGTTAGAGTATTTACTGTGTACAAAGTCAGAGGCACAAGTGTAGTCATAGGTGAGTTTATTTATCCACATGTACTATCTAGAAATGTGTGTGCATGTTCATCTGTATACATGTATAGGCATGTACATCTATGTGATTTTGAGAATTAATATTCATTTGTAAGAGAGGCAGTATTGCATCATGGTTGAAATCATAGGCTTTCCAGCCAGACTGCCCGGTTTGAATCTTGGCTTAACTGCTTCTTAGCTATGTGCCCGTGGGCAGGTTACCCAAACTCTCTCTTCTTTGGTTTCTTAGAGATAAACTGGAGATAGCAATAGTACTTACTTCATGGATTAAATGAGTCAGTGGATCTAATGTGATGAGACGGTGTTGATACACAGGAAGCTTTCCATAAGTATTCGGTAGAGTAATGTACGATTAAGGGTGTATTCAGCTTACAGCTTCTGGAACTCCATAGTTTTTGCATTCATCGACTAGAGAAGAATTATAATGGTGATAGTACTTATGTGATGTGGTTCATCTGTATGAAATCCCTTTCTCACAGCCTTAAAGATGTTTGTGTAGCTTCCTGGAGGCCCTTATCAAGGTCTACACGCTCATGCTTTATAGTTCACAGTCTTCTGTCTTATGAAAAACATGCTGCTGTTCTAAAATATTTTCTTCTTTATCTCTGGGCCCACTATTAACATCTCAGCCATGTTTAGCTACGACTTTCTGTGTTTTGCTAAATGCCTCGGGCTGCCAGAAATGTTGCTCTGATGCAGGATGGAATTGGCATCAGTCACCTCCAAGTTTATATTTATTTACATGCAAAACAATTCTTGTTTCTTGAGAATCATAAGTAGTTGATAAATAGTATCATAAAGAAAATCTTGAATTATTTTCTCTGGGACTTTTCGTGATGAAGTCTTTTACATGAGAAAAGTTCCACCTAGAGAACTCAAAATATAAACTGAGGCCTGTCCCTGATCCGTTACACAACGCTGTCAACTGGCATGGAAGAATGGATCCATTTACAGTGTCCTTAAGTACCATTTATCAAATGCCTTTAGAGGAACTCTTTTTCTTCCTTTCTGCTCAGAGGTATTAAGGTATTTAGTAGAGTCACAGTCAGATTAAAGACAACAACTGATTCTTCAAGCAAAGAGAAAAATCAGAATTTGGAGTGAAGTGGTGTTTGGAAAGGAGATAAAAATCTGAGCTGCAATGGATATAGCAAGCCAGTTCAGTTCAGGAACACAGGAAGTTACATAAGTCAGCTCTAGTAATTTGAAATGATTAGAATGGGCGATCATGAAAAGTAGTTTCCTGCTAGAGGAGATCTTACGGCTCCCAAGGATATAGTGAAGGTACCTCCTGGGCACAGCTGCCCAAATAGACCCCTACTAAGGTAGCTTTTGTTTTATGTGTTCAGAAATTTCATCTTAAGAGTTCAGAGTGTAGTGGACTCAGGACGCTAAGTCACTCTCACGTATTTGACTGTGACTGAAGAATAAAATCAACTTACTGATTTAAAAACTTTTCTATTTGTAGGTGAGTTATGTGGGAAACAAACTCACAAAGACCTTGCTTCGTGAGTATGGATTTAGAGCAGGAGGAGTTAGTAATGGGAATTGAATATATTCTAATACTACTACATTCTGCTGATAATCTGATTTATCTACCCTTCAACAGGAGGACCCTTCTCACTGGGGAAGTTATTATTCCTTAACCCCTTCCCTACATCACTTCTCCCTCCCTCCCTTATTATCTCTCTGTTTTCTGGGCCATTATGGCTGACCATGTCTCACTGTCACCAAATGCACACATGTGCATGTGCACATGCACACACAGTACTCTATAAAATATCTTAATACTTTCAATGAAGTTATTTGCTGTCTTCCTGACCTGGAATGATCTTTCATTTTAGGGTCACTCGGCCTGTCACCAGTGTCACCCATTTAGATCAATCATTTCTCAATTCCTAACAAAGCATCACCTGGTGTTAACCTGTCATTGGGAGCGATCAATCACAGGTGGGGTGACTATTTCTTGGATTATACCTCAAGGGATAACTTTATGAAGAGAACAGTTGGAACAGGTGACCTTTAAGTTCCACGTGGTAGGAAATTAATAACTCTTTCACCTCTGTACACCTCACTGATTCTGAAAGGTCTCTTTGAGGTAACTAATATGTTTTTGTTCTGTTTTGTTTTGTTTTGTTTTTGTTTTTACTTTATAGGAGTTGCTTCTAGTGAAATGTGACCTGAAAATCAGCTTGGCATATTGTCCTGTTGCTGTGCGTTAGCAATTCCATTACCTACTTCTCTTCTCCTGCGTATCTTGCACATTCCCAACCAAACAGAGGTGCTACTGCTGTTCCTCAGACTTGCTGCCCCATGCTGCCTCTCCACCAAATCTCTTGCTATGTCTTCTGCTTGGAAGGACAAGCCTTTCCTAGCTATTAATCCAAATCTAAACCATTGTTCATGGTCTAGTTGAAGCTTTCCAGTACCCCTCACCTTCACCAAGTGTCCCCATGGATCCTCCATTGCACTTTATTCTTCTGGTGGTTGTGTTGCATCTTGTTATTATACACTGTTATTTTCCCTTTGATGTTGTGTAAGCCCTTGACAGTAGTGGTTTATTTATTTTCATTTGACTTACAATGCCTGTCCCATCCTGGTTTTCATTCATACCCGGATATAGCACAAGTATAGAAACTAAAGATAATATCAGAATGTTAAGGGGAAGCATGGTTATGTTGAACTTGAAAACTCAGAACAGAAACTGTGTAGGACATTTAAAAGAAAAGATCAGAATTCAGATATTAGGGAAATTTTAGCAATAGAATAAAAATCCAGCCAAATGTAATGGGATTTAAGGGGTGAATAGAAAGTGAAGAAAGAGAATTTAGGGTGAAGTATTATTTCAAGAAGTTTTGATGTTTAGGAATGTAATTTGAGAAGAAGATGAGAGTCAAGGAAAATTGTTTGTTTCTTGGAGAGGTGAAACTCAAGCATTTTTTAAAACCTAGATGATCACTTTTTAGAAAGAGATGAAAGATTCCAGAAAGGACATAATTGATGGTGCAGAATATCCTGAGGGAAGAAAGGGAGACATAAAGAACACAGGTGTCAGGGTAAGGTCTAGGGGAAAGGAAGGGTATCTTTTTCTCTGAGACAGAAAGGAAGACAGTAAGTGTAATGTCGGAAAGCGGAAGACAGCTCTGCCTGTTTCCCCAGTGTAAGAGTATTCCTAGTAATCTGAGGATGACAAGGGTTGGAACAGCAAAAGGATGTTAGACTTGGCTCAGGAAAATTATTTATTTCTCGATATCGACATTGTCTATCTTCCCCCAGTAGACTGTAAACTCCATGAAGGCAAGGGTTTTGCTATCTTGTTCATCACCATTCTCAGCACCAAGAAATTGTACCTGGCACATAGACAATATGTGTTGGACGAATGGAGGATGAAAAGGGGAGTCAGTTGAAGATACTCAAAATCATTGCTGTCATCTTTTAGCTTTCAGTAAGTGTACAGACTGTAAATACACCATGTTAATTCTCTCAGGACATTTCTGTCATAAGAGCTTGTCTAAAAGCACTGAGAAGTATAGAAAGGTAATTATTGGATTTCTCCATACTTAGAAATGGGTCGGATGAGAATTAGAGCTCTATAGAGTGTGGGCAGTATTTGACCAAGGGGTGTAAAGTTGTGTGTAGTATCCTGAAGATCCTTTTATTAGACAGAATCTTGATCACAAATAGCATGGTACATACGGCATTAACTATTAGTTGTTTACCCAATATATATTCTCCTTGTCTTCCTTAGGATTCATGTATTGTTAGATGTGCTCCTGCAGCATAAAACTATATTCTCCATGTTTCCTGAAAGTAAGATGAGATTTCTGAGAAAGCTCTCTAAAGGAGGCTGATGTAGGAGGAAACTCTTACGCGCTTCCCTCCCTCCTGCTTCCTGGAACGTGAATGTAATGGCTTGGAACCCCAGGAGTTTTATATTGTAACTATTAGGTGACCTTGAGGATGCAAGCCAGTGCTAATGATGTTAGAAGAGTATAGTTGTGCAGCAACCATATTGAGCTTCCTGCGGCCTTCTTATTTTGAGACAATATAAACTATCTTGTTTAAACTACTGTTATTTTGGATCTCTGTTTCTTTCAGGAGACCTCAGTTGGTTAGAAAGGAAAACGAAAAGGAATTAAGGAATAAGAGACCTCAATGGGTCAACGAAAAAGCAGATATTGGGAATCAGGATAAGATGTTGAGGTCAGAGAGGGGTTTCTAAGTTTGGTATGGGTGGGTAATGAAAAAGTCTAAGGGATGGTCATAGGTTGCTAAAGTAGAATGCTATTGAAGTCTCCTAAGGAAGAGAAAGTCAAAGAAACAGTTATTTCTATATGTAGATCGGTCAACAAGAGTTTGCCCTTCAATTAGACCAGTGTTTCTTTGAATTTGATTTCATGGGCCACCAAGGATCTATCTGTAGATCTGGAATCTTAAGGACTCTAATTTGAGATGCACTACTGAATATTATTATATGGCTTTCTTGCCAAAATGATTTAAAGCAACTAATAAAGATACAAATTGTGGGGCACCTGGTGGCTCAATCAGTGGAGCGTGTCCCTCTTGATCTTGGGGCTGTGGGTTCGGGCCCCAAAGTGGGTGTAGAGATTACTTAAAAATAAGGTCTTAAAAAAATAAAGATACAAATTATAAGATTAAAAAATTTAAAAATATGAAAATGAGGGAGAGAACAAATATGGTGAGAAACAAAATTGAAGTGGGAAGGAAGCTAACACAAAAACACCCCCATGAGGTTCTCTGTATTGTTAGATGTGGGCAGCAAATTTGGATATAAGCTTTTCCAGCAGTCAGCTTGAAAAACGTAACATGACAGGTTGTTACAAAATCACAGGAGCAGTGGGATAAAAACAAGTCAGTTCAGGAAAATTAGAAATATTTCTTTTATTAGGCCTATTTTGCTTGAATTATAACTTTGCATGATTGGATTAAATAATAATATCAAATATTTTCTTTCAAACGGGAGGAGAATATAAAGACAGTTTTGGGGAGAGCCACAATAAACAAGTTGACACTATACCCCAACATCAGGGTAAAAAGTGAGTATGTTCAGTTGGGTGGCTCTGCCCAATGCCAATTATCTGTGTTTTCAGCATGACTGTCTTTGCATAGATATAGGTAAATAACCAAAAGACTGGAAAATAAGACACGTCAAGAAAATTGGTAAGAATTAGAATTGTTAGGCTTAGGGGAAATGATAATGCAAAAGATTAGCCTTCGGATGTTATCTTTCACCGCCTCTACTGGGCACAAATCACTTAGATTTCAGCAAGAAGATTAGTAAAAAGAAAGGTTATCGTGGTTGGTGGTGATGGTTATTAGGAACGGGAGGCTCTTTTCATCAGACCTTGAGAGGAGAATGATCTTTTGCCTTTAATAGTGGAATTGCTTCAAGGTGGGGCTTGTAGTTGGGTACAGTGAAAGAAAAGACTGGAACACTGCAGATCCCTTCCATTCTTCAGAGTCTGAATCCAGATTATTTTTACTCTATATTTGTTAGGGTTTGATATTTTAAAAAAATCATCTGGCAGGTGTCACATACATGCCTTTGTCATTAAGTTGTTTTGAGTGTGCTGACAGAACCCAGAAATAGTGAAATCATTAATTTAGCTGAAGAATCCAGGTATTCAAGATACTGTCTAAGTGGAGTCTAAGGTATTAAAGGACTTTTCAGACTATTTTAAAATTAAATTTGTCTGAATTCTTCTAAATGATTTTGCAGATTTCCATAATAAATGTGGCAAACATTTCTCTTATGGGATGTAAATAATCAAACTCTGTTGCACTGTAGAGTAATATTATAAAGCACTTAACTAATCAGATTGTGAGAGTCGCTCAAAATTTCTAACCATGTAATTTTTGCATAGAGAGAGGGTACTTCATGCTGTGCAATTAACTGGTTTTATTAGCTATAAATTTGGTTGTTGCTAGCTGGCCTGACAGGCTAGTGCCTGTGGAGAATTGGATCTTGGTTTTTGACGTGTTACTGCATGGTCAAGTGTCAGGAAGGCATGGAAATTTGTAGTGGGGGCAGAGGCCCTAAGAGGGAGTCAGTGAAGAATTGTTTCTCACACCTCTGTAACTAAAAAGAGCTTTGAAATTGTCTAGGCCTGTTGTCGTTTTTGGATGTTCTATAAACTAACATTCCATTCTGTATTCAAATAAGGTTTATAAAGCAAAATGGGATGGTTTAGTGATTGTAAGTAGGGCTTTGATGTCAAACTACCTGTGTTAAAAAACCTGGCTTTGCCATTTATTGTGCCCTTGGGCAAATTTTAAAATTTCCTTGTGCCTAGATTTCTTCCCCTGTGTAAGGGCAATAGTAGTAGGCCCGAGGCTCATGATGTGCTGTGAGGATTTGAAGGTTCAGTCAACGTGACATGCTTGGCCTGGCTCATAGGAGGCACTCAATAAATGGTAGCTCTTATTGTGGAGCTTATTTGTGTCTGCAAATTGGAATGTCTTTGAGAAAGGGCAGCTTACAATAAAAGATGTTTAGGGGCACCTGGGTGGCGCAGTCGGTTAAGCGTCCGACTTCAGCCAGGTCACGATCTCGCAGTCCGGGAGTTCGAGCCCCACGTCGGGCTCTGGGCTGATGGCTCAGAACCTGGAGCCTGTTTCCGATTCTGTGTCTCCCTCTCTCTCTGCCCCTCCCCCGTTCATGCTCTGTCTCTCTCTGTCCCAAAAATAAATAAACATTGAAAAAAAAAAATTAAAAAAAAAAAAAGATGTTTAGATGGGGGCACCTGGCTGGCATGCAACTCTTGATCTTGGGGTTGTGAGTTGGAGCCACATGTTGGGTATAGAGATTACTTAAATAAATAGATAAGTAAACTTAAAAAAAATATTTAGGTGAAAGGACTCCTATTTTTATTGGACTGCATTTTTTTTTTGGAGAGAGGGAGGAAATACATAAAAATATGTAAAATATATTAATTAAAAATATAAAAAATATATAGAGGTGTAAGATACCTAGATTCAAATTTTATTAGACTTTGACCCGGCTCCTGAAGTGAGCTTACACAAATCAAAGACCCAGTTTTCTTCACTCTTAAACACAATAAAATAGCAAACTTATTTGTGAGGGTCAAATAAGAAAAGAGTTTTGAAAATGTTAAAGTACTGTATTTAGGTAAAAACATGGAAATATTCTTACCTAAACATGGAAAATCACATATAATAAAATAAATGAAGCTAATTAAAACAAGCAGAATATGACAGGAGGATCACTGCTGGAAGAGATTTGAATTTGCTCAGAAGGTTGACTTGAGTCTGAGGATGAATTGATTATCAAGAAAGGGGATGTCAGAGAAAGGAATTAGCATTGGTTGAACACCTGGCATTTGCTGTGCACTGAGATAGGATTACTGTCCCCATCTTACAAATGAGGAGACTGAGGCCCAGACGGGTTAAATAACTTCCTCGTTTATAAGTGGCAGAGCCACTATTCATACTGAAGCCTGTTGGTCTCTAGAGGATGTCCTAATATGCTGTGGTTAATTCAGTTTATCAAATATTTATTGAGTACCCACTCTGTATAAAGCACTATTAATAATACATCAAGTTTTTTTTTTATAGAAATGGATAGAAAGCTAAAGCATAAAGGAATTTGAAAGATAATTTTGTCGAGCAAAGTCATTTTCTAGGAAGAGAACAAGGCCCATGGTGACCAAGGCAGCTTTAGGGCCATCCATTTTGGAATTAGAATTTAAATTCCACTCACCTGTCCCGTGTTTGATTAAATTATATTGCTACTCAGTCTTTTAAAAGCCTAATCCTTCATTAGTTCATACTTCAAGGCTTATTCAAGGGCTTTCTTTGGAGGCAGGATGGGCGGGAGGAGGCTCTATGTAATTTTAGCACCAAGTGGTCTCTGTGACCGAGTTACACGGGGTGTTTTGTGGAAAGCAGGGTGCTTGTAAGTAGTTTTGTCACCCAAACCGAATGCAGATTGCTTACAATGTATTGGACTTTTTCATGCCATCACAGTGACATTCTCTTGTGAGCATGAAGAATGTAAAATCTCTTAGCTGTTTTATGATTTGGGAAGATCTCTTAAATCCCTGCTCTTGAATCTTCATTATTTGTCTCATTCAGTTTTAGCTGCCTTTCCATCCTGCCAGGTTAGCCTGCCCTTAGTTGGGAATGTGTCCTTAACTAGAGAGCCGCCTGATCCCTGGATAGGAGCCCAGGCTGCTGTCTTGAATGGTTGCACGTGGAGGCTGCTGCAACCTACTGGGAAAACCACCAGCTTCCCAGCACTGGTGATGTTTGTAATAAATCCCACATGGCTCCATCTTGGGGCCATGGCCAGTGGGTAGAATGATTCACTTATTTTTTCTTCTTAGTGTTTCTATCCATGTTCCTTCCAGAGAGAAGTCTTTCTGATGTCAACATCATTAGAAATATAGGCTGTATGATATTATGGAACCTGAATTCATTTATCCTTTTTTATTTCCCTGAATACCTAATGGGCAGCGTTTGAACGAGAACCCACAGAACTGTGAGGGTTGCTGCTTGTCACGTGACTGTGTTATTGAATGGGACTCATTAAGCCTAAAGTGAGTCAGAGAGCTTGACCTGTGGGTGACACTCTGGCGATGAAGTATGGGATTGAAAATCATCTGAGCCTACTTTGTGAGTTGTTCTTGTGGCATAGCATTTTTAGGAGCAGAGGGGCTGGTTTTCCATCTTGCCAAACATAAAAGAAATCAAGCTTTTTTTTTATGAAAATGCGCCTAGCCATGATACTCTTGGGGAAAAAATGCAATTAATTAAACAGCATTTTCTTGTTTTTGACCCTGGTTTTTGTGGTCTGATGCATGGAAATCCTTTGATTACGGAGATTGAGCACTCTGCCTCCATTATCTTTATAATCAGAGCCTGAAGTAGAAGGGAAGTTCTTTCCACCTGTGTCTTGCCTGTAAGAGCTGGGTGTTTTGACCTTATAGACTTGTAAATACTGTTTTAGGACATTTTAACTCAAAAACTTTACTTTGTCCCTTACCTTCTGCTGCTAATAAGTACAATGGTTATGGGCCCTGCAATGCTAAAGAAAAGAGTTATGCTGTACTGACTGGTGGCCGAGTCAAATCCATCCTGTTCATTAAGAGACCTGGCTGAATTGTTGTGGACTTTTATGACACTGGCCCAAGCTGGCTGCTTTAACGGATCACTAAAGACAGGGTGACTTATAAATAGCAAGCATTGATTTCTCATAGTTCTGGAGGCTAGGAAGTCTGAAATCAAGATGTATTAGCAGATT
Organism: Felis catus; assembly: GCF_018350175.1. Lineage (NCBI taxonomy): Eukaryota > Metazoa > Chordata > Mammalia > Carnivora > Felidae > Felis > Felis catus. The sequence continues at coordinate 161,529,421 of NC_058375.1, forward strand.
TGACTTCTGGTGAGTACCTGCTTCCTGGTTCATAGATGGCCATCTTGCTGTGTTCTCACATGGTGGAAGGGGAGAGGGCACTCTCTGGTTTCTCTTTTATAAGGGCACAGTCCCTTTCATGAGGGCGCTACCCTTATAACGTAATCATCTCCCAGAGGCCCCACCTTTAAATACCATGACACTGGGGATTAGACTTCAGCATATGAATTTCTGGGGAATACAAACATTCAGTCTATAGCAGGGAGCGTCTATACCACAGTGTTCAGGGAGAATAGTAGGTACGGAAAATGTGTGGACTTGACAAAAGGCTGGCTTACTTTCAGAGGTGATTTTGGAAATAGAGTCGATCCTTGAACATTTGGGGGTTAGAGATGCCAATCACCTTCCTCCCCAAGCACAGTCAGAAATCAGTGTATAGCTTTTGGCTCCCCCAAAACTTACCTACTAAAAGCCTGCTGTTCTCTGGAAATCTTACCAATAATGTAAACAGTTGACTTACACATATTTTGTATATGTATTATATATCATATTCTTACAATAAAGTAAGCTAGAGAAAAGAAAATGTTATTAAGAAAATCATAAAGAAGAGAAAATACATTTAGAGTCCTGGACTGTATTTATATATGTAAAAAAAAATCTACCTATAAGTGGACCCATACAGTTTAAAACTGGTCAACTGTATATGGTAAATGTATTGGGTAGAATACGAGAAATGGAAGATTTAAGACTCAGCAAGGCTTTACATTCTCATTCTGAAAAAGTGCAATGTCAAAGCAAGGGCATGCATAGGGAATAATAAAGCAGGAAAGGACTCTCAAGGAAGTGTGTTCATGGGATTGCACTGGACTGCAGAACCTGCAAGAGGCTAAGTACAAGCCTTCATTTTGAAAGTTTAAATCAACAATGAACTAGTGAGCATAAATTTCAGATGGGGCTTTTGCTGTGGTTCTGTAACTGATTGACTGTCATTCCTATGAAATAGTAGCCTTAGTAATAGCCCTTGTACATGTGAGAAAACA